>NC_143449.1:11397500-11703864 GCF_987193195.1 Phasianus colchicus
ACAGACTCAGGTCCTAACTAGTTCAAATGGTTTTGGAATTTTACCTTGTTTTTCTTCTAATTAATCATTAGGCTTGAAGACTATTTACAAGGTTTCTGCCAGTCATACTAATGCAGAGGTTGCCTGATTTGGGTGATGAAAGCCTGAAAATTGACAAGGATAGTCCCTAGAAAGTAAACTGGTCTTTTGCTTCATTTGTCTTGTACATTAATGGGGACAAGAAAGGATTGCAACTACCGACTCCAAAGCAGGAGTTATTACAAGCAACTGTAATGTTTACACAAAACTGTGTTCAAAGGAAGGAGTGGAAACCCACAACAGGAGTAAAATTGGAGGTGGAGCTGATGGAGTCTACACAGATTTTTTATGTAAGCTTTGCTGGTAGATTCAAGTAATGAATGCTGAAGAGTCACTGTTCTATTTCTCCTAAGACAGCAGAAAGAAAAGCATTCAGGATGGCTTTTCAAGTGTCTTTCCATGAAATATGCTGTGCACAAATTATCGGAAGACACACCTACTAAACTTCATTTAGACCCTGCAGTCAGACTTGACAAAGTGCATCTGTTTAAATAGCCTTCATATAATTAAATGTCTTAACTATTCTGATAATGTCCATTATTATTCCCTCTTGTTACCACTAACAGCATTTAAATATAAAGGAGCACTCAAAAGGTAAGATGTCTGAAAAAGACCAATATAAATATAAGCACAATATAAATAAGTATGAGATGAGTACTAAACTACTAAGTTCTTTGAAAAAGTCTTACAATTAATCCAATTCAGTTAGATAACGCAGTCAGATCTTTTTGATAACTTCCACAGTTGTATCCATATTAGAAAATGAATTAATAGCCTTAGAATTGGGCAAAAATGAACACATTTGTTGGACTCCTGCAGAGATATATGTGTATGTGTGTGTCTTCTTAGGCAAACACACCACATGCATTTCTCCTGTGCATTCATATTCTCAACAGTGCCACACATACTTGCATTGACAGCAGCTGAAGTAGGCTGCTGAATATGATTTCCTATCAGCCATTAAACATCCATAGATCTGTCCATAACATCTCCCTAGCATGTTGGAAATGTTAACATTGCACACATTCTAATTATAAAGACTTATTTATTTGGTGTTGGTTTGATTATCTTAGGCATTTGAACTGGATACATCTCTGAGCAAACAGTACTATTTTAAATTTACAACCAAAATTACTTGGCTCTTAGAAACCATATTTTAATATTATGTTTACACAATAGGTCCCAAACTAACACTAAACTGCACTCAGGAAACACTAGCTATTGAGGTATGCATCTGATATCCTGAGCATACAGAAACATTTCATCTGTAAGATCAGAACAGGTCCCAAAGATTACAAACCAGTTCTCTTTAGCTTCCAGAAAGCTGATCTGAAAAAGATTGAGCATTCCTTTTGATCTCTGACCCACAGAACAACACGTGAGGGAACAGTTCAGTAAACTCTTTACAGTGCCAGACCAAGGCTCCTCTTCCTGAAGCAGCAGCAGTCATTGCTGATTATCTTAATGGCATAATTAGCTTACTTGGTGCACATATAATAAGACTATTCAGGAAACCAATACTTGTTTCATGTAAGTGCTATAAGTATGAATAAAACAGTGCTACCTTGCACTACATTCTTACAGTATTGTTCTTACAAACTCTATTTAAAGAAGATGTACTTTGTTCTCAGATACAGAGCTGGTTTTTATGCAACCTTCTGCACTTTAAATTAAAGATCAATTTTTGCACCGTAAAATGAAAAGAGTAGAGATTTCAGCAAAACAGTGACACAAATAAGTGACATAAAGCTGTAGTGTATTATCTTTGTGCCATTTGCACTTGTTTGTGGTATAAAAAAATGAGTCCTGTAGAAGAATACCAGTATCAAGTAGCTGGGACTAACCTTGCCTGTCCCTCCCTCCTCATGACGGGCCTGTAAGTGGCAGGGCTAGGGAAAAATGCAAAAGACATTCAACAGAAAACACAGACAGACACACGTGGAATAGAGCCACATGGAAGATTAGTTGCCTAGGTCTCCAGGGTAAACAAAAGCTCTTAGGTTATTATTATCCTGATTTTCCTACAGACATCAGTAATATAACAGACTGGACATTTTTTTATGGATATAAAAAGGATTTTGTCATTAAATAATTTTAAAAGTAAAAAAATGATTGTTCTGTATCCTTGAGCAATTCTAATGTTGTACCTACAACAACAAACAAGATCATCAGGAAAAGATACTTTGTGGCCTCAGCACAATTTTCCTCAAGATTTCCATTCCTAAGTAACACATAAATGGGAATAACCTCTACATACTTTGTCATGCTAACGTATATTTTATTGGATATGGAAAAAACAGCAGAGAATATACTTGAGAAAACATAATATGGTTTGGAAATCAGATTGCCCAGTAAGGAATTCCTGCCTCTAGAGTTATTATCATTTTCCCTATTCAGAGAGAAGGAAATAATAAAGCAATTCCACAACCAAGCACAGAAACATTTCTCTATTTCATCTAATTTGGCCCGGGGAAGGCCAAGGCTGCAGCTTTACCAGCCAGACCGCAGGCAGGCAGAGGTGAAACTGGTCTCCCTTACCTCAGAGCCGGCCCTGGGGGTGTAAGGCGGATGGCCCTGGGCACTGAGGGGCTGCAGGAAGTCAGCAAGTTGTGCCACGGACACACTTCCCACCTCTTTGAAGGGCACTCAGAAGCTCAGCAGCTCTTCCCTCCACGAGCAGGAGGATCGAGGCTGGGTTCCCCTCAGGGCAACCTGAGGCACCGCACGCCAGAGACTGTGCTCCTCAGAGAATGGCTGCGCAGTACCAGGTGAAACCTGCGTTCACTGGTAGGCGTGAGGGGACCTGAGGGGCATGGGGCTGAGTGCTCCTCCAGAGCTTCTCCACAGCTTTCATCCCCACGGACTGAGGTATGGGGAAAAAAGTTCAGGTTGTGTCTGAGGGGGAGGAGGATATATATGGGGAGAGCTGCATGATGAACAGCTGTGCGGAGAGGGCTTGGATGTGGGCCTGGAGCAAGAGGATGAGCTGCTGCTGTGAGGAATTCAGACGTGCACCCTGTACTCATGTACTGTGCTAAACAGATTTACGCTAGAGCTAGTTAGGAGGAAATAATTCCAGCAGATTGTTATGTGGAATGAAAGCTTGCTGAAGGGAGTGGGTGGGAGGAGGGCAAACAGAGGCAGCGTCGTGAGACTAAATGCCTATTTGTGCAAATGTGTGCAAAATAGACTGTGTTGTTGCTTTCCCAATACTGAGAGTAGCTACTAAAATCACTGCCGTCAGAAATATCGTTTTATTTTTTTGTTTCTTGTATCAAGCAAAGAATAGAGACTGAGTAAATACCAGCTGTTAAACAAAACAGAAACCCACTTTAACTTCTTACCTCATCTGCACCTTGATTTCCACTTGCTAGTCTCCTTCCAATCCTTTATACTCCTTCCTTTATACTCCTTCTTCTAAAAGACACAGCTCACTGAAGTACTGGTGATTTCTCCCTTGGATGTAATTGACCAGAGGAATACCTATACCCTGCCATGATCTATTCAGTCTGTGTCTGTCTGTTCATATGCAAAGTACCAATAACTCCATAATTACCTAATGTCCTAAGAGAATGCAATGCAATAAAAATCCAAATCACATTTAATATTTGGCATTTGATGTAAATTTGTGTGTATATAATTATCTTGAAAATGATGAGGTATATTCAAGTTAAAATTACATTATTTTTAGCTGCTGGGGAAAGAGCTAGTCCATTATTTTCCATTCCTGTTCTAGTTCCTTACAATCTCTATGCACCGCAGTTAGGCTTTTGTGATAAATAGCTCTGCAGAGAGTAAAAGCTTGCTCATTTTCTTTGATTTCATCAGCAATCACCTCACAGTTATTCAGGCTGCAGGTGCAGAAACACGGAGCTGGTTCCCCTTGAGCTGCGTGGGTGTGAAAGCGGCGGAGCTGCGCTCAATGCAGTGCTGTGATACATGGCTTTCGTGACTTGGGTCAGTGCTCACTGCAGGATCTCTGCCTTCACAGCCCATAACGGTCCTGATGCTTCTGTGCTCTCTGCAGTTTAATATGCATGTGTTTGTGTAACTACCGATTTTTTGCTTCATTTGCATTACCAGAAATCTCAATTACTTTGGGTAATTGAAAGTGATTGGTTTTGGTGTCCTGGCAACTTAGTGTGGTTTTAGAACACATTTTACGGTCATTTTTATTTTGGAAAACTAATGACAGATCTTGCAAATGTGTGAGCTGTTGTGGGTTTGAGATAATGGAGCTGAAATCTATGTCAGAAGAAGGCTGGCAGCTATTCCAACCTATATTTCAGTTTCTGTGTTAGGCTTAGATTAATTTGAATCAATTTCAATGTATGTTGCCATTTTTTGCTTCACAAATAGGTTCTAACTTACAAAACAGTATTTTTTTTCCTTAAAAAGAAGTTAAACATACTTGGAATATCAGAATTTAGGAAACAGTCAAGTAGAAAACCAAATATTTTTTAAGTGTTTTGGGTATTAATAGTCAGACTTGAATCTCATTTTAACTTTAACAAATAGTGTGAATGTTCCAGGACTGACTCATACTTTGTATGCCTGCCAAGAATGACGTGAGTAAATACATCTCAAAGCCAACTCTTTTTCAGTAGACTATTGTTTACTGGAATTTGATATATTATAGCAGCATTTGTCACAACTCTTCAGATAAGGTTCAGTCAAAAGTCTAGCTGTATTTTTTTTTTTTTCAGACTTTCTTCACACTGTCTCATTCAGGCTTGCTTACAAACTGGAACACTTGACTTGAATTAAAATAGTGCCACAAAATTTCAGGAGGAGGTGCTTATTATAGAGTTCCACTTAAAGAGTATATGTTTTTTTCATTTTCAGCCTTAGTAGTGCTGAGGTTTCAAAGCTTTGAATGACAATAAAGATTGGCAATAATTTCACTTCATATTTAAGATTCAGAATATAATTCAAGAGCACTTGTGCTACCACTCCTGGATGTACTTGGTTTCCAGGAGCTAATGCTGGGATGGGCTGTAAAGTGAGGTCTGGGTAAGAAGCTAGGCTACTCTGTCACAGAGGCTTTGGGGAAAAAATGAATGAAGTTGTGGATTTTATGTTCCATTCATTACATGTAATTAAAAACAAAGCAATACATCTCAAAGCTTTTAATTTTAGAAGAAAGATGATTTCCTAAAGACTTTAGTTACAACTTCAGTATTCTTAGCACATTGTAAGTTGCAAAATGCTTTGGAATTTTTTATGTAAATTATTAGTGCAATATCACAGCAAGCATTTGTTAACAAAGTGAAACCTAGTCCCTTATAATTTCAGTTCAGGACTAAAAAATTTTTAAGTGTGTCATTTGTAAACAGGCAATGTTTTTATTTTAAGCAATCGTGAAATGTAGAAAATTTGGCAGCAGAATTCCAAAATGTGAAAACAGAATATATATACTTCTTGTAAAATTCCCTTGGTATTTTTTTCATAAGAGAATGAGACGGTAAATCCTACTGAACACTGCAAACCATGATGTCAGTTTCTGATTCCCACAGTTACTACAGCAGGTTTTCAGATCTCTGGGCACCAGACAAGGAGCTCTTCTTTGAATCTCAAAAGAGAGAGATTTACAGCAGAGATGTGCCTTGAAGCTGGAACATTTATTCATGGATCAATGGGTGGCATTGCTTGAGAGAAGCTAGCAGCCTTGCAGTCTTATTCCTGTCAGTATGTTTTGATGTTAGACTGGAGGAGATTTGTCTAACACTTGAAAGGAGTCTTGGGATAGGGGGGGGAAAAAAAAAAAGAGAAGGGAGATCAAACAAAGGTCTAATTATGTATTGTTTAAATAGGAGCTTCCAGGGCACATATATCATATTTTTTTAAATATTAATCTTATAGCTGTTATTTCTCTCTGTAAGTGAAAAGATTATATTTCTATAAGTAAACAAACACATAATGGTCAACATGTGTCAAGGTGGAGAAGCCTGGTAGACAAGCTATTAATCTGATATTCATGTGTTCAAGAAAAAGGACAGTTTTACCATATGCTGGGAAATTTCAAAGGGATGCATTACATTGGCCCTGGTTATCCTGGTTAGATATGTAAGATATATATGATAGATATGTAAGTGGTGCTTTTTTTGTAGGGACAAAATTATCTGAATCTATTTTTTTTAATTGTGCTGGTATGGAAAGAGGAATAGGAACTCAGGTGTGAGCACTTTTATAAGAAAATAACCTACTTAGTGGGGTTTTACCACCATATATTGTTCCAGCATACAATCATGCTCTTAGCTGAAATTGGTACCTATCAGAAAAAAAATGTGCTTGTTTCAGAACACATGGCAGCAATCTTGCCATGATTTATTTGGGGTTTATTTTATTGGAGAAAGTGTATAATGTTAAGCTGGTCAGATTTTGTTTGATAATACATCTAAATAAGAGTTGTATAGGATTTAAATGCTGTTCAGAAAGTATTTCCAGATTTTGCAGTGGTAAAAAGCTTCCAGTTGTAAGGTAAGGTAATACTCTTTAAGGAATCTCCAACAACACTGCTGAGAGAAATAGCTCTTGCAAATAATTCATAAACGGTATACAGACTCTAAAACCAAACCAGGCAAATATAACACCTTAAAGTGCTATAAACTGTTGTTAACTTGTCTACTTCTGATCATTTTAGCCTGAACACTATGCTTTCTGAGAACAGTCTTGGCATCTTCTTTCAGTCTTTTTAAAAAATGCTCGTTTGTTTTTTTAGCAATCAGAAAGGATTCAGTGTAATGCGAATAAATGAGTAAAAAATAGTGCACATAAATACATCATAACTTCAGATAAATAGGCATCCAGCAATGAATGCCAACTGACCCACAACCAGTTGGTTCTGTTCCACTACTCAGTGTTTTGTTTCTAAGCTCATTCATTTTATTGCAAGGCTACAATAGAGAAAGCAGTGAAAACATTTTCACTATTACATTAATTATGAATCTACAGAAGGGAAATAATACTGCTGCCTTGATTTCTTTAATCCTGAAGTACAGTTTTCTACCAGTTAACATAAAGGAAAGCTTTGCTGTCTTCCAGTGGAAGTGTTTTTACATCTTCCCTTTGGAGTGATCTTCAGGTTTTATAATGAGAAAGGCATTACATTCCTCCATCACTACTCTTTGTCTCAACCCAAAGGAATGACAGCTAGTCAGGAGTAACATTCAAGTCTTGCTGGTGTAGAAGAATGTATGTGGTCTGTTATGTGGAATGAAAAATTAGCTTCAACATCTTGTGGTACCACGTTTCTCCTTCTTATTTATTGGCATGTGCCGTGTATATTTCTGCAGCAATGTCTAGTGGTACAAAAACCAGTATATTTGTTCCAGAGGTCCAGTGAGTGCTTAGAGACTCAACCAAATCTAGGGTTGGGAACCCAAAACTCTTTTTTTAATATTAAAGATCAAATGCATACAGTGATAAGCCTTTAGTTATTAGCATTATGTAAAACTTCCTAGATTTATAGAACAAGCAGTTAAGTCCAATCTATTTCTTCATAGTAGATTATCATCACCATTCTGGTTCAGAAATTAACCTGAGCAAAACTCATTCCCAAACAGCAAACAAAATGTATTCCAGCTGATTTATTTCGGGAGTGGGGAAGAGAGGAAAAATCTGCAGTGTATTGAAGTGAAGCATAATTTACCTGAATGTAACAGTATAGTTCGTGCTGCTTGATACACAGAGCAACAGTCCCAGATGACAAACCAGTTTTAAAACATTAACTGATAGAAGCAGCTTTGTCAAGTAGAACTATAAATGACAGATGCTGACCTATATATTTTCTGAAAGATCTCTAAAACTTGCTCCCAGTTAGTGGATGGTGGTAATGCCTTAATGGCTTTGTGATTCTAAGAGTTATTCATGCTCCAGTTTTTTCCTCTGTGCTCATGCCAGCAGTGTGGTACTAGCATTCTCTGAAGGCGTTTTGAACAACAAAATTTATATAAATATAGGTGTGTTTCAAGCAGAGCTCTGTTACAGGACCTTAAATAGGAGGGAGTTTGTAATCCTTACATCATTTTTTTGGTTTCTCAGTGGATTTAAACAAAGTCATCTCAAAATTTAAATTCATTTTTCATGGATTATGGTATTTTCTCTATAAATATATTAAAGTAACAAGGGCAAGGGCTGAGCCTTGAGTAGTTATGCAATTGTTCTATTTGCTATATTTACAGAGATAATTACAGAGAATCAAAAATTAAAAGTAACTTTCCCCTAATCTCTCTTTTTAATTTTTCTTTACTTTTAGCTTTTTATTTGGCAGCATTCTCAAGTTATGTTGAATTCTATGATCTGATAGAGATGCAAATGTAGATTTTCAAGAACATTTCAGTTACATTTTGGCTCGAATCAGAAAGGCTACATCCTGTATGTTACTTATTTCTCCTGCATGCTGATATTTCATTCAGTATTTTTTTCAGAGTATAGATTGTATTTGTCTGGGCTGAATGGAAGACTGTGTATTTATTACAACTGGAAATAATCATAGGTTTCTTTTAGCATAACAATATTAATTTCAGCCATTAGTCAATGTCTGCTCCAAATCTGGATCCTTCAACAGTTTTCATTTTAGATGCTGGGATAGATGCTAAATCTATAAATATGTCTTTGAGTTGCAAGTCAACTTCTCTACTAGACCTCTTTGTTTGCTAAAGAAAATTGTAAGATATAAGATTTATTTTTGGACATTGTTATCTTTGGGCTGATGGGAATTCTAGTCAGATATAATAAATGGATTTAGGAATAGCTCTTTACAAGACTAATGGAAAGCTATGAGTGAAAATAACAGAACAGTATAGGGAAGTTTGCCATATTTTAAAAAAAAGAAACACAGGGGTCCTGTGTAATTGATTTTTCATGGCTGCATTAAATACCATTTTGGTTCTGAATTACTGCCTGATTGCATGGCCAGCAGACATCTGCAGACAATTTTGGCAAATTCTACTGACATTTATGTCCCACATCTGAGGAATTCTGCTGGACATTAGTATTAATGCACAAGCTGTAAAGCATTATACTTTGGAGAATTGTGTGATAATGTTTATGCAACATTTTCCTCCAAAATAAGGAGCACTATGTATAATTTACCAAGTGCCTCATTATATATTATATTACTCTTTTCTGTGCTTATTCAGACATGGAACTGAGCCTTGATTTGTTTTGAACACAGTAAACTCTTTCATGTTCCTGCTGAGCTACTGACTATTTATTTTCATCTTAAAAAAAAAAAAAAAAAAAAAAGACCTGAAGTTAGCTTTAAGGATGTGGCTATGAGTATTCAGATGAAGAGCACAGTGAGATGGTTTTAGATCTCCCTGTTAACAGGAAAATGTATTCAGGAAGTGTCAATAATGAGCTTGCTAATAATGTAACAGGAAGCTGATGATGTACTCACTTCTATTAAAAGTTTAAATGTAATTTCTGAAATCCTGTTTAATTATGAAAAATGACATGCTAATGATAAAATTTTCCTAACAGATCTGCTGGAGAAAAGTTAGATTTAATAGAAGTGAAGACTTGACCTTGCTCAGGTGCAGACTTTTGCCTCCATTATACAGTTCTGCCTGATCTCATTTTTTTGAGAGGATAAATTCAGACAGCTCCTCTCCAAGGGAGTGAAAAGTGTGGTCACTAGTGATCACTGGAACTGCCTTGGTGTTACTGTTCAGCTAGTAAGATGCTTAAACTTTGACCAGAATATTTGAAGACTTGGGGATTCAAGCCCTAAACTTGTATATTAGAGAAATTTTCATTTTTAAGTTTGTTTAAGAACAAAGCTACTTTAGATGCCAAAAAAGCTGCCTTGTAAAGTAGTTCCAGAGTCATTTTTTAAGTAATGTTTTAAAAATAAATAAATAATACCTATTTAATTTCCAGAGTACTACATTATATAATATGACTATAAGAATAGTGCTGTTTAATTCTGGGACAATGGCAAATTCATTTTGTTGACTGTAGATACTAAGATGAGCTCATAAAGGTGAGACCTATCCTACATTTTCTCTAAGCAAATGCATATAGCTCTTGTGATCTTTAAAAGAAGAAAAGGGTTATGTCATACTAAGTCTTTATTCACTAGAATTTTCTCTTTTGGTCATTGTAATGCAGAAATAATACATAATTTATTCTTCTTTATGGTATTTTGTATGTCTGAAGCAGTTTTGCAACTTCGAAAATGCTTTTTCAATATATAAAATTTCACATATTTATGTGAAATATCCATAATATGTGCTACTATGGAAATATCTGTTCCATAATTTTTGAGGTTTGAAATGGAAAATTGTTCATGATCACTAAGTTTTAGTTGTATATCCATCATCTAGTAGCATCTTAAGCAAGAAACTAGCTTTGATAAATGTGTAAGATCATCCAATAATCCAGATCTCCTAAGCTTCCAATTCTCTGTCTGAAAACAATTCTCTGTTGCTTTGTACTTCAGTGACAGCATAACATACTCATTAACTCATCACTGCTAAGTGTGGGTGTGTAAGGTCTGTTCTTTTGATTGGATATTATAGCTTTGATGTTATGGAACCTCAGTGTTTGTAGAGAAGGTATTTTAAATAACAGCTGATCTTTCTTCCATTGAAAATGTAAGTTTTCAAACCAGAGTGACTACTGATTTAATTAGAATTAGAGACTTTGTCTTACCCTGCCTGGGCTATATATCTCTTGCATCAGAATGCCCTTTTAAGCTCAATAACCTATACAGCATCCAATTCTGTGTAGAGGCATTTTGCATGGTTGGTTTAGGTAATTCAGATGTTTGGTTTGGTAGGAGGAGATTGGGGAAGCAATGTCACTCTCACTGTAAGCAAAGATCAGGTTCATGACCACTCAAGGAAGCTGAACATCTACAAAACTTTGGGCCCGCTGAGATGCGTCCCAGAGTCCTGAGGGCATTTTAGCTGATTTAGCCACCAAGCTATTTCAAGCCACTCTCAGTGATATTTGAAAAGTTGTGCCAATCGGGTGAAGTCCCTGGCAACATCACACCCATTTTTAAAAGGATGATCCAGGAAACTACCGACCTGTCAGTCTCACCTCTGTGCCAGGAAAAATCATGGAACAGATCCTCGTAGAAGCTATGCCGAGGCACATGGATGACAAGGAGGTGATATGGGAGTACCAGCATGGCTTCACCAAGGGCAAATTCTGCTTAACCAACCTAGTGGTCTTTTATCATGGTGTCACTGCATCAATGTACAAAGGAAGAGCCACCGATGTCATCCATCTTGACTTCAGTAAGGCCTTTGACACGTTACCCCACAACATCCTTCTCTCCAAATTGGAAATATATGCATTTGATGGGTGGACTATTTGATGGATGAAGAACTGGCTGCAGGATTGAGTCTAGAGAATGGTGGTCAATGACTCAGCGGCTGGATGGAGATCAGTGATGAGCAGTGTCTCACAGGGGTCAGTGCTGGGACCAATAATCTTTACTGTCATCCTCAGTGATGCTGACAACGTGCATCCTCTGCAAGACTGCTGATGACACCAAGCTGTGGGGTGCAGCAAACACACCAGAGGGACAGGATGCCATCCAGAAAGACCTAAACAAGCTTGAGCAATGGGCCCAGGTGAACCTCATGAGGATCACCAAATCCAAATACATGGTCTTGCACCTGGGTCGAGGCAACCCTCACTACCAAGACAAGTTGGGGGATAAAAGGACTGAGTGCAGCCCCCAGGGTACTGGTGGATGGAAAGCTGGACATGAGCCAGCAATGTGCCCTTGCAGCACAGAAAGCCAACCATAGCCTGGTTGCATCAAAAGAACTGTGATCAGCAGGGTGAGGGAGGAGATTCTGCCTCTCTGCTCTATGCTGGTGAGGCCTCACCTGGAGTATTGCATCCAGTTGTGGAGTCCTCAGCACAGAAGAGACACAGACCTGTTGGAGCACATCCAGAGGAGGGTCATAAAAATGATCCAAGGGATGGAACATCTCTCCTATGAGGACAGGCTGAGAGAGCTGGGGCTGCTGAGCCTGGAGAAGGGAAGGCTCCAACGTGACCTGATAAGCAGCCTTTCAATATCTAAAGAGGAGATACAAGAAAGAAGGGGACAGACTCTTGCAGGGTGTGTAGTGATAGAAAAAGGGGAAATGGCTTCAAGCTCAAAGATGGTAGATTTAGGTTGCATATAAGGAAAAAGTCTGTTACAGTGAGGGTGGTGAGGCACTGGAACAGGCTGCCCAGTGATGTGGTTGATGTCCCTCCCTTCAAGGCGAGGCTGGATCAGGCCTTGGGTTATCCTGATTTAGCTGTGCATGTCCCTGTTCACTGCAGGGAAGTTGGACTAGATGACCTTTAAAGGTCCCTTCCAACTCTAAGGATTCTATGATTCTGTGATTCTTTGAATGTTCCTTGCAGTGAAAGGCACTGGCTGTGGGAGTCTTCGGGTTTGTGGCACAGTTATTGAAAGCAGAGGAGTCAGTACATTGTGGCTGAAATACGAAACTCTTGGCTACTGCCCTTTTCTGATATTTGTCACTATTATTTTAGATCACATGACAAAAGTTCCAGCTATGTAGTTATAACACCATATATAACTAGTCCTAGTGACCGGTACTCCATGAAACCTGAATTTCTACCCACTACTAGCTACTTGAGGAAAAAACTTAGAAATCTAATCTACTTCAGAAGAGAAAACTGTCACTCATTATTCACTTTTATTTTCTCTTTTTTGGGGGAAGGAGGGGTAGGGTGTTTTTTTAATAACTAGTTCATTACCTCAGAACATAACAATTAATTATATGAAAGGAAAAACAATGGCATAAAGATAATAAAATTACAAGGAGGAAGAATGAGTCTGTAAGATGGTAATAGAAAGCATAGAAAAATCTTTATAGGCCATATGTCCACATTTAGAATTGCATAATTACGAAAAGGCAGATGGTTTCCTGTTCTCCACTGCTTGTTTTAGCACAGCTTATTCTTAATACTTTTTTTTTTTAATTTTAAATTTTATTTTACTTATGACATAATGGGGAATTTTACTGATAATTATATTTCAGGTGGAGATAATGTTATTGATGATTTAATTAGGCAGCTTAGCAAATGATTTTATCGTGTACAAAACTTTAATCACTCATGTTTTCACACAATATTAACAGATATTATGCAGTTAAATGGAATAATTAGTCCCATAATTCAAAACTATAACCTTACCAGTTTAACAGAATTCTTTGTTTCAGTATCAAAAGTATGGTTAAATTCAATTTTTGTTGCATACAATATTCAGTGCAATGCACCAACTTTTAGCATGTACATGAATGAATCTCTGCTGGAGAGTAAATCATTATTTTACTGCTCAGTTTTTCATATGATTAGATTAATTTAACTTAGGTCAGATTAATTAAATTCAGATTAATCCAGTCCAATATCTCCCTGATTGTGCTGTTAACAAGTATAGGTAGGGTTTGTGAGTTGAAACACTGAAATTCTGTGCCAAAAATTCCTCCCCCTCCTCCTTTTCTTTCTGCAGGGTTGGTTTTAAGCTAAATGTCATTAAGCCTCTTGAAAACATGACCCCATGCACAGTCTTACAAGCTCAACAAATGGGTAACAAATCCTGCAAGGAGGGCTGGGACCCTTCTGAGTGGTTCCTCTGATGAGGAGTAGAAAAGGAAGCTGCATAGACTCTCACATTGGAGGAGATATAATGTGAATGATAACACTAGTTTTAAAAAACAAACAGTTAAATAAAACTTTTTTTTTTTTTCTGTGTTTAAGTTTTGGGATTATGAATAGCTCTGCACAACTTGATCTGCTATAGACTTGTTAATATTGGGGCAAATTGATAGAATAGCATAAACTATCAGAAACGCGAGATAACTGACGCAAATAATAAAATGCCTAACAACTTTTTTAAATCCTAGATTTCCTGCATGGATAGTTTAGTATGGTCTGTGCTTCTCGCAGAAATTTTTGAAGGAGAGAATTTGCTTTGATCTCATACCACTGTAACGTTTGCTTCTTTATCCAGTGACGTGAATTGCCTTGCATAGTTCTGCTTGTCAGCTTGATTTCTGCAGAATACCTGCGGCCTTAATTAGAGCAAAGTCAACACATTTTAAGAACTCTGAATTCTGTAAAATCTTGTGCTTCATCAGCAGATGAAAATTCATGCCACAGTCTGCTTTTGAAAATCAAGCTGCAATCCGAGCTTGATAGGAAATTCTCTGTGGAAGTGTCATGGACCTGCATCGCAAATACTGGATTTACAGTGATCTGTTCCTGATTAAAAAAGGAAAAGAAAATAACAACAAAAACCATCAAGAAAAACCAAAAAAACAGTTTTCCACATTCTGGATTCTTGAAACAATTGTTTGTCCTTTTAGAGACAGGGAAATGTATTTAACTGTGCAAAAAAAAATATTCCTAGGTTATGAGATTAAATCCAAGTTGTATTGGAAAGCAATGGTGAAAGTATTATTACTTGTAATACTAAGAGAATCTTAACCCCCTCCACATACACACTTTATCACTATGATGATTTATAATAAATCATTCTTATTTTTATTTTCACTTTTTCCCCTTTGTCATTTTTATCTCCAAAAGCAAATCGCAGTATTACAGTATACAGAGTGGAAACTGGAGAGTTCTGTTTCTTTATATAACCACATAAAACTTGTTGAAATCACATCTCTGTGGACACTAAAAACCCATGGTCTGCTTGTACATGAACAACATAAACACATTGGTCAGAGTCCAAATACTTATTCTGATACCTGGAAATTATCTGAACTGGTGATGAGAAATATGGTGGAGTATTTTGGACCTTTCATGTTCCCCTTTTCAAGGCAGGGATCTGCTTTTTGACATTCAGTTTTCCCGTGGGGGTTACCTGGCTGCGTTACCATGATGTGTTTTGCACAGTTCAGAGCTTACCACCCAAGGCAAGAGTTTATTTACTTGGAATAGCACTGTTGAAAGTGTAGTCTGGAATCAACAAAGATTGCCTCTTAAGTCAGGGAAGAAAAAGGAAAGGTTCTTGACTGAGCAAGGTAGTGTTCATAAAAATAAAATCAAAAACCCACAGAACCTGTAGACTGCTAGTGAGAGTACAGCTGCTGCTTGGCTCTTACACACTTGAGATAACCTCCACATTCTGTTTTTTTTCTCTTCTCTCGCTATTTTCTGAGTTTTTTTCAAGATTTTCTGTTACTGACTTCTTCATAAATATATGCAGGGAGAAAAACTGATAACTACACATTATTTTAAAATAGTAATGATTTTGATAAATAATAAATTATGATCAACAAATTAGGAAAAATGCAGCTGATGGAACAAGTATGGTAAAGGAATTCTGAGATGCCTGGTATGCTACATAAAATCTTATTCCCATTTGCAAAGCACTGTACATAGGAACTTATTTTACTACAGAAGAATTTTCCTGAAAGATATCTTTGAAAACACTGGCAAATGGAACAGCCATCATTTCTCTGGGGGTCCCTGTTCTTCTATTTATTAATGGGTTTTCTGTGGTCTGCTGTTTTTTTCCTTTTTTCAAAGAACCTAACATCCATCTTTTGACTGGCTTTAACTCTCAACTAGTCATTTTATGCAAAGTTAGACTCCTTCAGTTCCTGATATTTCCTTTCTTTGTACTGGTACCTATAAATTGAAGACTGTGTCACTTCAGTCTTTTGATCAGTTAAATAAAGTGAAGCAATTATCTCACGATGTTCTTCTGACTTCTGTATCTTTTTTTATTTCCTGACTGATTTTTTAATGCCCCAATGTAACGAATATCAACTTCAGATGTAATATTTAAGTGCCACTTTACTGGTGGTACATCTGGAGGTAAAATCACTTCTCTATTTCCATCAGCACATTCTTATGTTTTATCTAAGGATCACATTATAGCTTTCACCATACTATTGTATCCTAGGGCTCATATTAAGTTACTGGACCATCTCAAGTCTTTTTCAGAGTATTTGCCTGATGCGTGCCCCCATTCTGCAAGCGTGCCCTACAGTCTACATTCACAAATGTGTCAAATGTATTTGGCTGTTTAAAAAAAGCACTTCTTTGGATGGGTCAAACTTGTTATGTGATCTAGATTGTGCTGCATATTGCCCTAACTTCATCACTGTTTATCATTTTACTGATCTTTCTGTAATCTGTCCATCTTACTTGCAGTGCTCTTATATTTAATACCAGGTGAGATTTGTAATGAAGAAAGGAATTAAATGGTGATAATTGAATGTCAAAAATGAACCACCTGACCATGGATGGAAATAATGATATATAAAAACTGAGCTCAAAAGAAGTGATGGGAAAAAAAGAAATAGATAAGATTTTAATGATAAAAGAAAGGAATTAAATGGAGTTCAAGAATGGCTTGCAAGGTGCAAGGGCATGCAAGGGATAAATACAGGATGTTGGAACTGAATAGGAGAGACAGAAAGAACTCCAATGTCTTTTAGGTAGCTAAAAGATCAAAAATGTAAGAAAAATAACTGAGTTTAGACATACTTTGGCCTGCTTCTCTCTTAAAGATTAATTCCAGCATCACCTTAGTGATACTGAACAGTCTTCAGCGGTCAGAGATTGGAGATTTTAAAATGTTTTTGTTTTTCAATGATGTGTGCTATTTCCATGTAAGTTCTGTGAGATACTTCCTATCCCCACATAGGAGGAAGACTCTTGGTAACAGCAGCCTCAGCAACACAGTGGTTCAGGAGCACAGAGTCACCAGGCCTAGCGTTACTATTTTGGTAATTGAATATATATACAGCATAGATTCAAAGTGTTTAGTGTATGATCCACTTTTATCTGTATTCTGTCACTTGAATCCTTTTTTTTCTTTTTTTTTCTGGATATAGTTTCATTTTAAAAGCAATAAGAAAAAATCTTCCCTCACTCTTGCTAACAGATTGATTATTTTCTCTTTGTGACTGAATTAGAAAGCTCTCTGCATTGTTGGTAAGATGCAATCATGGTTAGACAAGATCATTTCCTAGAGGTGAAGCTTTTGCATAATGTCTCAATGGCATTATTACCAACAGGAATCCCCTGGCTTTCCTTCGGAAGTTAATTAGAGTCTGTGCAGAGAATGAGTCAGACTGAATAGTGTGGCTTAAAGCGTGTGTTGATTACAGGACTGAAATCATACTAATGGCTTCTCTTAGTCTGCTGGTAAAAGCAATTACTGGTTGGTATTTTTACAATAAATACAATGCTGTGAGATGTGATTTTAAGAAATACTTTGCCTAATATAATATAATGAAAACAAAACATACAAGGAAATATTTGTCTTCCCACTCTTTCATATTTTTAGCTACCCATCCTTTGCAGACAATGGCATCAGAACATGAAACTGGGAGATGCTTTTTGTGAAGGTTGAAAAATCTATTCACTTGTGAAGGGGTGGACAGGCTTTCCAATATTATAGGTCACAAAAATTCATTCAAAGATACTTGTAAAACAGAAGGATATGACATTTGGAGAAATACCCACGGGAAGTTGTGTCGTCTCTTTCTGAGGCAAGCATTGCATTTTGATTCACATATTTTGACTCTCACAAAAAAAAAGAGCACATTCAGGGATAAAGTGAACCATGAAAGAAAAGAAGGATTTTGGCAATTTCCTTTCTTTCAGTCTGAGAAAACCCCAGAGAAAGCCTTTGTAGACTCCTGGGTAGCTTTGACTTGCAGAAGTTATCAGTAAGAGATTGTCATGGAAAGCCGAATACAGAAGACTTTGTAGCTTTGATCACAGAATGCAGGGTATGCTAAAGGAAGATGAAGATAATCTTCCTATGAAGATTTTGCTCACATTAATAATACTTTGAATAATGGTGTGATGGCTTCAGGCTTCTTAGAGATGGTATCAGAGGATTTATTATTCTACTGATACCTGTATATTTCACTTTCTACTGCATGGAGACTCTCTTTCAATTTGTCAGTTCCTTCCTTCTACATATCAGCTATCATTTGTGGTTCAATAAGGTTATATTTATATCTATTAGTATAGAATCAGAATTTATTTTATGGAAAGGGAGGAATTTAAAGGAAGGGGGGCATTTAACATTACAATACCATAAATTTGCACATTACTCATTTGTTTTGATAATAGCAGTTGCTTGGCAATTTGCATATTAAGTTAAGTGAAGGTATTTTTATGCAGACTTTAGTCCATTATGGCTGCATCAAGATGTTATCCCCAGCTCAGCCACTATAAGTGCTGAATTTGGACTAAACCGAAGACAAATAGTATTCCTTCTTTCCCAAAGAACTTAATACTTGATTTAACCAGTACTAAAGGAAAACTAAGATTTAACCTTCTTGTTATTAAAAACAGAAATACCTGACACAGGACTAGCATCACCAGTTGTGACCATTACCTCTCCGTAGCAGAGCTCTGCAGGTGCTCATAAACTTTAATTGCTCTGACATGCTTCATCTGGGGGGTTTCCATCTTCCCAGTGCTCAAGAGCCCTGCAGCAGTTCAGTTCCAGGCCTACAGTTCCTCCTTAACTGTAAGCAGTGTCTTTGCTAGGCTCCCTGAGTGGCTCTCAGACTAGCAGTAGAGGCAGGTGATCTTCTGGATGGGCTCACTTAGGATGATGCACAGTGGGTTTTGTCTCCAAGTCTTGGCCCCGCTTCCTCTTGTTCTTGACTGGCCTGCTAGCTCCTGTTTCATGGCTTGCCTTGTTGGTGGCTGCTGAAGGGCCCTGCTGCCAGCACCTATCCTGCCTACTGGGTTTGGCTGCTGGGCTCTGTGTCAGTCTGAGAGTGCAGCTGGGCCTTGGATCCCAGCTAACCTCATCCTGGGAAGGTAAAACATACACTGGTGTACAGAGCAGCAAGGAAGAAATTATAGTGCTCTAGAGCTGGTGTAGTGCTGGCTTAAAGGCTTGAAGAACCATTTCTCAGATGGGTAGTTTAAAGTCATCACAACATAGCAGAAAAGAAGTGAATACAACTGACAGCCATGTTTTTTTCCCAGTGCTGTGATTCATACAAGTGTCAGTCACGGAGGGAAAGGGCATTCTAGGTGCTTTCTCCTTTTTAGAACAGTTTTCTTTTTAACCAACACTTTAAGGATTATCCCAGTTGATGTCAGTGGCAGACCATTCCCTCTGAAGTTTCAATTTCCTTGCCCTTGCACTGCATGATGTTTCTAATGTCTAATCTTTCTCTTTGCTATAAGGGAAGAAGGATGTTAGGGAGGGGATTTCTTTAACCTTTTGTCCAAATGGCTTAAGTATCTGCTGGAGTTGTTCTGGAGTAATCCAGTGGGTTCTGCAGTCATCATGCATCCCGCTGCCTACCCCATCCTCTTCTGTTCCTCTTACTGTATGATGGAGAACCTTTTAACAGAATGTTTTCACAGTTGAGAAGAAAATTAGTGATACAGGGAAAGTGTGTATAATTTCTTCAGTTTACCTGTCTTCTTCCTTGGTTCTGTTTTTAGGATAAAAAATAGCAAAATAAGTTCAGCATTGATGTGGGATTTCTTGATTCAATTTCTTTCCCCCCATCTTCATGCTCAAACCTTGGAAGTATCTACTTAATGCTTGGCCAAGAAGGTTCCCAGCTTCTTTCTTCCCCTTACTTTTCCTTCGGTCTATTACTCTGATAGTGCATTCCCTGCTATCTGCTAATTCAGAAATTAAGCTGCATACCTTTATCTTGAAATTGCTTTAGAGTTGCAATAGTGCAGGCAGGTACAAAGTAATTGGTGAGTATACGTTACCCTGAATTAAGTGCTATGGCAGAAGATGACAGGTCACAGATGAGCTTTTATTAGATTTTCCTGCTGCAGGCATTTGATTTACTCATTTTTCACCTGTTAACAATAGAGTCGCATTTTGATAACAAGTTTAATTTATCTGCTAATTATTCATTTTAGTGCTTGGATATCTACATCCATTTAGGAAGCTTTGGCCTGTGCATGGCGCAGGAAAAATTGAAAAAACAGCATGATTGAGTTAAAGTGCAGTATTCATCACAACTATTTTACAAGTAATTGCCTAATTTGAGCATTATATGCTCCTCTGTTAAACTGTATTTTACATACCATCGTTTGTCTTCTGTCTACTGAGTTAAAAATGTAATGTAAAATAACTCATCACTAGAGGAGATCTGAGAGCTATTTTTTACAGGGAATGTGTCTGAAGTGTTGTCTGAAATGGCAGCAGATGATTTATGTAATAAATTGTTAGGTGACAAAAATTGTCACAAGCTGCTATTATACTAAAATAATTCTCAAAACAAAACCACCACATAACAAAACCTCAAATGTGAGTTCACTGATACATAACTTTTAATGAAAGCAGCCCTAGTATGAGAGGGATAGGAGATTGTAAACGAGATATAAATCTTTAATAGGGTTTCTGACATGATTGTGGTATACTGGAGAAATAAATTTTATTTCCTTGCTGGGCAAGATTAGTAGAAACTACAGCTAAAGCTAAGAGTTACAGGAATAAATATGATGCATTAGGTAGAATCAATACAGCTTTTATAAGGGGACTTTATAATGGCTCCTAAATATCAGAGTTTCTTGAGGGAGTTGGTGTGCAGGCAGATAGAGGCGTATTTGATCCAGTTGACTGTATTGCACGTAAATTTTCAGGAAGCTTCTGTCAAGAAGAATACTTGTTAAAAATAAGAAATGAAGGCTAGGTGTAAATAATGAAGGTTCAGAACTAAGGAAAGTAGAGTGATTGCTTGAAGTTTGGGCGACGCTGACATTTCAGAGTGGCCGCCACGAGAGAGGCAGAGGCTAGTGGCCTAAGGCAGATTTCTGAGTTTGTTGTGACAGGCAATTCTTCCCTTCTTAGCATACTAAGAATATTTTTATATTTTTTATCAAAGTTTAATGGCAGCTGAACGCTTTTAGTTTCCCTTCACTAGGAAAAGAGCCTAAGATTGATTCGTGAAAAGCAGTTACTGAAGTTTCACTTTTGTTTGTCATGTCTTTTACTGTTTGTAGGTGAAGTCTTAAACCTTATGTAGCACCTTAACTGTACTCCTTGAGGCATACGTGTTTGAAAATTTCCATGTGCAACTTGTCTTGTTTTTGAAAGGTGAAAAATACATACAGTGTTGGAAATTGTTGAGAGCACATGGACGAATTTATGCAGAAATGCATGTGCTGGTGTTGACAATAGTGACAACTTTTGTACAGTCACAGTGATTGTTCTGGGAACTAATTGGGCATTGGAAGCATTAAAAATGAAAACCTATTTGTTCTTGTACATCTTCTAAGATCTCCAATTCAGTTTGGTGTTAGCGGGTTGTTGCGTTTGGTAGGACATTGGTAGATTTCAGAAAAAACCTGAAAAAATGGATGTGTTGTGAAGTGCCTCTTTCCCATATCTGATGGGAGAATGTTTGTCATAAACATAATCATTGTTGTTGTCATAATTTTTTTTTCCATGTAATTATTAACATAAGTATGTGGCTACTTCCCCCAGTTCCTGTTCTTTCTGCTTTGAGATCTTAGTTGTTTGTTTCTTAAGCAAATGGTTTCATTGAGCACCTGCTTTCGTTAATGTGTTTGTGATGTTTGTCTTCTTATTTGTGCACAAAGTTTCACAGGTCTGGAGAAGTATATTAAAATTAACTACAGCACGAGGCCACAACAGATAGCTTTGTGTTAGATGATAAACATTGCAAGTTTGTTAGAAAAATTTGATAATTTGGCAATCTGATAAAATTGATAAATGTGACAGTGCTCAATTTTCATGTCACGTTACATTAATGCAGTGTAAAAATGCCTGGTTAACCCAGAATTTATGCTAGCAGCTTAGACTAGTAGTTGCATACATGCTAAATTCAGTGGCAGTGAATTGAATATTTCCTTAGGCACTTGCAACTCGACAAAGCAAAAGATAATTCTTATGAAAGCTTGTATGAGCAGAAAAGCTTGTACATAGTCAGAAAAGAGAACTGTCCCTATGGGATACCTCACTTGTTATATATAATTCTATTTTATTATTTTCTTGTGTATAGATCTGTCATAAGAAAAAACCTGTTATTAGAAACACATTCTGTAATCACATCCTCAAGAAAATGACAGCATCCTCAATACAGTCATGTAAATTTTGTGAAGACCTCCCTAGAAAATGAGAGAGTGCAAAATCCCAAAAGCAGGATGCAATGGGCAAAACATCCAGAAGCAATGTGTGTAATTTTTTCTGAGTGGTGCTGTGATAAAGTTTCTCTATTGATTTGGTTTTGAATTGAAAGATCTTATTTCTCAAGAAGAAAGTGATTTTGCAACATTTCAGAAAAATTAAGCAATGTGATTTTGCAGCATTCTGTTCTGTCAGTAGATGGGAGAGCACAATGCAGTTTTGCCTCTGGTTTGGCCACTCCAGATGCTGATACCAGTGAGGGAAAGTGGTGCTAGGAAAATTAACGCAATTTGAACACGTGGGCTTGCAAGCTCTGAGTTTCAAGAAAATCCAATGTGGCATTCCAGGCTTCCAAAATGGAAAGAGAAAATACAAAATAATGAAGAAAATGAACTTGTGGAGTGGACTGCAAGTCACTTTTTGTGACACAATCTAAGAACCATGGTTTTGCTTAGCAGTAATAAAACTTGTCCTTAAGGAAACTGACATATTTACAATTGATATGGAGAAGTTATCAGAGCAACTTTGAGAAAGCTCAGTATGAATAAGTAAAAATACTGAAAATATATCTTCCACTTCACTTGTGATTTATATTCCCCTTCCTCGTATCCCCAGCATTTTGCTGCGTGGAAGTCATCTCTCAGTCACTCAGGTTCTTCCCTGTTCTACTTTTTCTTTTTTCTCTAATTGATGACTTTCCACATAGTAGCAGTAATCTGTTAACAGTTCCCAGACTGCACGACCTTTTATATTACTGTATTTCATTCAATTTCTACTCAGTCATACCGCTCTTTTCAGACAATATTTCAGCCTTTATTGACACAGCCTTTTAAGTTCATTGTTAATCTGCTTCATGAGCACACTGACTGCTATGGCTAGGAAAATGGAAGTGAGCAGTTTTGATGAAGTTTGAAAGAAGCTGGTTTTAAAAAGGCAGAAGGGAAATTTGTGCAGGGAGAAGAGAAAATGCCACGAGACTTGGAAGATAACATGGTGTAGGAGCTATAAGGAGCTATAAATAGTTTGGAGGTGGATTCCCAGGGAGACTTGGTGTTTTGCAAGAGAGGGGAAGAAGAGTGCTTAAGATCAAAAAGGACACAGTAATTAAAGGATAATGAGTGAGTGATAGCTAGGCTCTATAAGCTGAAATTGGGAGATGCAGGTAAATGTGAGGGAGCTTTTAACCATTTCCTCCCATAAGTTGAAGGTATAGCAGAAAACCTGCAGCATACAAATACAGTTGGATTAAAATATTTAAGCAGTCCTTGCTCACATTTTTGCCGTTTGATGTCTAAGAGTGAACAGGGTAAAATCTTGTAACTCTTCTGACAGATGAATATGGAGTGAGTGTTCCTCCAGGTGAGGCATGATGCACTTCAACAATTACGTTTGGGCTTTCTCTTCCAGAGCAATCTAGTTAGCTCTAGTGATGAGTATAGCAATTTGGCAAATGAAAAAAATATCTTCACGAAACCCTCATGTATAAAGATGCATGGTTCAGAAGGAACTACTACTGAAGAAAAAGCTCATATCCATTTTGATTACTGAAACAAGATAGAACTAGAGATTGCTCACAATGCAGTCCATGTTGACTTCTTGAGATATTTTGAGAAAGATTTACTTGAGACAGTTGTGCTTTCTTCCGTAATTTCTCAAAGATTTTTTTGCTGCAGTTGGAAGTTGACTCTTCTTCTGACCCATTTAGTGATCAGATTGAAACCATGAAGGGATAAAGAGTCCTGCAGATTTACTGCAGTAAGAGAACTGGTGGCAGAAGAGTTAGGAGAACAATTTGGGTTAAAAAAGTCGAAAATCAGATCAAGAAAATGTTATGCTCAGTACAATTAAATACAAGATAAATGTAGAATGGAATTTGTTAATTAAGTTTTATTACTTTGTTAATAAATCTTTTGATGGGGATGAATTTTGACATGACAAAGCATGCTGATCTTTGGGGAGAGAGAAGAAGAATGCTGGAAATTTGCAGAGTGGAATTAAAGTTGCTTAGAAGGGAATAGGTGGACTGCAAAAAGCATCAGATGGCAAAATGTAAGATGTTTGCATCATTACCATGCTCTCAGCAGCCACTCAGCTGCACATTACTAGGAACAGTGATAGAAAATTGCCAGTTAGGAAACAAGAGCCAGAGCTGACCCTACAGGATGAGGATAAAATAAACAGAAGGTGAGCCTAAAAGAAGTACTGAGAAAAACAAATGGGAGTACAGATAACTAAAATAAGAAAGGACTGTTAGAACAGCATTTGCAAAATGAACAAGAGAGATGTGGGAAAACAAGTAGAGTTAAAGAGCAAGCGACAGAATGTGTGAATACATAATACATACTTGAATTTTCTGGCATGAGAAATGTGATAAAGATGTGGTAGACCAAGTGGATGTAATTTTCCATGCCTCATTTATAACACTTGGATTTATTTTGATTATCAACACTTGTGACCTGAAATGCGTTAGAGAAAAATGCAGTTTGAGCACTGCTCATTGCAGATTTTTGCAAATCTTAAAGAAAAGAAAGGAAAAGTGTATGTTACAAATATTCTTTGCTTTCTGAGACAATAGGTGCTTCACTTCTCTTCTGGTTAGAGAAGATTCTAATTTTTCCCTCTTAATTAGGCCCTTGCATGAGAACTGTGAAGAGGCACAGTGCCTATTTCTAGCTCTCCCACTGCTCTTCAGTGTGATTTCATGAAAATTGCTTTACGTCTGTTTGGTTCAGTTTTTTAAACTGTGAAGTAGGGAATTTACAATGAGCTGTGAGTTTTGCTAACATAAGCTTTGCTACATAAAAATAATGCATTATTATCATTAATACATATATGTGTTAACATTTTAAGTTTATACATCTGTGCTTTTTGAGAGTTTATATGCTAAGAAGCCAGAAGGGACCCTGGAGTATCTCTGGAAAGGAAGTTGTATGTTGGCTGATGCAGGTTCCCCACCAGCTGAAGCTGATCTGACACTGTGCTGTCACAGATAGCAGTGGTCTTGTCATTATCTTGGCAGCGTGTTGCCCTGTAAGAGAGTTCAAAAAATATATCCACCAGCTGTTAGAACCCACTTGCACAGCTTCATAATTGTGTGTGCAGATGCAGGAGAGGGGAGCAATATGTGGGAAGGGCTGGAACCACAGAGGAAAGTGCTGTAAGTGTGGAAGTGCCTTCCAGTTCAGAAACCTGTTTGTGTTTTTGTTATTGTTCCCTTTGAGATAAATTGAACTCTCCTATTTCTTTTTGTCTGCTGGACAGGCTTCAAAGGAGAGAGCTGTCATTTCTGCTAGGTTTTAAAGATTAACAAAAGACCTATCCGCTATCAATGCTTCTGCCTGTCACTGACTTATCAGAAGAGTTTTGTCAGAACTATCTTCCAGAAATTATGAAATTTTGGGAATACTTTGATTAATAATAGCTTTGAATAGAAACAGTTTTTCAAGAAGCTACGTATTTAGGTTGCTGGGTGTTCACTGTAAGCTTCAGCATGAGAGACTGTCAATGGTTAATGGGCTGATTTGGCCCGGTTCCGTGACTTGTGGGGCAGAGTGGGTCTGTGGGTCCACACCTCTGGAAAGGGGAAAATAAAGGGAAAGGGAGATGGGCCTCAAAAATATCAGCAATGATCTGAGGAGAAACAAATGAATTTACTAAATAAGATACTGAAATGCAAGATAACACACTACAATACAATATAATACAATACAATTAGAATTGGAGCTAATAAATCAAATACAATGAGAGAGTACCCAAAAGCCAATGGCCTTACCTTGCTGAGGTGAGTTGTGCGCTCAAGACGAGCAGAAGGGAGGAGAGCCTGGTCCTGTGACCTTGCCAGGGGCTTTATCTATCTCCTCTCTGAACACAAAGCCCTCTGGGGTATGTAGTTCTTCTCTTCTGGGACAGGTGCCCGAAACTGCAGCATTAACTCTTTAACTCCCAGTGCACTACATGATGTTGTGATGTGGAACACCAATAGCCCAAAATCATAAATCCATGACAGAGATGAGATCATTAATAAGGGGTGAGCTTTGAATTCTGGCCTGCCCATCTTGGTTCATCTTCATGTGTTTTTTAATTAAATTTTAAGATTCTCTTCAAAATAAATTTACATACTCTTGAACAGAATTGTTCGTCGTTCTGAAAAACCTCTCCAAGGCATGTTTGGGTCTTTCTAAGCAATAGAAATTGGACATTTAGAGTTGCTTTGGAACATTCATCTGGCCACAGAAGCCAGCATTGATTCTCCCTAACTCAAGCAAACTCAGGGAACAGAAGGCACCACCTCCCTGCTCTCATCTCTGCTTTTATTCTTTAAGAGTGGAATTCCCTTTCCCCATTTGGCATAGCTGAGTGGTTTCACAGATCCTTCTCTGACACTGAGACAAATTCATCTTCCTCAAGTATGAGAGAAGTTCCATTTACTGTCCTTTTTCCTTCATAAGCAATGGCTAAATTCAGCTTTTTGGGTTAAAAAATGAATAGTGCAAGAACATGGCATATGGCTGCTTGCCTAAGAAACTGGCTTGTTTACTGAAAGAAATTGCAATGTGTTGGCATTCCCTGTAATTCAGCTTAACTGGGAGCCTGCCAGAATCAAATCAAAATGTGTTTGCAGTATATCCAAAATATAGCCAAAGTGCCAAGTCTGTAGTAGCAAGTACAACAACCTGTTTCAGAGCAAAACATGAAAATGTCCCAATATGCAAAATAAATTCATTGCTGTTGTTTTCAGTCTACTTTTTAAAATAAAAGTAAAGGGTGTAATAAGTTGTTTGACTAGTACTTGTGATGTAGGAATAATACTCAGATGAGCAGTTCAACAAAATTAAGAATTTTATCAGGGATTTATAGCTAGAAAGGGGACAAGTTTAAGGCTCTTTTCCCTCTGTTGGGCTGCAATATTAGTATGGATTGCAGGTCAGTATCTAAAAGGAAACTATGAGAAAGAAGGAAACAGGCTCTTTAGCAGGATCTGTTGTGATAAGACAAGGAGAAATAGTCTCAAACTAAAAGAAGGGAGAGATTTATATTTAATATAACATTTTTCCCAATCATGGTGGTGAGGCATGTGCACAGGTTGTCCAGACAGGTGGTAGATGCCCCATCCATGGAGACACTCAAGGTCAGGGTGGACCTGGCTCAGTCTGCCTGATAGAGTGTAGATGCTCCTGTTCATTGCAGAGGAGTTGATTAGATGGCATTTATGGGTACATTTCAACTCAAGGGATTCTATGATTGTCAGATGTGTGGTTGGCCACTTCACTGGGCATTCTTGACTGGAAGAAGTCACTGAATGTGTAGCAGTGTTGTGGGATGCCTGCATGCTGAATATATATCCTGCCTTTATCTGAGCAAGTAACATGAGAGGCCACACTTCAGATAATTTGGAGCTTGTTTTTTTTTTGTTTTCTAGCTGTATTCCTGTGGTATGTTCAGTTCTCACCTAGGCTGTCAGTCTGTATCTCATTTACTTTGCATCTCATGTAATTTTGAGGAGATGAAATTTACTGCTGCCGTAAAGCTAGTGTTAGAAGATGCTGTGTGTGAGTATTTTTGGTGGCAATACCACTGCATCTAGAAGGAGAGCTGGGTACGGCTGATCACCACCTTTTGGAAAGCGCAATTGTGCTTAATCATAAAATAGAAGAGATCATGTATTTAAGTAAGATCAGTAAGTACTCTGCCCTCCAAGCATTTTTCCTTCAGTCCTTGAGAAGAAAGCTTTATTCTGACCTTTGTATTTTTCCATGTATAGAGTCATGTCACTTTGGTTTCAGTGCAGGCTACCATCTTGACCTTGGGAAGAGACTTGTCTGGAGAAGATGCAAATTTCTTAAAGTTCTGTATCTCACGCTCACATCCTCTGGTAGAGCTTTGAAAAGTGCCAAACAAGCAATTTCTGCTCCTTTTGGCTCCTCACTGACAGGAGTTCCTCCGAACTGACTCAGTCTTCATATGTGGGCTGGAGGAACTTTTTTCTCATCTCCTTGAGATCAGTACCTCTTTTCTGTTGAACATGAAAAGTATTCTCTTTTTTCCTGTCTACTGAATTTCTTAGTCGACTGAGAAGCAGTAACCTTAGATCTCCCAAAGATTATATAGCATTTTCTTGATTAAACCAGTACTTCCACGTAATTGTATAGGGTTGTATAATAAATTCTCATGAGATTATAAAGGTTATAACAAAGGTAGACTATAGATGATGAGAACAAAGGAAAAATTTTGTTTAATGCTTATTTCTTTTCCTAAAGACACCAAGCACTCAGTACTTCAAGGAATGCAATCCCTCTACAAGCAGGCTTTGTTCAGGTCATGTCACTGATTATTCTGGAGTGGAGAAGGCACTGAAAGTGCTGCAATTGTAAGCACTGGAAAATGTAATCATGCTATCAAAGACCGTCTTTATTGAGGACATTAGCACACACATATACCAGCAAGTATCATGGGAAAAGTTAATTCCTGCAGAGGATTTTTCAAAATGGAGGAGGACTTAAGTGAGGTATAATTCTTCTGTGTGATGCCCTTGCACAGAGACATGAATTTCGATCCATGAAATTGAATGAGATGATCCACAAACCTTTGGCCACTGTGGGCTCAATCATGCAGCATTCAGTGCTCTCAGGCTCTGCTCCAGCAATGCACTTAAGTTTAATTAGAATCATGTGAATATTCCTGTGCAAATCAATGGGAGGATTAGCAATATATATGGAAGTGAGGCAGGCACTTAAGTTCCTAGTTGGATTGAAGCCAGACTCGCACAAATAATCACCAAAGTGCTTCTTATATTAAATAATGACTGGTAACAAGAATAGGTTCTCCAAGGTCTATTGCATAAAAAAAATGCATTTTTCAAATAGCTGTGTGTGCCCAGTGAGTTGGGGGGCCTCATATAAAAATTTAGTACTACAATTTCCACAGACTGCAAAGGTCTGTCAAAAAAGCTGTCCGGTTAATTAGATTTATATTTTAAACAAATTGTGCTTAATTTGTCGTAGTATAACTGCTTTTTCAGTTATGAAATTAAACATAAGATGCATCATAAGATTTTCTGTAATTGTCAAGGATTTAATTGATGATTCCTTAGGGCAACATCCCAAAATCAACTTCCCACCTGCAGTTTTGTTATTATTAACTCAGCCATCAATTTCTTCCCCTTTCCTTGACCACATTTATACAAGGGACCACTGTCCCATCAGGGCTAGCTGGGACTCAGGCCACCCCTGTCTTTTGCTGGGACTGATTTGTTACCCTCTATACTACTAACACATTTAAAAAAAATCTGCCGTAACTGGTAGCAATTTTGTACTTCAGAACCATCTATGCTTGCAAAGGAGCAGGGAGCAGCCAGTCATCACCCTCTTTGTGTCCTGCTTTGTGCTTGGTGTTGCAGCCACTCTTTCCTACCTGCACACAGTTTGTGCCCTGTAGCTCTTCCTTGCCCTGCCTGCTGCTAATGCTGGCTCTGGTTGGTGTCTGTACCGTAAACTGCCTTGGAGCATATTCAGCTGCTGAACAAAAACCTTTTCTTGTATTTTTTCCTGAGCTATTGTTCAGGTGACTCAGCTCCCCAGTCCAGTCCAACGCGCCGCCACAAAGACATTTGGAGGTGGTGAGTGCGAGAGGCAAAGAGCAGAAAAATGCTTTAGCTGCTGAATGTTCAAACCAAAGTTCTTTAACATGTTGACAAAAGAAAGTTAAAAAAAAAAAAAAAAGGTTGAGCAGCTGAGTTTCCCTTCACCTTCTGTGCACTTCACCTCTCATTGCTGAAACAGGCAGATGTGGTTCACTGTACAGCCATAAAATTACCAGTGTCGGTACAGGAGAGAAGCTGGGAGGAAAAGTTGTTCCCTCTTTCGGCAGCAGCATGGTTTGAAATTGGCTTATGTCCATTATGGAAGTGCACCCTCAGTGACATTTTTATATCTGAAAAGATAAGAAACAGATAATCTTTAGAAGTACAGTTGACACATCAGATACTTGAAAAATGAGAGATGCTGAGAGGCAGTGAATAGCAAAGTGGCTCAGTAGGAAAGGAGACATGAAGTAATATTTTTGCAAAAGAAGAGAGAGAAACAAGGACTGAATATGGCACGGAGCTGTAGCAGCCAGGTGTACCTGCGAGTTACTGAGTGACAGCACAGGAAGAAGTGATTGCAGTGACAGGTGGCACAACAATTAGGTATGCTCTGTGAAATGAAGTTAGCATACCTAGAAGGTCAGAAAAAATGATGGTTTAGAAAAAGCTAATTACATAACTTACGAAAACATTTCATAAATATGAAAGTCACATTTTGTTCACCTCTGGCCTTTTTGTATCATCTTGGGCTGGCTTCCCTGCTCTTTTCTTGTCACATTTATTTAATGCAGAAACCCATAATTCTTCCATTTATTTCTACACTCTCTCTTATTGTTCCCGCATTAATCTTCATGTGATTTGGTTCTGCCTCCTAGCTGCCTGGCTCAGGGCTGTGCTCAGAGACCCTTCTGAGAGGCAGCAGCACGCCCAGCTGTGAGCATCCTCCCTGCAATGGGGGTGGCTGCTACTTCCTGGACTTCAGGAGCTGCCCAGCCTCCTTCAAGCTCCTTTAATCCTCTCCTGTCTCTCTGTGTTTACTTCTCTGGCAGAGGTGAAAAATAATGCCATGAACCCGAGGAGGCTTTTTTAAAGGTTTCACTGGGAAATGCCTGCAAGTATAGTGAGGCAGCCTGCTCTCTAAGAAGCCATGAGGAATGTCCCCAGAAATGTTATTATGTATTAGACTACTTCTGCTGATAAAAGAATTAATGAATCCTGCTCAGTTAGTGCAACTTGCTTCGGGTTGTTAGCTTAGTATTCTTAGTAAGTTAAACATTTGCCCTTTCACCAGCAGTTGCTTAGAGGTTCTGTGGACAAGTCTTGCTACTTACATTGCCATTACCTATCTTTTACTATCACATATCTGTTACCCCATGCCTGATAGTTTAAGTAAACAGTTATTAATGTTTTCTCACAAAGAATGGGAAAATAACTGGAAGTGGTCTCAAATCAGTGTTCAGTTTTCTATGTTCTTTTTTTTGTTAGCACCAGTGGGATCTCGAGCTGCAGCAGCTTTTAGCTCTAGATGGAAATGTTGCAGAAGTTCCAGTCTGATCCTTCCTTGTTGGATTTAAATTTCAGGTTCTAGTCCTGTCCTACGTCCCATTTCTGCATGCTGCCTTATAAGTGTCTCAAGCATCTGAAAAAGTAGTAGCTCAAGCATCTCTGTGTGTGTTTTAAGTGTTTTGTATTTATAATCACTTGGATTTATGTTTTTTTTTTTTTTTAATACTGAATTACCAGAAACTTTTATTTCACAGGGCAGATGAGAATTTTCTTATACGTTGATTTGTAATCATTTTGTTCACAGACTTTTGGCCATATATTTATTTTTAGAAATGCTGTATTTCTTGCCAGTTTCTTGTTGATACATAGGATTTAATCTGGAACAAGCTATGGCCAGATCAAATAGCAAAGCATTTACAATTCAGAATTCAAACACAAAATAGTAGTGATTTAAAATGTAGCAATGCTTTTTGTGGTGTAGTTGAAGCCAGAGACTTAATCTGCCTTAATCTTCTCCTGCTTGAAAAAGGGTAGCAAATAGAAATTTCTAGCCTTCATCCTGTTCAAAATCAACCATAATGATTTTTTTTCCTGACATTGCCATATAAATAAGTAGAATAAAAATGAGTAAATATAAGGAAAGAAAAAAGGTTTTCTTGAGTAGGATTTTAGTTTGACTTTTTTTCTTGTTTTATTTCTTTCCATTTTACTGTTTTTTTTGCTAGTTTCACACTGGCTGTAACAAAAGAATAATAATGCCTAGTTTGGGAATTTCCTGATAATTAATTGACAGCTCCTGACAATCACTTGACTTCTAGCTGAGCTAATCAGTGATTGCTAGAACTAATTCCTCCAAACTGCTTAAGAGCTTAATTTAAGATCCTCCAGATTTGTGCTGCTAATAGGACATGATGGAGAGCTGAGACACTGGGAGTCGTATTGTCCGAGTTCTCCACAACAGGAGCAAGAGGTGTGTGTGAACCCAGGCCCACCACTTTGCTAAGTGGTGACCAACAGATGCTATGAACAAAGCAGCTGATCAGAAAAAAGCATGAATACTGTTTTTTCTTTGACTCTTGCAACAATCGTAGGCAGCTTCCCCAAGACTTTTGGCAACTACATGAAGAACTCAGTGAGGAATTGCCAAGCCCACGTTCTGTTTCTAGGATTTGTGTCCTGCAGCTGTTTAAACTATTGTGTGTTGGGTCCTAGACTTGTGAAGAAATTGTATTGAGCAGAAACCTTATTTCTTTGTGCTTTTTGCTGTAAATGCATGCACTGGATTGCATTTCTTTTGATATCTAGGATTTTTAGTAAAACATGTCAGTGAAGTCAAAACAAGAATTAATATATTTTGGCACTGAAATATCTGTAGCAATTTTTAGTCTTCTGTCAGCTCTTTTATCGCCTCTCAGCTTTGCAAGTGTTAGCATTTGCTGACAAAATGGGATTTGGGGCTTTTGGCTATCCTGTTATAAGTTTGCTTTGTTTTCTTGATAGTGTTTTGCAGGAGTACATATGCCTTAGAAATTTTCTGTTCCTTTATGTGCATTTTGGCTGGGAAACCTTTGTTCTGAAGCATCTGTGACATTGTGCCTGGATATTTCTGACTATGAATGTGAGCTGAATTTAATGTAGAATGCTACTCGAAATTAATCAGAGATGCATTTAGAGTAGGAGCCATTGCACCAAACTTTAAATGTCTACCTTATCTATGTATAGCCTTTTCAGTTTAAGAGCTATGTAAATAAACAACTATATGAAATAAAGATTTTTTAATAGTTCCAAGACAGCTGTAAATATGTCTGAAACAATGGCTGGAACAATGGCTGGAATGGTGATCTTAAGTTTGCCATCTCATCAAATAGAAATGTAAATGAAGTAAAGAATTCCCAAGCGGGGTTCTCTTGTGGCACAGCTTTTGAAAAGCATGCTTGGCAGCGGTGCCAGTTGAAGCAGCTGCTCTGTCACCAGATGATGTTCACCACCTCCTCCGTGTCAGTTCCATAGCTGCTAAGCAAGGAGCAGAGCTACAGGAGCAGTTTGTGGCCCAGATTGCGGTGCGGCTCTGCGCAGAGGCGCGAGGAGCAGGACAAGTGGCCCAGCTCACAGCTGGCACTGCTGTGTCTGCCAGGAGGGATTCTCATCAAACTTTGTCTCTAAAAAGCAAAGCAGTGTGGTACGTGAGTTCAGCACAGGAAATAGATAGAATGACTTGCCTAGCATTTGGCCAGAGAGTTTCTCTCTAAAATAAATGTAATGAAGCAGATCCAGTATCCAAGTATCTCAGCTTAGTCACACCAGAATATGGAAGCATATAATCCATCAAATGGGAGGTGTGGACATGCTGGCTGTTGGATGTACTGGCACTTCCAGATCCTTCTCATCCATGCTGCTTCCAAATGACCGGAGGCTGCTGTAGTATTTGTATCAAGGAGAAAATTAATGGGACTGGGAAAAAACAAACTTTTATTAGCACAGAGAGCTAACAAAACTGCTTGGGTATTTTATCACTTTTATGGCAAGTTCGTCAGTAACAGTGTAAGTGACATTTCTCAAGTTTAAGACTGCTGTGCAGGAGTATGGTCTCGGTTTGAAAATGTGATGTGCTCTCTGAGAGTGACACATCCTCCAGAAACATCCTCAAGGTCAGGTGTGGTTCCAGCACGCTTTCTGAAAGCGCAGCTTGTTCCTCCTGCGATGGTGCCACAGCTCAGCAGTGCCTGTCACTTTGTGGGGAATGTCTTCACTCACTATTATTCACTTATAGGTAATGAAGGCAGAACTATATTAAGTCACTTACTTCATATATCCAAATGTCAATTTAAGGGTGATGGCATAACGTTAAATCAAATTTTGAAAGTGGAGCAGTTTGCTCATTTGTTATTAATATTGCCTGACACGTCTGCTCATAAAACTCTCTTTCCAGGTGCTCTGAACTCTTAAAATATTAATATTTCAGTGCTGCTTTTGTCTTCATATTACAGTTCTCTTGGAAAACTGCTTCCAAAAAGAGCTTGTAATTATAGACATTGTGAGATCATGGGAAAGCCTGTTGCTTTGGCCATGCTTTAAAAAAAAAGTTACAATTTTCTGCTAATTATTAGGAGAATGGGAGAATCTGAGATTATGGAGCCTGCAATGTGACTGTGGGGGATATGGCTGCAGATTGAGCCCAGTGAGGTGCAGGAGGCTGAGACAGGCAGAGGAGTTGTGTCCAGCCAAGGTTGGGCCACTCAAAGCCTACGGTGAAGTTGGTGTTTTGGGTTAGTCAGTATCTGGGAAGCAACCACTCAGAGAGCTCATCCCACTCTGATTCTCGGTTGTGGAATTCAAGTGGTGGAGTTCTGCCTGTATTTGCATCTGAAACATCCATCTGTATCTCTGTGAATGTTATTATAATGACATGGGAAAGTTACCCAGGAAGCAACGTTTAAACACATTATATTTGCACAGTCAAGCGCTTAAAGGTCATATAATACCAGAACTGAATATTTTTCAAAGAAGACTCTTAATTTGCTTTTATGCCTGTTTGAGCACTTATGCTGTGTATTGTAATTTTTAACGTAGTTTTTGTCTACAATTTTATGATGTAAATACTGTTATAGGTCAGGCATGTTACAAGTAGGCATTTCAAGATGTGAAATGCATGAGATCCTCTAGTTTTTAGATAGACTTTAAAGTGTAGTTCTAAAATATTCCAAGGTTGATGTTTTAGGGTGTTTTCAAATGTGTTTCATCTCTCTGTGAACTGGGGGGACACGAGGATCCTTCTCCCAGGCACTCTAAGCAATGGTTTCTTCCTGACAAGGCTTAAGAACGAGCAGCTGGTGCTTGAGCAGGAGCTTAGTGTGAACATGGTCCTGAGGATTATGCCCTTCCTTTATTTGGACTGAATAATTCTTACAAAGCTTCTAATGTCACTGATAAAAAATACTCACCTGATGATCTTCATTGTTAGAAGTTATATAAGGATTGGAAAAGATCCACTCTGCCAAAGCCAGTGTAATAAATCACAGGTGTTTTAAATCAAAATCATCCATGAATTGATGCATGTATTCAATATAATTTCATTTAGCAAAATGCTTGTGTTCCCCACCTACGTTCTCCATTCACCAACCAGTCACTGCCTTCCAGAACTGTCTAGTTAGCTGCTAAAAATTGCTTTACGTAGAAAATACTGATTGATTCCAAAATCCTTTTTTCTTCCTGTAACTACTGTTGCTCAGTCCCAGCTGTTAGATGCACTTAGGCACTGGCAGATCTGCGTGTGTAAACTAAAGCTTGTGATGGGAGCAGAAGTTGGTGATTCCTTCCCCTGTTAATTAGGTAGCTTTCAGCACAGAAATGAGTGGTTCCTTTCTTGCTAACAGTGAATAGCTAATATTCTGGACTTGCAAGTAATTTTGCCTTGGAAGAGAAATCTTTAATGGAGCCAAGTGGGGCATCTTTGAGAGGTCCTGGTTGTTTGAAACACAGGAGGTCACTTGCATAAGCAGCTGGAATGAAAGGATGTGGATTTTTTTCTCCCTGTGGCTTCAAACTTGCTTCAGCAGTCTCTCTCTCTATGCTTTTTCTCAAAGCAGACACTGTTTCTGGTCTTCTACCTTTTATGCTCCTTTCTTTGCAGTGTTTGTCCTTCTCTTCCCCTTGTCGCCCAGAGACAGCTCCACTACAGTCAGTTTTCTTTTGAATTATGATGTGGCCCTGATGGCTCCCAGCTCTGTTGCTGCTTTGAGATGTGCTGCTGCGGGCTGGCCATGCTTCAGAAGGTGTCTGCCTTCCCAAACCAGCATTTACCTGGACTGGAGGGCACAGAAGCTTTAATGGATTTCTCCTAATATCTACTACAGCAGTCAGTATTTTCACATGGAATCTGCTCACTTCACTTGGATTTGCTGATTGTTTTATATTTTTTTCAACAAGTCACCATTTTGTCATGACAGATGTGATTGCTGTTTAGCTTTTATTAGCCTATTGAGATACATTCATAGGAATATTAATTTGCTCTTTCCACACTGAAGCCAAACCAGGCTGTAATCCTTCTGAAAAAAATGAAAACCACTGACTTCCAGGTTTTGTCCTTAACATCCTCATTCCACAACCATTAACATCTGTACTTCACAGCTACTGTTGTATAGAAACATCTCTGCAAATGTGATTTCAGATTTCTGCTATATGCTTTTAGATATTCTCTCAGATCCTTATTCAAACTATTCCTAATTTCTTGGCAAAATTGACTGTAATTGCTTTATCTAACCTCCTTGCATCAGTGCTAAACCTGTCACTGAGCTGTTTTCCTTCTCTTTCATCCTAGGCCCTAAAAGCAGAATGAGCAACCTTGTGTTTTTATACCAGAGCGTATTGTGTTGTGTACCCTCTGCTGTCAGAAGACTCAACTCAGGAGAGCAGTTGTGTACTGACAAGCTGAACTGGAAAGGAACTTTCCTGTCTGTCTTCCCTGTAATCCCTCCATTTCGCAGGCAGGGTTTTGTTGTGCCAGCCAGCTGCCTTGTATTTTTCTCTGGGAATAATGATGTAGTATGAACAAAGCCATCATTTGGTTAGGAATTGTTAGGATAGGTTAAAAAACCAGCATAACTTACAGTATTAATTAATTTATTATAATTTTAAATTAATTAATTTATTATAATACATTAATATGTATGGAAAAGAAAAGGAGAACAAATGTAATTTATGAAGACATTTATGAAAAAATAGAAATCACATGCCTTTACCTTAGGAATTACATTTCTTTTGTGATGGATCACACTTGACTGAGTTACACATTTCTCCCCTGTGAGAGCTGCCCTGTCTCCTTTCTATATAGAAGGCAACAATTTGTTCTTTTCTTTTACACGTTTTTCCCTCAATATTCCTAGTGCCAAGGGGACAGATCTTTACATAACATGCAAACTATGTTTATGGATTTAATGTAAAACAAACCCAGTATTTGCTGACATCAATGCAAAGATTCATTTTAATCTCAGTGGGCCTTGTTGCCCATAACATGTAGTATTTCTTTTGTAACATTGGTTTGGAGTTAATACCTAAATCTGATTTCAGCTAGGTCAATGCAGAATTTTTTTATTACACACTGCTTTGCTTTGTTTTATCAATTCCTTTCTTAATAATTGTGTAGATCAGGAAAAAAACCCATAAAGCTAACTGACTTTTCTTTCTCCATCCCTTTCTCCTGACCTTTTCCCTCTCCTCTCTCTTTATGTTCCCTTAATTTAGGCACTATTTTCAAGATTGTATTTTGCACTGAAGATAGCAGAAATCTTGGTTTTCATCTATTCTTTGGATCCAGAGATAAAGTTTCCTAGTCCACATGAATGGAATAAGTTGTCTTTTACCTAAAAATGGAAAGAGACAAAGTAGCACATTTCACAGATGTTAAATCTCAGCTTTACATTAAAACATGCACGCGTAAACTATTCTCCTTGAATTATTTTATTGCATTATGAACGCTATATTGGTTATTTATAATCTCTACCCCCAAAAATGTAAGAACATGCAAGCTTCCCTGTTTCCTGCAAACACTGACACTGATACTGTGTAACTTGGGAATAGCGATTTAATTTTATTTACCTACGTACAGGACAGGGTTAATGCCCCCTAGCAGCTTCATAGCTATGAACATCAACTAATATAAGTCTTATTTGTAAACAGAAATTATATTGACAAAATTGCAGAAAGAGCACTAATGAGGCCTAAGTGGCTGGAGGAAGTAAATATTCTGTTTCGCTTTGGTGAGTCAAAGTGATCTCATTTTATACTCTTTCTAATTGCATCTTTGATATTTTCCTGCTCAAGATAATTACAAGTGTGAGAATAAGGACTGAAACTACTGTCAGCTAAATTCTTGCTTTGTAAGACCTCACACTGACTGAACAAAACTTTTTACATCAGAAGAAAAGGAGCAATAGCATACAATGCGTAGTTCGTAGGTAGACAGAGAGCAATGGACAGATACTTCTTTGTGTGTGTGTGTGTCTATTAGATGCTGTCATGCTATGAGACAGCCTGGATTTTTAATGATGTCTTTCTGTATTCTGTTGTCAACTGGCATACTGTTTGCACCAGTAAGTTAACGCCTTCTAAAGATGCCCTGGGGAGCTATTACAGAGCAGAATGCATAACACAAATTTCATATTTTGCTCTTCTGTCATATATTGTCTCTGGCATAAAGGCACATTTAAGTCATCTGGCTATACGCTTTTCATAGGATGTCACATTCTTCTGGTATCTTTTAGATCTTTCTGACTACAACAAATGCTCGTTTGTAGCCACGATACTGACGTCCTAAATTAATTTGTTTCACTTTTGCTCAAAATAGTTTTATTTTTGACAGTCCTTTCAGTGACTTTTTCTGACAAGTTTGTTCATAGAAATATGTTTGCTTCTGGTGAACACTTACCTAAACCATGGGGTTTTATTCTGAATATTTCTGAGAATTATTTAGAAATGTGTAGTGGCTTTGAATTTTCAGTGTCAAATAATACATGCACAACTTGCAGTGACAAGTTTTCAACCAGTCCAGACTGAAACCTACTTACATAAAACCATTAATTAAATCATTTAAACCCAGCAACAGATGCAGAGAAGTGATCTCCTGTTTGCACACACTTCCAGAACAGAGGAAGGCTTGGGCGTTTGTTACAAACAGACTGCTGGTTATAAACTTATGATAAAACCATTCCTTTTTCCTTTCAAAAGAGAGCTGAATATTGTAAAAGTGGTCTTTCTCATGACCACTGGACAAAGATCCCATGTGGAACCTAGCAGTCCTTAAATACGCATAGCCAGTTTCATCATGATTTTCCAGGGAATTTCTTTATGGTTGTTACCCAAGATACCCTGTCTCCACAAAGATGGTCCCATAGCTAAAACGGATCTTTTTCTAGATGGGAACTTGAGATATAGACTTAATTACTTGTTTACATTTTGGTTCTAATCTCAGCAGTACTAGGAAAATTTCAGGCAGCTTTACTTTTAATAATAGATACAATTAACTTGAACCCCATTATTTTCAACATTATTCCAATCTTTCCAATATTAAGCAATAGAAAGGGAGATGTCTTAACAGTCTTCTCTCTGCACTTCACTAGTGTCATTGTACACGATTTTCCTCCTTGAGGAGAATAGCTTAATCTGTCTGTTACTTCCCATTCTGTTGATATTTTCTAATTTCTTAACACAGATTGATTGCATTTGCATTCTGTTACTATTTGAGCACTTCCATCTTTTAGCAAGAAACAGTTGACAAAAAATACACTGAATGAATGCACTTTTCATGTAAAAACACTGCACTTGTTCCTGGATATCCATACGTCTTATGGATTTTGAGTTTACCCAATTCACTGGAGAACAAATGCAAGAGATTAAACCCTACCTACAAAACCCACCTACCTACAAAAATTCTAATTACATCTGATTTGTAGGTCTCCAAAAATTTTTCTAAGAGAATAGCAAGTTTCCAGTGAATATAGTACAAAGACTGCTCTGAAAGTAATGCCTCCTATTTATTTCCATGGAGATGGAAAATGGAAACGGAGATGTGCACTTCTAAATAGAATCTTTGAGGGAATTCTACATAACCTGGTATAACTTTCAATAGTGGAAAGTCTCACTGTTCTAACTTTTGTGGCTCTGAAATAGATTTGGAGGAATGGAATATTTTTGAACTCAGGTTCTTTATTGGTCCCTTTTCTGTTCTCAGAGAGCAGACTGACAACTACCAACTCTGTTATTCTTACTATATCAAGTTTCAGCATGAAATGGATTAATTCTGTGTGCATGGGCAGAAATTGCGTAACTGAATCTGATTCTGGCTGTAACAATAACTCATATATGTTATGTGGTTCAGAAAGTTGGATAGTTAGACTTGAAAAAAAGACCCAAACTGAATCTTTTAATAATGGATTACTAAGCTTGAAGAACTCTTCCTTATACAGAGATAACTGCACCAAATAAAGAGGCATCCCAAGAAGTATTTACTCCCAATCATAAGCTAAACATATACTTAGGGCTCCACAACATCGTAAGAAAAAAGTTTTCCACAATGTCATTGTGTGCTTCTTTATCCTTCCCCTTATCTCCCTAATAAGTAACATGAAGGCTTTAAATTCATGCTAAAATGCTTAAGGTTTTTGAAAATAGTGTCAGTGGTACAAAGTTTGGTTTTTAGTGCTATGAAGTGTGCTACTGTGTATGTTAAGCAATATTTATTTTTATTTTCCTTTATAGATCTAAGGAAGGATTTGTAATTGTATTCTACAGAAATTTCTGTACTTGTCCATTGTAGAATTATTGTTTGTTTCTGAATGTGCATTGTTGGCTTTTTTATTTTAAAAGGCCTTGATGATTGCCTCCAACAATACATTAAAAATTTTGAAAGAGAAAAGATCAATGGTGAACAGCTGCTACACATCACTCATCAAGAGCTTGAGGAACTGGGAGTTACTCGCATTGGCCACCAAGAACTGATACTGGAAGCAGTTGATCTGCTATGTGCATTGGTAAGTAATTTTCTGCATCGCTCATCTTAATTATGTGGGTTTAGAAATTTCCAAGGCAAGATTAAAATGATGCAGACTACATTCTCTTGCTATATGCTTGTATGGAAACACTGGCTTTGCCAGATTAAAGGACAGGCTTCTTTCAGCTATAAAGAAACTATATGTATCCATATGATTTTATGATTGGGTATGATGGTCTATTATTGCTCTTCCTCCAACTTATTAGGTCCTGTATTCAAATGCTGTTGACTATTACTACTGGCATCCATATGGTTCTGTAATTATACACCATATGCCCTTGCATTCCACAGACATTTGCCACACTACACTAAACCAAGTACACTTGAATGTTTTAACCATGCAACGTTCAAAAAGATTGTACTCAGAAACAAGAAGGTAATGTTTATTAGAATGGAAGATTGTTTAAAATGAGATTTAATACAAGATTAGGATGATAAAATAGACTGTATCCAAAGAACAGGCATCTATGTTGATTTAAAGCTTCCTTAGCAACCTGCAAGCATCCAAATTTTGAAGAAACCTCTTTTTTTTTACATAACAGGTTATTGTTTTTGTTAGCCTCTGAACAAAATATTTTATATCAGAAACTGCTTTTTTCTTTTATATTATTCCTGGCAGAAAATAAAATGGATTGTATTAACTTAATTCTAAAGAAAAATGTGCTTGCTTTGTTCAAGTAGACAGGTGAAAGGATATAGAAAATATATTTTTAAAAAAAGTACGTAAATCGTAAGGGACAGTTCCAGAATTTTACCTCTTTATCATGAGTTCTACTTTTTCACCAAGTCGCTTATCTTGTGGAATTTTGATAACGTAAATTGTCTCCAACAGGGCAACTTGCAATGAGGAATAAAAGAGAAAACAATTGCATCAAAATGCACTTGATATTGTAGAAGAAAGAAACAGTATGAAGTACCTTTTATTGTGCACATGCTTATTGCAAGTGCTCTTAATTACAAAATATACTTCATGTAACTTGACATCTTCTTCTACAAATTAAGCAACTTCTATGTCAAAATAACGTGAAATACGTGAAAATAATAAATAAAACTATGTTAAAAGCAGAAACAAGCCTCTGAGTTTGATGCAGGCATACCTGTAAATTGGTGTGCAATGCATAACCCACTAAATTTTATGGATTCTGAATCATTTCAGAATTAAACTCAGATGTTTTTCAACTAAATAATTGCCTTCACATAAAAGGAACCTAAATATCCCCCAGCGTTATGTTATTTTATTTAAAGAACAATACAATGCTGTTGCCTGATACCAGTAAGACATACAAGACCGAGGAAATTTCTTCTGGAAGAGAAAACTTCAGTCAAGTGTGCCCATTAGGAGGACCCTCACTGCTTTCTTTTCTTTTTTCTTTTTCCTCTCTTTTCTTTGTTTTAATAAAAGAAACTTACCTCCTAAATGCTGGCCTCACTGCAGGTCAACAGTGCAGCTCTCATCTTACTGTGCTTTCCCATGACACTGTTATTTTTCCTTTTAAAGCAGGGTTGGGATTTTCCAGCTTTTGGTATCTGTTATTTAGCCTCCTGCCTTTAAGCCCTTATCCTTCCTTCCATCCTTACTCTTTCTAAAATTCCTACTTTAAAAATACGTTTTTTATTCATCGTCTAAATTTTTATCTTCCAACCCATTCCGTGTGCTTTCTGCTGAATGAATCTTTGCTGCCTGTGGCTCTGCTTTTGGGGGATTCTCTTGCTTCTGACATTTCTGCCTTACTGCTATGTACAACACATTCTTTAGCCTTTGCAGCTTCCTACTAAGCAAAGATCACAATTAAAACTTTTACAAGATTAAGTAATATATCTACTCTTAACCTATAATAATTTAAGTCTATTTAACTGAAAACCATAACTGAAAAATTATTTTAAATAATGGCAGTGGTTGAATGGTAGGAGATCTGATGCTGCCTTTATTAACACTGAAATACTCTTCTAAAATATTATTGTAGTGCCCAAAGTTTTGAAACATTAATTTGTTATTACTTGTTTAGGTGAACAGTGAGAACTGTGGATTGGAGATAGTTGCTGTAATGGATATTTAGTAGGCCAGCCAGTCTTAAGAAAAAGAATGAGGTAAAACTAAACATAAAAAAGAGGGATCTGTATCTTACCCATGTCACTAAACAGGAACTAGTGTAACTTCATACAAGAAATTCTTTGAATCAGAATGTCTTAAAGACTCCTAATTTTCTGAGTTCTATCGTAAGTAAATGGAATGCAGTCTGTGTGCAACCCCAACCAGTGAGATGTTAATACACTAACGAACTGGGTGTGTGTTTTTACATATTGTCAGAATATATAAAGTACCAAGTAAGTATGTTTAGATTCATACGTATATACATATTAAAAAAATATGTATTCAAAACTTGTTATGAAGAAAATGCAGAGGAAACATCACTGGAGGCAGCCCGGCCCAGCACGCCATGTTCAGGAGGTCTCAAGAGCAGGGCTCGCTCCCTCTGCCAGCAGCACCCAGCACACCCTGTGCTTCCAGCCACACACCGGCAGAGCACCCACCGTGCTCCGCACCATGCGCTCCCAACCGCAGGTAGCTGCGCTGCTGTGCACATCAATAGCCATCAGTCCTGCCTTGTGCCCTGCGTATCGTCCGCTTGCTGGGCCATGTCAATGAGCATTGATTTTTTTTTTTTCTGTACATGGCATTCTAAATTGATTTCTATTTGGCAATTGGCAGCGTCCAAGTTATGTGACCTATTTCTTACAGGCAGCATTAGTGGGATGGGATGTTCCACTCCATCGTAGCAAGATGGGTTATATAAGACTTTAAGCAGAAGCGTTTCCAATGTGCTGTAGAAATCTCTCAGGTAAGCTTAGGCTCAGCGATGCATCAGAAGTTCAGCTGCACATTGGCCATGATTTCAGCTGCAGAACAGTTACATTATTGCTTCAGGAAATCAGGGGAAATTTGACTGTCTCCTCAGGCTCTTGGAACACACCAAAAGTGCATGTTGCAAAGCCCTATTTCCCATATGCACTCCCTTAGGCTCTGGCCATCAGCCCACTGGCTTTTGCAGGGATGGGCAGCGCTTGTTTGGGGTTACACATCAAAGAGCAGTGCCCCTGCTTCTATCCGTGATTTGAAGCAACACACAGCACATACGTAACTAAATGCCTGTCAATAACCCAGGCTTCTAAGAGCAAAAGCAAACTAGCAATAGGAGACACTTCTGTGTTTTTCTTCCCTGTCCTGAACAACCTATTAATTAGACTCAAATGCAAGCCACTGAACACAGGGAAGATTTTCTTGAGGAATCCGCTATACATTTGCCCTTCTTATGATTTTGTACCACTTTTCACAAGTGAACTTGAACAGAATTATAATCTAATATTGTATCTTGATTAATTGATTCAAACCACAATATTATTTCTGAATAAAATCATTAAAGATGTTACTAATATACACAATCTCAGGTAATGTTTTTTCTTTTGAAAGCTCAGTTCAGAGCATTATCTAATTAGGCATTAATTATGAGAAAAGATTCTCTGTTGGAAAATGATATGCAGTATAAAAGAAAGTGATATGAGAAATCTAAAAAGAGAAAAATAAAAGTATTTGTTACACTCGGGCATAACATATATATATGTTTTTATGTTAAAAATAAAATTTTTAAAATGATAGAATAATCTGATTTTTGAGAAGGTAGAACTGAGGGGCAAAAGATGAGGGTATCTTTCACTATAGGAGAGAAAGAGCTGGCACTTTCTTGGGGTTGCCCGAGGCTGAATTTGTGTGCTATGAAAGGAAAAGTCATAGGTGAGCCATACTTTCAGTTTCAATTCTTTGACCATTCTAGAAAGATTTTTTTTGAGTACTGTTTTAATTATGAAGATAATTGGAAACGATAGCTGTGCTGAAAAAAAATGTATCTTAAATATCAAAATGCTTTATTACACTGTGGTCAGAAACTGCTTTGCAGTTATTTATTTGAAGTGACCTAAATAACATCTATGGATGAAAACACTCAGGCCATTTAGGCTTTGTATTGTAATTTTATTAAAGTTGAAATGCTAATCAGGAAATGTATTGAAGGACTGATTGCACAAAGGAATTGATTGACTGAAGTAGTTGCAGGGCCTGGGGAAAATAATTATTTGAGAGATGGTAAAATATATTGGGAAGAAGAGAAGGGAGTGATTTTGGGGTCAACGTGGCTTGTTTTTCAAGTCTATGCATTTAAATTTAATTTAATTAGGACAGCTGGAGTCAGTATGTAGTAAAGGTCCCCACAATTAAAACACAAACATACTGTTAGGACTTTGATGATGTCTGGAAGGACAATGAATGGAAAAGGACAAAAAGCATGCTCAAATATAGATTGTATCTAAAGTAATTGAAAGTACAATTAATTCATAGGCACTCAGCTGGTGAAATTATGTTCTGTGATATCTTTTAAGGAGAAATAAAGATTACAAAAATTCTCCCTGCATTTACTGCAAAGGCTAGCAGTCCAACAACAGCAGATTTCCTGATAGAAGGCAAATTACTCACCTGTGCATCAACATGTCTCTAACATCTGGCACAAGTTTAATTTGCTAGTATATTTACAATATTGTTTAAGCTATGCATGTACAGGGCATAGCTACCAAACAGATATGGTTGTTGGTTTTCTTTCCCTAACGAATGACCAGGCCCATCACTGACAAAATTACAACAATTATGGTATTTTAGGTTGGCCAGGCTGAAAGCAGTTTGCAGGCATTCAGTGGGAGGTGTACCATGCTGAAACGACACAGCCAATCTTTCACAGCTGTCTCTGTATCTACCGATGCAGTTGTTTCTTCAGTATTAAAATCACTCAAGCTTTGCTTAAAGTAAAACTACTTTTCAGTGACTATAGCTACAGTGATCTCTATTTGGATCCTTTTCATCTTTTCTGCTGATTCTTTTTTGCTTTGTCAGTATTGGAGTACTGTGGGAAGAATTTTTCATTACTTTGCCTGATGCGTAATCAAGTTGCATTTTTAACAAGTCATTGGATGTGTCAGATGTTTATTTCCTCAACCTCCACTTCCCCTTTTCAAAGATTAATATAATTATTCCAGAGTGAATTCTTCATTCTATATGTTGATGCTTAAATAGATGGAAATAAATCATCTTATTTTTGAGATATTCTGCAGAGAAAAATGAAGAGGTATTCTATCTCCTTAGTGTTCTTAGAGGATACTGACACATGCATTAATTTTGTCTATACATACACATGCATCCAGAAAGCTTTATTAATCTCAGTTGGAAAAGAAGTTCATCTTTTGGCAGCCCAGTGGTATCCATTATGCTGTGCCAACCTATTGAATTAATACCACTGCGTGGGTTGGCTGACTATTCCACGCAACAGAAAGGATGCATCATCTTTTGCTTAGTCTAGTTAGTTGCTTCATTCTTTAGACTTTCAAGTCAAGCAGTTTGGACAGTTTTATGGATTCTACGTTGATTGGTAATTTCTTTTCCAGTCTTCAAGTGTGTTGCCAAATCTATTAGGATCAGGACACTGAAGAAAGGTAATTAAGTTTTAAGTATGATTTTCAGTGTCCAAGAGCTCCATGTCCTTCCTGCCCCAGGCCTGGATGCAGTACTCCAGATGGGGCCTCTCAAGAGCCGAGTAGAGGGGGACAATCACCTCCCTCTCCCTGCTGGCCATCCCTTTTTTAGTGCAGCCCAGAACACAGTTGGCCTTCTGGGCTGCAAGCACACACTGCTGGCTCATGTCCAGCTTCTCATCCATCAGGACCCCCAAGTCCTTCTCTGCGGGGCTGCTCTCAAGGAGATCTTCCCCCAGTTTGTATGAATACCTGGGTTTGCCCCGACCAAAGAGCAGCACCCTGCACTTGACGTTATTGAACCTCATTAGGTCATCTCATCCAACTCCCCTGCAATGAACAGTTTGTCCTCTACCATTTCTAATTTCATGAGTAAACATGTTGCTGAATTTCTACAGTACTTTTAACAATGTCATTAGAGTGTATATGAATAAAGCGTTCCACAATAAATAAATAAATAAATATCTTGTAGGAGATTTTCATCATTGCTACTGCAAATATTAATTTGAAATAGATTTTTACACTTTTTCCATTTCTGCATGATGTTTGTGGTGGACTAAGAATGCATTTACATTTTCACAGAGCTTTGAGGAAAGTGGGCTTTAAATTTCTTTCAAGTAAAGATTGAGTAAATAAGAGCCAAAGCTTGACCAGCTTGAAGGGATGAAACTCTAACTTAGGTTGAAGAGTGGGAGTTTGTCTGAGTCAGGCTGTCCTTTTCAGATCACTCTGGCTTTCATGATGGCCTTTATTGTGTTATAATACGAACAACAATCCTGTCATATGAAACCACATGCACAAAACTGATCAGCCGTCACAGCCCCTAATTTTTATGAGTTCCTGTTTCTATATAGAATGCCATAGACTACAGAATATAATATCTTCGATAAACGTATTTTCACAACATTATTATGTGGTATTTAATACCAAGCAGCTGTTTCTTTCATTTGTGTATGTGGGAGCATTGATTAGGCATTTTTCGAGTTTTAAGACAACATATATAAATAGCAAAAGTAAGTACTGTTAAACTTCTCTGAAAAGCACCCTAGCTAACAGTGTCTTGGTCAAGTTTGCTGGGGTGAGTCCTCTGGCTTTTTTGGAGCTGTGGAAATACCGTTGACTCTGAACAGTACAGGAACACTGACCAAATATGTAACTATAATACCAGCCAGAAACCTTGTTTTGAGATTTGGCTGTGGGCTGTGTTTAAGGTTTGTTTATTTTTGGTGGGTTCAATAAATTTTGGACTAATGAAAACTTTTTTGTAGTTGAATGTAGTGTAGCTTTGACAGTGGGAGTCCATCATTCTTCTGCTCTTTGTAGGCTGTTGTAAAGCATAATTATTGTTTGTTGATGCATATCCATGTTAATTTACTGAGCTCAGATAACCATATGTGCACTGACTTGTAAACATGAGGCTCATGTCAGTGGCTTCAGATAGTCTTTATCTTTCTTGTTTGATTTCCTCATATATGAGAGGGGGAAAACCTGCAGTGGCAAAGAAGGGCTGTTTTGAGTTTCATGTTCTGTTGGCTTCTATGTTATACATACTTATTAGACCCTTACAGATATACAGATATTAAATAATGCTTACTGATGACTTCAAATCATTGTTACAATAAAAATCACTAGAAATGGTTGTTCTGTACCCATTGCAAAATTTTCAAAAGTTCATGCTTCATTTTGTGAAATATGTGAAGTACAGATTTTGCTAAGCATGTTGCGAAGACGTGAAAATGCCCCTGAAACAGCATCCTTATGTGCCAGAGTTAAACTCAGTAAAGCTATAAGCTCTGTAGTGATTCATGACAGCATCACTTCTCTTGTAATCTTCATTGCAAACACAGAAATAATACTTTTTTATAGGTTGTATTGAGAGAAATATACAGTTTCTCTAAAATCAAGACTTTTAGCATAGAAGGCCTTCATGCTTTATGTCAGAAACTTGCATGTATTTTGTGAATTACTGCACAACATTAATTGTCTACTATTTCACTGAACATTTTAACAAATAAATCTATTAGCCTGTTGAAATTCCCAACTTAAACTTATATTATGCTAGTGGTCAAAATGTTAAAGCTAGGATTTGCAGTACACTGACTAGATCCAGCTAATGGAGTATCGATTCAGACCCAGGTAATTACATTAAATAGTAGAAGGAAAGTACATTAGGTTTGGGGGGTACAGGATAATTTTTTTTAGCATAAAGTGAGAACAATGAACCATTGCAGGAAGATATTAGCTTTTTCTCCTTAACTGAAAAGAATTAATATTCTGCAAATATATATATATTTATAAATAACCTAAAATCTCAGTGAAGTACTTGAAGTTTTAAACATCAAAGAAATTCTTGTCTTTGCAGTGGCCTATGTCAAGCACAGTGTTAATTTTTACTCTTGTAATGAAAAATAATAACACTATGTGGACTTTAAAACAATGGTATAAAGCCAGTATTGGGAACTTTAAAAATGGATTTTTTTTTTTCCTAAGATTATAGTTTTTCTCATGGGGAAGGATCAGTTTTTATTTATTGCTTATGTATCTCAATAGCAAAATTGTCTTTCCCTTGCAGAAAGGAATAATTTATTTTCTTCTTTAGGATCCTGATTTGCAAGCCATACTGATTCAATGCATGTTATGTTGCACAAGTAGCAATGTACCACAGAAATTCTCAGTGGGAGGGAGATGCAGGAGTGTAATGCTCAGTTCTGACATTATATTTCCAAAAAGGAATCCTATCAATCATTATTTGAACTTTGAATGTTTCACTGCTGTTCAAAATCCTGATTTGCAACATACTGCATCTCTCATCCTCTGTAATCTTGCACTCATAATTCATTTCAAGAGGCACTTTAGAAAGGTTAAAATAAGACTTTCTATTATTGGACAATTGGTTCTTCCACAAAATTATGATTATTATGAATAAATAACAAAGATTAATTGGTCACAAGATTTTAGTAAAATATAATAAAGGTTTGTGATTATTGAACAGTGTGTTCCACATCTGTGGCTTCATTAGGTTTTGTTGAGAGGGGCAGAGAAAATATAAAGATTAGGGAGTACTGTAAAGAGATGGTAGGAGCTTGAGATATTCTGCCCATGAAATAAAGCCAATGGAGTTCCCTGGATCTGCAAGAGAAAATTTAATAAATAATTTGGATGTAGTTTATATATCCCTAAAAAAATGTTCTGGTAGTGACATGGAAACTTCGTAACCACAAATGCGGACAAGAGTTGATGATCAGCTTAAAAGTTAGCAGATCACAGACTAATATGCTTTGGAGGGAATATCTACTGGGTCATCTTTTGGTCTTGTTTATTTATCACTGTATCCACAGTCAGCATATTCTGCATAGCACATATGGAAGAGGTCAAGCCATCACAGAGGTCTGGCTTACATATGGGTTTTAATTGAAGCCATATGCAGTTAGGTCTTCCTTAATATTGAAGTAAAGTAATTGGAAACGATTTATCTTGTGATGTGCAAAGCCACAAAATAAACCAACTTTCTTCCATCCTCCTGGGTCTTGCTTTTGTGCATATCAGAACAGAAATGCTGCCACAGCTTTATTTCCTTGTTGGTATATTTTCTGAGATATGACATTGAAGCTATTAAATATGCACAGATGTCAGCTTGACAGAGAAATGATATATGGGTGGTGTAGTACAGTCACAGTTTTACATCACTGTGGTTAAAAGACTATTTTGCTCAAAAATATGAGAAAATATTAAATTCTTTTTAAAGTGGAGAAATTTTTTTAAATGCAAATTCCCTTAATGGGAGTTTAGATCCAAACCCCTTGTGAAGATGGAGTTGAGCAGAAAATGTGAATTAAAGTACGGCAAAGAGCAGTTACGAACTGCTCAGAGGGATGCTGCTGAAGTTCGAAGAAAAGGAGTAAAAGCATCAGCTCTCTCAGATAAACCAAAGAGCTATTTTAAGCATGGGTAAGGTTCAGTCTCTCCTGGTTCTGAAAAAGAAGGCTCATTGCCTCCACAGAAATAACTCAGTATAGATGACCGTGCATCTCTTCCCAACTGAAATGAGACATGAGACTTCCCTTCCGAGAGAAAACCTTTACTTAAAAGAAGTTTTCTTCTTCAATGTTTTTGTGAAACTACACATCATAGACTGGTGTTTCAGTGTTTCGAAAGATTGTTCCAAGTGAATAGCAGAGTGTTTAAAGCGACCAATAATGCAATATCACAGCATCATAGAATCACAAGGTTGGAAAGAACCTACAAGATCATCTAGTCCAATCGTCCCCCCATTAACTTTAATTCTATCCTCTTGTACCTTAATAATTCTTGATTACATTATAAATATAAGTGACAATGGAAACACTAAAGCTTCCTCTGGGGGTTAAAATACAATGCAAAAGTTACATTTTAAAATAAGGTTAAAATATTTACTCTTAATTAATGTATCTATTACAAGATGGTAGGAAGGTATATGAAGTGCTGAAAAGCACTGTGACAAGTTCCAAATTATACACTTAGAATGCAAGAAAGAATTGTGACTCAATTTGCTTCAGATAATTATAATGGAAGGAGCACCAGGGGGAGGAAAGTTATGCAGAGAAAAGAATCGCAGTGTTTCAGATAATGTACTCGAATTTGTATTATGATTTTACATATTTGTGTAGTATTATCATAGTTAAATTAATGTATTTCAAACTTCTATGAAATATCATTGTGTTCTGTGTACATAAACTAAATTTTACTACTGCAGTTTAACAGCCATAGTAAAATGATAGTCAAATATTATCAAAGAAGGTGATAAGGATTGTTTTTATTATATTGTTGTTAATTTACTGATTTAGACTGAGATCTTTCACAAAAATTCTGAGACAAATTCAGACAATATTCTTCTTGAACTGCAGTCTCCAGCCTTGAACATTTTATCAATAAGGGAATTTATTTACAGCTGGTGAAACATCAGGTGGTAGGATTTTATGTACTTTCAAAAATACAAATTATTTGATATTTTAGTTTAAGTAGCATGTATCCAGAAGTGACCTATATTTTTCCTTTCCATAGCTCAGAACAAATCACATGCTATTTAGTAAGCTAGATATCCTTTGTAATCTGGGAAAATGATCATAATATAATTTTAGAACAGGTATCATTTTGTGTATTAATGCATTTAAGTGTGCAGTACAGCATCTCCTTTCTAAAAAGTAACTGGAAAAGCTATTATAGCACTAATTCCACTAGACATTTACTCTAGACAGAGAAGTTAAACTGTGCAGAAGTGGTGGTTTGTGATAAGACATTCTGAGAATTAGGTCATGTAGGGTTCAATTGCCTATTATTCAGATGTCTTATTCCTTTGCTCACCAAATATGTGATCATGATCATTACCCAATTTAAAATACTACTGTGCAGTGACAAATCTGACACAGTGTGAGCTACAGCTGACACACGTTTCCTAGAACAGTGTTTCTTAGAATTTTAACTTTTCATTAAGTGTTGTCAAGTCTTGCATTTCATTATGAACATTGCCCCACTTTTATCATTCAGGAGGCATGTTTTTTAGGTTCCAGACTGAATTTGTATCCCAACTCATGATCTCTACTGAGCTTTTTCTGTTGATTCAAGACAGAGGAGGTTCCTGGGGCTCATGATACAAGGTCACTTGCAGACAGCTCTTCGGTTAAAAAATAGCTCTGCTCTGAGCCATCAGGCATAGGCAGTCAGCAAATGGTAGCCAGTGCAACACGTCTTCCTCACATCCCCAGAATCATATATGCAATGTGTGTGTATATACACATGTATCTGTATGTCTCCCTTTGTGTTTGTGTAAGGACTGCTCTGAAAGTACTGTTTCCTGCTTTATGTTGTTTGCTCACAACGGCAGAGGAAGAGATTGGTGGGATGGCAGAGAGGCTGGAACTTCCTGCAGATATCCATTACATGTTGTTGCTGTGTGACAGATGGCAGCAGAGAGGCAGTCTGACAGAATGGCTTGTGACATGGAAGTGCATTTGAAGCAAAGGGGGGGAATTGAATTTCCCCATGTAGAAAAAATGGCACCCACTGACATTCATTGACGCTTGCTGAATGTTGATGGAGACCAGACAGTGGATGTGAGCACAGTGAGGTGGTGAATGCTGCGTTTCAGCAGTGGTGACAGCAACAGTGGTCACCTCCTCTGGTACAGATTTGTATGAGCAAGGCACACAGGCCTTATTAATCACTACTGGTTGTGACTGTGTTGAAAAACAGTGTTTTGTAACTAACAAATAGTGTTTCCGTGCTTTTTGTATGTTTGTATCTATTGTAGTTTCCATGGAAATTCATAGGAGGCATTGTTTTCAAAGCGACCTACATACTATATATATATGTATATATAGTTATATGTACAGTGCATCGGATATTAAGTGGCAGACCCCACATGCCGTAAGCACTAGTTGTGCCAAAGCAGAAACTTTTAGCAGACTGCACGTGAAATCATTTTTTCCTGTCTGCAAACCACTGCAGCAGATCTTTAACACTATCAAATTTAATATGCTAATTACAGGGTGTAATTTATTCTTTCCTTCAGCTCAATTTACGTCACGACTGTTCACATAAAATAGCAATCTGGATCTTCTAGCACTTTATCTCAAATCTATAATAAATACTTAAAATTAGGTCATGTTCTGTGGAATGGAGGTTTTATACAGACTTTTAATTTAGTATTCTAATGCAACAGTAAAACTCGTTTATTTGTTCAGATAATTTCAAGAGAAGGTCCTCTGTGGTTTACATGAAAAAATTTATTTTACCTCCTTCCATTTGTTATATGCATAAAGGAGATTCAGTTTGCAAATTCTTCTTAAACAGGAAACAATGACATGCCTGACTGAGATACAACGCTTGACCGGCTCTGGGCTCCCGCTAGTTTGGTAACCTTTGTTCATTTGTATCATTAACAGAACAGTTTAAAAAAATCTGATCAGGGTCTACATAATGAAATCAAGGAAATTTTTAGAAATCAAAGTATTTTAAGAATACACATCCAGAAAGGAAAATTAAAAACAGCAACAACAAACACTACAAAACTGTATCTATTTTACTCACTGTATTCAAATGCCAGAACAATCTATGCTAAAAACATAGTGTGTGGTTTTGGTTTTATGCTTTATTAAACAAGCTGTGATTACCTCTTGTCAATATTGAATAATGAACACGCTGTTGTGGGCGCTGTGGTTTCCATCGCGAGGCTGTTGCCCTTGCTGGAGCTACACGCACAGCGATGCAGACAGCCGGGAGCTGCGGGATCCCATGTGGCAGTTCCCCAATGGAGGTTGCAGTCTACCACTACTGTGCTTGGGGATTTTCTTTCCTCGTCAGCTCAGGGCCCAGCACATGGCACCATGGCCCAGGGAGGCAGGTGGGATGCATGGCCCCGGGGAGTGGGGCAGCCTGGAGGGAGCAGCTCTGCTTCTCTGCAGAGCATCCCTGCACTGCTGCTTCAGTGGCAGTGATTCCACAGTACCTTTAAATCAGTTTGTGCCATCTGAGAATGTGTCTGGTCAAAAACTAGTTGGCAGTGGGAATATGTGGCTGAAAGTGGAGCTTTTGAATTAAATTCCCAATTCAGCTCACTATCCATCAGTGCTTGGGACTTGAGAAGAGGGCATAGCAGCATCTTTCTATGGCAGTTCACAAATACATCAGTTTAAAGCAACTGGGAAACTGGGCTCTGAGAAGGAGCGGAGCACACGGTGAGTCCAGACGTGCTGTTGTTGGGGCAGACTGGAATGGGAGCAGCTGAGAGTGTTTTGGTGTTAGGGGCAGAGTAGTACCACAGGGGCAAAGGCACATCTCTGTGGGTTTGTTGATGGTTCCGAGCTGTTGCTGCTGCCGTCTGGAAATGAGACCTGGCAGCTGAAGCTGCTGCAGCTGGGCTGCACTGATAAATACTGGGGATTCTTAACCTTATGTATTAAACATGAAAACGTGAGTGCAGCTCAGTATTTAAGTTGTGGTGTTTTGAATGCCTTACATGGCAAGCTTCATAAAAGATGCTTGATTTGGCACCAGGAATTGCAGAACTAAAATGTACTGTTAAATCTTTCTGTTGTTGAACAAATCAGATCATTTTCGTGTAACTTTTTATGTGAAGGTAATAACACTGCCATGTACCATATTTAGTGGACATAAAAAGTAGCTCTCTCTTTGAATATGGAAAAGATGAAGTGAACTTCTCATAGACTTGCCATTCACATTTTGTGTTCAAGATTGACTCTTACTTTCTCACAACAGTTACACTTTTTGCAATATAGCTCTGAGTCCTGTTTTGCTGACATGGAATGTGCTGGGCTCATCTGAACTTTGTGCTCACTGAACTGTCCTCTGAACAAGTTTTTAATGAGATTTGACAAAGTGCATGGCTGCGTAGTTCTTCTAATGACACATTGCTTGGGGTCACTTCAGCAATCAGTATTTCTCATCTAAACCTGTGTGTCCAGTGCCACTAATAGAGTAACCAATAAATAAATAAATAAATAAATGGCTATGTAACAGCCTTAAGCATCATTAAATAGAAACAGGAAATGGAGGAAACCTTGGTTTGGTTTATTTTTATTTTGGTGTAGGTTTTTGTTTGTTTGTTTGTTTTATAAGAAATAATTCTACCTGTGCTAATGGCACTGTCTTGAAACCTTTTAGAGATTGTGGTATTTATACCTTGTTGGTATTTCTTTTTTTTTTTTTTTTGGTTTTTTAAAGACAAATTAATATCTAGGATTTATTGTGCCAGGAGTCAGAATTTTAGAGGCTCGAGAACGTTTCTATGTATCTTTCACAGTAGCAGTATGTACTTAACATAATGAGAGCAGAATATGTATCTGTGAAAACTAGGGTCTGATTTGATAGTTGTGATAATGATTAAGTTTGGCAGGTTTGAGACTATCTGTTGGCATCACGCAGATGAGATGCCTGTGGGAATTAGAAGAGATGCAAGTACTTATAGTATCATATATACAGAACAAGCCACCTACTTATTCTCTTAAACAGCTTCTTTTCCATCTTGTGTTTTTAAGCACATTCACTAAATCATAATGGATTCAGATCAAATTTGAGTGTGGAAACACCTGTTTGCTCTTGTCTCTTCTGGGACATCTCTTTTTTTATCCCCCCACTGCCTTGGGAAGGACTAAGGGAGCAATAACTTCCTTCAGCAGTTTTCTGATGCAGTAAATGAGGATGAAGTGCTTGGAAGTGATACATTCAAAGACTATTTCTAATCATTCTTTTTCCAATTTTATAATTGTCTGTAGTTGTTTCATTTACTTGAAGATCTTAGATTTGAGGGAAGCTTAAATTTGCAGCACTACTACATCTGTCTTCTACAGAGATATTAATTCACTGTCATTTTAATAATATTTTATCTTTTTTCCTTTTATTGTACCTTACTAAATAGATCTCAATTAAATTTCTAGCTTGCATCAGCACTTTTACTGTGCTGAAAAATTACCTTTAATCTGTGATGATCTTTATGGGCATTTTATTTATTCTTAATCTATTCTAAATTTAAAACTTTCTGTTTACATTAATTAAAGTTACCATTGGCGTGCTAATTAGTAAACTTTGAGACGAAAAAAACCTGCTTGCTAGGTGGATTTCCTCAAATACATTTCATGTTTTCCAGTGACTTGAAACAAGACTGTAAAATTTACTCCAGGTGATTAGACTGATAGTAACCAGCCCACACTCTTCAAAATTTTGACCTGTATTCTGGTGCAAGTATACTGGCATTTCATGGACTCCGTGGTCAAGCTGTTTCCTTTCCCACTTGACTTTTATTGAAAGTAAACTGACAGGTTCCCTGAGCTTTCATGCTATAATGAATTATTTGGAGAAACATTTTCTGCTTGTTACCACAGGGATAACCAAGGCTGGACTTGGAAATAAAAGCAGGAGGATCTGATTTATCATCATTAAAAAATGTTGTTGAGAATGCAAAATCAAACTCTTCCTTAGGGGAAACTGAACAGTACTTAGTACAGTTTGCAAGCTGGTAAAGACATCCCCATACATCCACTTAGTCATCATCTTGGCATGAGTAGAAGTGACAGTAAAATAGAGGGGAGGGAACTCATTCAATATTTTAATAAAAGAAAGATTAGCTGCAAATATTAAACAGATGGCATGCAAATATCAAATACAACATGCTTTTTAAATATAAACTTTTCGAAAATAGAGAGCCTTCCTTCAGTGAAACTCTTGTTAACTGTATGATATTTGTTTTGGAAAAAAGATTAAGAGAATTGTTCTTTTCTGTAACTAAGCCAAAGTAATTTTCATTTGCTTCACAATTCAGTCTTCTATGAGATGCTTCCAAACCTCATTGACTGACTGCGATGCTTTAGGCATAGTATGTACATAATGCTGAAATGAATTCTGTCCCTAGTGTTTAAAATAATTTTTAAAAGTCAGCTCTTTGCATCGAGCTAAGAACATAGCAAAGTGTTTCCATGCCTTGTCCTCCAAGCTGGAGGAAGAAACTTCATTTATTTTTCAGAGTTATTATCTGAGAGGGAGAATAGCTGGCAGAAAAGGAACAGGCCTGTGCGCCAGTCAGAACTGATCCAAATTTAGCAAGCAACCTCACCTACCATTTGTTTATATTTTGTTCGACTTTCATATAATCCCATTTGATATGCTTGTTGTCATTCAATGCATTCTCTCTTTTTGTTGTTGGAAACATTTAATCTTTGTACAACTATCAATATTGTCATCCAGCAAGATTGTACATTGTTTGCTGCTCTTTATTCTTTGTGTTGAGGAAGAAGTTTAGTGAGTAAAATTAACATGCAATATTGATGAACATTCATCCTTTAAAATATACACACTGTTGAAATTAATAATGGTCAATCAGTTCATATGGTGAAAGCTGATTTTGTTGAAGTTCTCATTAAATTTTTTCTTATACTATATTCTGTTGTGGCAGGAAGAGATCTTGGTTCAATTCAGTTGGAAACTTTCAATGTGAATCTGAGTTAATTATTTAAAGTATTAGAGCTGAAATCTTTGTACTTATCACCTGGATCTAAGTGGGGAATTGGCTGGGTAAAAGAAACAAAAAAGACCACCATGCTTGCTAGCACTATGGACATGTTTCAAACAAAGGAGCCTGCTGCTTAATCTGACACCAGACATCCATAAGTTTTGTTCCCTTTCAGCCAAGTACCAGTTAGAATGTTTTGCCTCATTGTTCTGTTCATATAGCTTACAACACCCTATTTCACTTGATTGCATTTTCCTTTTTCCCCTCAGAACTATGGTTTGGAGACTGAGAACCTGAGAACTCTCTCTCACAAGCTGAATGCCTCGGCCAAAAATCTTCAGAATTTTATAACGGGTAGAAGGAGGAGTGGCCATTATGATGGCAGGGCCTCCAGACGACTGCCAAATGATTTTCTTACCTCTGTAGTTGACCTGATTGGTGCTGCCAAGAACTTACTAGCCTGGCTGGACAGGTAATTTACTTTTTCTTGATCTTCTACTGATGAGAATATAAAAATAAATGACACTACTTAATTTGGAAAGGAATCATAGAATCATCATAGAATCACAGAATAGCTTGGATCATCTAGTTCCAATCCTCCTGCCACAGGCAGGATTGCCAATCTCCAAATTGATCTGCTAACTAACCTACTACATCAGGTTGCCCATACAAACTGGCCTTGAACACCTCCAGGGATGGGACATCCATAACTTCTCTGGGCAGGCTGTTCCAGCACCTCACTACTCAGTGAAAAATTTCACCCTGACATCTAATCTAAAACTCCCCTGTTTTAGTTTAAAACTATTTCACCTGGTTCTAACACTGTCTCAAATAAAAAAATTTAGATAAATGTAGTTAAAATTTTAACTGTAGCAAGACGGAACCCAAAACATACAATTGCAGCATGGAATTTCAATTGTTTCCATTTTTCTGGAGTTATAGCTATGGAGAGACTTATCTGGAATCTGAATGCTCTTGAATATAGAAATGGCACCTTAGAAGTCATAGCGAGAGTGAATCACCCTCCTTTATGAGATTTGTATAATCCTGGTGACATCTTCCTAACCTAATGCCAGCATTCATATTCTCTTGGGCTATGACCTTGTCAGTTCTTATAAATTCAGATGGGGTCAGATTTGGTTAGAATGTGGAAAGCCTGCAGAAAATCCCAGTTCACAGGAAGCTGTTACTGACTAAGGAAACATTGTTTTCCTCTCTCAATTAAGGTGCTAACTTCTGCAGAATGGTGTTGTCATACTAGTAATGCTTTTTTAATGAACCATACAAATGAAATTTTGACTGCTTACAATTATTTAGAAGCTCATGTTTCACTGACATTAAGAATGATAACTTCGAGTGTTCTGGCCAAGATCCACTTCCTTCCAGCCAACATTGTTTCTTGTTTCATAGTCATGTTTGACAAAAGTTATGTGGCTTACTGCTGGAGATCGTCGTGATTAGGTGATTCATAATTTTGTGGTGTACAACCGATCTCTGAATTGTATACATCTTCTAAATGCCATTGAAGACTCCAAAAAAACAGTAAAACTGTCTTATTGAAAAGTATATTCATTATTTTAGGACTCTTTTTTTCTTGATTAAACCAAAGAATAAGTAGCTGACCTGATTATACTTGCCTTCATGAAAATGAATTTACTAATCATAAGTACTGTGAGATATCCTTAATATCACACAAGTCTATTCTTCCTTTCTCACAGGTCTCCATTTGTCAGTGTGACAGAATACTCACTACTGAAAAACAACATTGTTCAACTGTGCCTGGAACTAACAACCATTGTACAACAGGTAGGAGTGATTATCTTCCAGTATTTCCAAGTACTTATAGTTGCTCAAAAATCAAAGTAGTAAAAACATTGCTAAGCTTTTACTTGATCAGAAAAAAAAAAAAAAATTGTTTTTGCATATTACCTTTTGTTCCTTCCATATTTTCTTTTGGTGGGAGTGATGGGAAGATTTTAGATTTTGGCTATAATCATGTGTCTGGATAGATCAAAAAATAGTATGTAGTTAAAAATAATTCACTTTTCTTTTGAGTGGACAATTTCATGTTAAGTTATTCGCTGCCATAGAAGAACAATGCCACAGTCAGAAACAGGTTAAATGCTAAAAAAAATTGTTAGAGATTCAAGTATGTTTAATCAAAAATATTTCAGGGCCAAGTTCTTTCTTATATCAAGGTGCAACTGTACTACGTCTTCTTCACTCAAAAAAGCACCTGTTACATAACAGTTGTTTGTAATTAACACTGAACTAGTGAAATATGAAGCAAATAAGGGTAGTAGTATTTTCATTACTAATCTGTAATACAGTACAATCCACAGGGACATCAAATACTTTCATCTGGTTCTGTAGCTCTATATATTATACAAACAATAGTAGTCACTATTGTTATCTTCACTGTCTGCCCCTGAAACAGAGTCACACACAAGTACAGAAACACTGTGTAAGTTAGTAGAACTCACTTAAGAGGCTTTCTGAAGTAGCAATGTTCTGTAATGTCTTTTTCCTTAATATTATTATTTGCATAAAAAAAGCAAAAAATCAAGTACCTATCAGATTTTGCATTTGCATAGTGTAGCCAAGGCTGACACAAATTGTGTCTTTTACGCTATTATCCTTGATTTCTAATACTCAACCTTTTTTCCTTTTGAAAATTTTTTACCTTTGTACACTATTGCAGTAGAAAACAAACAATCCTTTTTCTCTTTCTTTGTTTATAAATTGCTATGTAGACATCTAATTATTAATGTGTCTTAACTAAGCTTACTTTTAGTGTTTATAACACTAGGCTATTTTTGATTTACAAACTAAGCAAAATGAACTTCTCTGCTGTACAAAATTTTGGATTCTGATTCCCCTTGTGAGAGGTAGATTGTGTTTTTGCAGTGGAAATTTCCAGTATTTCTGTATGTAGCATAGGATAAGTTGCTTTTCACAAAGAAAGTTGCTGAACAGAGTAAAGTTGAGACTGGGGCGTTCCAACCTAGGTAAAATTGGCACAGGCATTTGGTATATAATTATATAGGGTAGGGGAGAGTCTGGTGCAGGACAGAATTAGTGTGCAGATAGTTGAAAATATTGTCCTCCTATCGCTGTAAAGAGTACAGAACATACCCAAAGACAACGGTTTGGTAACAGACATTGCATGGAAGTGTTACATAGCTATGGAAGTGTAACATAGCTATGGATGTGTAACGTAGCAACAGTGTCAGAAGACTGTGAGTCTGAGATGCTCAACCAATGAGTGCCAGGAGAGGCTTTACCTGTGTTGGACCCAGGGTATATACTGAAGTGGATTTCACTTACTAGTTGTGCAATTTCTCCCTTGTCAATAGGGGGTGTGTGCCCATTATTGCAATAATGAATAAAATGCCCTTCACGGAAATCTTTGCCTGATTAGAAATTTTTTATCTATGTTTCTCACACCCTCTTCAGCTGATATGGTACTTTTTTTGTGTGAGTTTAATTTTTCCCACTGGTCTAGGTGAAAGGAAGAGAATTTTGAATTGCAGTCTCCATTTCTTCTATTCTTTTGACTGCTTTTGGCAAATGAAATTCACTTCTCTGCCAGTAATAAGTTGGGGTTTTGTTTTATTGCTTCATTTATTCAATACCACTTCATTCCAAAAGCTGTCTTCATCCTGACAACTTAAAAACAATATATCTTAGAGAACAGTCTCCAGGACAATCCACAATGAAAAATGTTTAGTTCATTTTTAAGGTTAGTTACAAATCAAGACCAGTCTTGTCTTTTTATTACCTTATTTTTAGATCTGGTTTGCTTAATAGCTATCTGATATTTTTACAGTATGTAAAACCTAGTACCAGAAAGTGTAGATAAAACAATATCCTTCAGAGGGAGGCAGCTTTATTGTTACTAAATCTGAGAGAAATTGATCTTAATGTGTGAAAGCAAAGATGTCTCACCTAACAAAAAATGTAGTCTTCACTACACTGAAATATGAAGTGAGTGGCATAAATAATAATAGAAACCATTCTAGCAGACTATTTTTTTATACTGAATGAGATAAATTTTAGATATCTAATACTTAATTGTACTTAGTTTTCTTATCCCTGACAAATCTCGATTTTATTAAAATAAACATAGAAATTGTAAATGAATAACATTACACAGAAAGCTGCAAAATCTGTGAGGCGTCTTTATTTTGGGGCCCAATTGCCCTGCAAAGATTTTACAGTATCTGCAAATTTCAGTAGTATATGTGATCTGTTTCAGAATTGCAAACTAAAATTATGAAAGTAGCATGATTATGTGCAAGTCCTACCATCTTTTTCCTTTATCAATATTCAAAAACAAGCTCTTTTATCTTAGCAGAGTTGTGAAGGTGTCATGCCTTTCAAAGTCAGAATGTTGTGGAAGTGCAGAAACTGGCTTGTATGTAATATTTCATAATTCCTTTACTTTACTGTTTTGCAGAGGAGAAATGGAATGCTGCTACTTGATTTTATTTTTTTTAACTCTAAGAAAAATAATACATTTTTAGCATCTTCATGCCTATGGAGGATGGAGAAAGAATACAACTATTATTTATCTTCTAGATCAAAATTCTATAAATGTTAGTCCTGGAAGTTTTTTTTTTTTTTTTTTTTTTTTAATGAGATCCCTTGTGCATTTCTATGTATCAGGAAAAAAAAAAAAAAAACACAACAAACAAACAAACAAACAAAAAACATCAGAAGAATGTTGTGACCTACATATCTTAGAATTTTAGTATAATTTTGCAAGTGCTTTTAACCTCTCAGTTAAACTGGTCTGATGTATTAACAAAAAGTCATTATGCATACGTTTTGGAAGGAATCCCAAAACCATTAACAATTTTAATGCTAATGTAATCTTGGATGTGCAACCTAAGTATAGCTAACATTAATTCTGCTCTACAAAACAGTAAAATTTCAGTTTCACTCTACACAAGTCTTCAATTATTTGACCTGAAGTAATTAAGCTTGTTTGGAATTGAGTTCATATTATTTTTCTAGCACAGAAATTAAAGGAATAATTTAGATAGAACAATTAGCTCTGAAATCAAGCTATAAGCTCTCCTGTGATCATGTGTTTCTCTTGGTACTTGCAGGGTTAAAGGGAGATGGTGGATATGCTGTTTGAAGTGTGTAAAACATGTAAGAAAAACTGCCTTGGGCATTGCCAACCAAACTGACTAATTGCATTCTTATTTTTGTGCTGAAGAAAATAACAGCATGAATACAGAAGAAACATCAAAGGGGTACTTGACCATGAAATGCTAATATAAATTCCTCTGTGTTCCTTGTCATTTGCAATCTGGTTTTAACTTTCTTATTTTGAAAACTGTCTTCACATAAAAACTAATTCCTCCACAGAAGTGCCAGTCCTCCAAAATAAATGCTTAATGTTGTGGGTGAAACAGCCACTGGTGCTCCAGGTGTGTGCACAAGGCTGTGTGGCTCACACAGGTAAAGCTGCCCTGCAGCAACTGCAGATGGGCTCCTCACTGCAGTGCCCAAAAATGGAGGCCAAGAGTTGGACATGGCCTCTGTGGATGGGACATGGCCAAGGGCTTTTGCTGCTGGACAAGAGGAGCAGGGAGCTATCAGTCAGCTGCAGAGGCTCCTGCAGAGAGTACCACAGCCTAAGCTGATCATGCAGCTAATCTACTTGGAGAGCAAATGGGGTGAGGATGTTGGAATTAGTTCATGGGAAGTTTAAAGCAATTAACTGTTACTGCTATCACGTTGATCCTGAAAAGAGGAAATGATGATAACTTTAAGTGAACTTAAGTTAGAGGATCTTTTATGTATATCAGAAAGTAAAATTTACTTAAAAATTTATGTAAGGAAAAAAAAAAAAGTCCTTTTTTTACTTCAAATATATCCTGAAAGTATATCCTGAAGTCCTTATCTTGCTCTGTAAAAAGCTGCTTCCAAGATAACGATGCATTTAGCAGTTTTCCAACTTTATTTTTACTGCTATTAAACATTAATTGACTTAAATAACGACTATCAGCATGGCTGACATGATGGGACACCTCAGAAACATTTTCTCCTCAGATTTTGTTAACTAAAAGCACCCCTTTGAGACAATGGGTTGTTGTCACAGGCCAGTGCCCACCGCAAAGCCTTTGGTGACGGAGGGTGCTGGAGCTCTGGGGGCAGGGCTGCAAGTGGCCTCAGAGGTGACCGCTTTGTGGGGGGAATTCCAGGCATTTCTATTTTAATCTCACTTTGCCTGGCACACTTGCATTTTTGTTATGCTCCTTTTAATTTAATTTTTGTAAAACATCATGAGAGCTAGCAAGCCAGTTTTGAGTGCTTACTGGCAGGAGAAGCTGCATTTTCTCTCAGTGCACTTGGAATCTCTTCTGTGGGAAGGGGTTCAGTACTCTCATGCCATGGCTGTGCTCTGCAATAGAGGACTGTTCCAAACTTTAAAAAGCAGTAGAGGGAGTGGACACCTTTTAGGAAATGTTATGCTTTGATTCATGAAATATGAGTGATATTCTGGCTGCCTGTAATGTTGTTAAATAAAAATATGAGTTAAGTGAGTAATGTTTTAAGTTACGGATAGATAAGAGTTACTGTCCTTAAAATGACAATTAGAATAGGAAAATGGCTGCTCTGGAAGTTACAAGCCTTAAGCAAATAAAGAGGTCAACTGGGATTATATTTTGAGGTCTAACTTTGGGACTAGGTCTAACTAGGTCACTAAAGCAGTGAAACCCTTTGGATATCTCTGAACCAGTGTGCAACACGAGCAAACCTGAGTCTTCTGCCATCCCCTTCTGGTGTGACTTGTGCCCCCCAATACCCCATATTAGAGCTGTTATGGAAATACTTCCAAGAGATGGGACATCTTGTCCCATGTGGACAGTAAAAACAATTATGGCCTTGAAGCAAGAATGAACCAAGCACATAATCTTTAACTTTAATGTTGTACTTCTCAAAATAATTTCTGCTTACTCCTTCTTCCGACACTTTATAGTAGCACAACCCACCTACTGGTAGGTCTGACACAATGGTTTGCACCTCACACAACTTGTACAACAACATTCATTCTGCCTTGCACAGTTAGGCAATACCTATCATGCTCTGAGTTTCAGTGGATTTCCAGCACACCAGATCAATTATATTCACTTATTTTTTTCTCGTTTTCATGACTGTCCCCACTGCTTTACATGTATTTTACTGCTAGTACTGAGCAGAAAAATGTCTTTACTATAATGGAAGAATAGATCATCCCTGAGGTTAATGAGCCATAAGAAAAGTCAGGTTACTTTTATGAAGTGACATTCTGGACATGACAGAACTGAAGAGTTTGTGTTTATGGTACATCTGTAAGAGATAGTTGACAGCATTAAGCATTCTTTTCTTTCTTAATAGGAAATTTAAAACAACATGCATTAATTATGTTTGTTTTATTTTCCCACAGGATTGTACAGTGTATGAAACAGAAAACAAAATTCTTCACGTGGTAAGTATTCTACTATAGTATTCTCCAGTCCTACATCATGCCCTTCAATCATTTTTTAAAAAGTATTAAATTCCACTATGGGCAAATAAAGGTACTATTTGACAAAACTCATGATGAATCATATCAGTTGGAAGTTAAAGTTTTCATAACTAAAATGAAATTGTTAAATATACATATACATATGTGTATATATAGTTAAAAAATCTTTTTAACACAAGAAAGAGAAGAAATCAGCTTATGGAGACTGTGGCCCCTGAAACCAGCTCAGTACTAGTGGCCAGACACTTTAATTATTGTCCCAGTGGTCCCCATTTCAAGCTCCAAAATGTTATACTTTCTTTTATAATCAACCTAAAGAAATATAGATAGACTCTACTCAAAAATGTTAATCAAATATTTTTTCACCTAAGATAATGTCTTCAAATTCTCTGAAGATTGGAGGCTCCCAGAAGGTGATGTGATAAACTTCAAAACCAGACCTATCAAGTCTTTTTACACCTTGCTAAATTGGACATCTTTCAAATTTAAGCCTTAAGAATCAATTTTTTTTCTGGTACCCGTGCCTGTTTATTTATGCAGGCAAGACCGGATGCTTCATCCCACTCTCCCCAGCTACAGTTAATTATGAATACTCATTTATTTTTCTCAGGTTGTTTTAGAAGCTTTACAATACTATGAGATAGTACACTCTTCGTAGTGTAATACTCTTGCTAGGATTGCTTGCACGGAATGCTGTCAGTCCATCGCCTATTTGCATTTTTAACTTCTCTGGTTGTCACTGACCCAGAATACTGTAAAAGCCTCCAGCACTCAACAAATATAATAACTGAAGGGAAATGGAAGAATATCATGCAAAGCTATTGATTGAATATTGGCCTTTAAGTACTAATACTTTATATTTTCATGGTACGTGCACAAAAAGCTTGTACTCACAGTGAGATAGAGTTAAAATGTATGGTTTGGGGGAAATCTCGAAGGATTTACAAGTTTAGATAAGCTTTTGACAAGCTCTTACCAAGTGCCTGACATTTTTTTTTAAAGCCTTTTACACATACTCTGCTTCCAGCAGGGATTAAAATATATCATAAAACATTGATGTGCTGTTAAATTCAGAAAGCATGCAGTGACTTTTAGGAAGAAAAGCTCTCTATTGCGAACCTGATTCTGAAAAGAACTAAAAGCACCTGAAATCTTCTGGGATTTGGAGTATGTATATATACATATATACAAACATCATTTAACTCATGACTTGTGATTCTAACTGTGTACATCTTCTGGAACTCCACCTTTATCAGGAATGTTACTTTTGACCTTGCTACCTCTTCTCAATGGAAGCTTGAAAACGTAGAAGAGGGGAAAGTTTCAGTTTTATACTTTCCATTTTTGAACTAGTATACAGGACTTTAGAACTTTCTATTTTTTATGACAAAAATATGTTAGCAAATGTTAATGCATTTTCTCATATTAATAGTCCTAGATCAAATGATATTTCCAGTCCCTGTGCTGTTATTCATAAATTCTCCTCAGTTGTTCCCATCAATACTGTCTGAGCCTTTGCATTATGTATAACTAATGTCAGGTGTCTCTTGTACGTGCTGAACTACATCAAAAGTAAAGTAATGTTTAAAATTATTCCAGTATATTATTTTTGAGTATTTTCCTAGCATAGATTTTAAGTAACTTTGTGAACTGTGGTGAGATCTTAAGATTCATGAGATTAAATTTGAGAAAACTTGTTTACTGTTTATTTAATTCTAAAGCTTCTTTACTGAGAAAGTATTTACATGTGACAACTGTTAAATTAAACCATATGCAAGTAGACTGTGGATTTAATCTGCATTTAATCTGTGTGTATGTTCTTAAGAAGATGTGAAAGCATGAGAATGATTTATTTGGAAATAAAAATATTATTTTGATATGACAGTAGTTCAGAAACAGGCTGAAAGCATTTGCACGCAACCAGGGTCAGCCAGCAGGTCATATGTAGAACAGCAGTAAAATACATTATTTGAGCCAGCCAGTTTCCCTATCTGCAGTGAGAGAAGACAAGACCTGAAGTTTTGTTTATGGGTTCTGGCCCAGAGCTTAAACTGCTGGAAATATTCCTGTTACTTTGCTGACCTTTTGATGCAGTCATGCATACCTGAATGCGATGCTTTGCTTCTTGCATCTGGTCCAAAATACAAATGCCACATCCAGTACTCCAGAGCTGTACTTACATTTCCAGATGAGTAACCATACAGTGAATGGGAATGTGATCTATAAATTCAGTCAGTTAATTTTATTCCTCATGACAACTTTATTTGTTTAACTTCTATGCATAGTGTCAAATGATATATTAGAAATCCTCATGCTTTTGCAAATGACTGAAACAAAACTTCCCGTAAGGGATTTCACTACCATTTTCTATAATTAGGGAAAATGAGAGTGTAGTCCCCGAAGGAAAATAGATGCATACAGTAAGTTTGACTGGAAGACCACTCTGGAATTCATCTAAATGTATGCCTTCAGACTAGATTCAAATATTTTGGGGCATATTCTTTTTGAAGGAATACTTTAAACTTGGTCTTTACACATTAAGACTCTCTGAGTCCAGATCAACTCCTTTCTAATCCTTAAAGTTTGGCTTCCATTAATAGATTTAATTTGTCACTATCACCTCCTTCAAAATATGGTTCCTATTTTGAAGGTGTCTGTGGATTCATACAATTCACAAGTGGATTTTGCATGCTTCATAAAATAAAATTTCCATTTTATTTATTATGGTACCTTATAATAACAGATCAGATTAAGTTCATCAAGCATTTTCATACATTTGGGTATTTTTGATGCATGGATGTTCTCAGTACACAGTTTAACCTTTTGTTCAAAAGTACTGTACAGGCATGTATATTTTACTGACACAGATATTTTTTGTTACCTTAAGCTCTTGTTCTTAACTTCCCTATACAACACAACTTCAGTTCTTGACAACCTTTTACAAGAGAAATAAATGATCTGCTTATTCTCAGATTGTTCTCAGACTTAAGAACTTTGCCAGTAGTTTCAGATAAATACAAGAAATTATATTTTTCTTTGTCTTATTTTTCTTTGTAGTGTAAAACCTTGTCTGGAATTTGTGACCACATCATTTCACTCTCATCTGATTCTCTGGTGTCACAGTCAGCACATCTAGAGGTAGTTCATCTCACCAGCATTATGCCCAGTGAAGGTTTGGTAAGTACCAAAGCAATTTATATATTAGTGTACAAGCCTTGGATCTTTATTTTATAAAAATAAAGTTCAAGAAAACAAAATGTGTTTTCATTCATATCCTGCTATTATATTTATTTAATTTCTTTTGGTTAGCTGAATATGATTTCTGAAAGTAATTTAATTAATATTTATGCAAATAAAAGGATTGTAGTCAGTTTTATTGTCAGTTTTATCTAGGGCTTGATGTGCAACTAGTAAACATATGAGCAGATTAAAAATAGTTAATAGTCTTTTGATAACCATATTACAGCTTTTGAAATGTACCAAAATAGTTAATTTTATTTGTATATGTACATATTTGAGCATTCATTGTCATTAGTTAATGTGCTTTGAAAAAGATTAGTGGAAGGTATGTTTCTTTGTTTTGCATAGTTAAATACCTCCCTTACAATTTGGTTAAAAGAAAACTTTGATAAATACAATCCCAGAAACAAAATACATCACTTATAAACTGTTGTTGATGAGCAGGCTAGGTGGGTATCTTCTGAACATCACAGTCGCTTTGCATTATTGATTGGTCATACAATTAAAATTCTCCCCAGATTTCACAGTGTAATAATTATTTTGCTACCATTTCTTAGTATTATTGTACTCTTACACTTAGGCAAGAAATTTTTGTGAGATTTATGTGTAAATAGGTAAAGATTTCTGTATCTTTTCCCTAGTTCCCTGGTTCACAGTCATTGTGATATCAGTAGGCTGTAGGAGGGATAGGAAAAGTGCTTAGGAACTTAAGATCCTACTAAATTGCCAAATTAAAACATGTTCTATTGTCACTAACATTGCATGATGCTTCTCCTTTGTAATTGTTTGTTTTAATTTCTGTTAGTTGAGATATTTTGTAATATTTCAGTATCTTACTCTTTATTCTATAATGAAAAGCAATGAACATCGTGTACAAATTCTGTCAAACTTACAAGAACATAATTAGTGAGGTATACATACTGACTTGAGACTGCTTTAATACCATAAGTAATTTTTGTATAATTAGATACATTTAATGTAGTGTTGGATAGATACAGTTTAAAAAGACCACTACAGCAAAATAGAATATTTTTACTTTAACTTTTGGCATCATACAATGCTTTTTAGCTTTTACAATGTGTAATCCTGAAGACAGACAGACACTATTTGCTGTGCTGCATCCCTAATGACCAAATCTCCTGTCTTTTTGGCTTAGATTCTTCTCTTGTCCAATTAATGAGTTAATCCAGGGATATCCAAGAAATGCCAAGTCTGTATCACTTACAGCTTGTCTAGTACATATACTGTAACCCTGTTGATGCTTTTGACCTGCCTTAAGGCTGATACAATCCTGCACACTAGCAATCTGGATCTCTGTATAACTTTCCCTTCTACCCAGAAATGTTCAGCTCGCTTCTTGGATGTGAATAGTATACTTTCAAAGCAACGTATCATAAAGTCTCAGGATTCGATTTAATCCTTTACGACATGGTTACCAAAATGAGGCTGGTTGGCTGTATTGTCATGGAGTGTCACATGGCCTGCAGTTTCCTCCATACTGCCTTCTTTTCCAGTGGAACATCAAGCAGACAGAGCCTGTGCTGTGCCCATGCAGTAGACTGGGCTCCATCACTAGGTGGAAGCGCTGTGGTGTGCATACTTAACCATCTGCAGTGTACCAATACTTTTATAGCTAGCACAACTGCAGTCAGTGGGTACTGCTGACGGAGGACATGAGATAAGTATTGCAATCAAATTTGCCCGTTTAAAATTTTTTTAGATGAAGTGAAATCACTGTGAATGACTGAGTTTTCTGTGCCTAATTGTGAAGGCACTATAACGTGGTAGGTTGGAAAGTTCTTTATAATCAATTTTGCTGACACCGTGTTCTGCATAGGAAAAAAATATGAAAAAGGACTATAAATGGGAATAAAAGAAAAATCATGTGAACAGTAAAACATTAATCAGAATCAAATATAGAACAGAGTAATGAATTACAAATGGCTTTCTCATGATTGTATAGCAGTTTTTTCCACAGGATCTCTACTCTATTCAAGAGAAAAATGAATGCTATTCACTGAATGGAAAGTATTCAGAGTTCCATTTTTATCCTTATCATTCAGTGTAGGGTTTGATGTATTATTTACCACATTTCATCTAAGCTCTGCATTCCCTTCAGTTACCAATTTCGTCATGATAATTTTTTTTTATGTGGCCTTACTGGATGCTTCACAGATATCAATTAATTTATCCTCAAAACATACTTGTGAAAGTGATATTGTAATTTCAGTTTTACAGGTAAGAATCTCATATAGAAAGCAATTTGGGGCAAAATCACCAAAAATCTATTTTTTGGAGATTCAATGGGAAGTGCTTACCATATGATTATTCAGGGGGCTTGTTACTTTTGTAGACTAATTACAAAACACAACCTCTCTTGATTTTAAGCGTAGCTAAGATTTTATGAGCTACTGAGATCTGTAGCTTCAGCTTCGTACACAGTTGGCATGGAATGTTTGTTACTTTTGGTGAAATATCTGTTGTAAACAGCTCAGACTTGTGTTAGAATTCAGTTATCTAAAATAAAATTCAGTTGTATTAATTGTGAGTTTTTACTTGGAAAACTTCATTTGCAAAGCAATTTTTATTATATATTTTCTAATTTCTTCAGCAAATGAACCTGACATCCTATAGACATGGCATAAACTTACATAAAAACTGAATTAATTTCCAGGTTTAAATAAATACTATATCCTTAAAGCATTTTCACAAAAGGGTTGTGTTTCATATGAAAATGTACCTTCATTGATAATATTTTCTAAATTTCTGTACATATTATTATGAGCTCAATAGTCTTTTTTTATTATTATTATTATTCTAAAATGTCTTTTTCAGTCTTCTTTATTTAAAAATAATCTCATCTCAAGCATTCCCTAGAAGACACTCTTTTCTGATAGATCGACTGTTTGCTTGACAAAATACTTTGCACATTAGAAAGACACTGTGGCAAATACCGAAAGTCTCTCCATATATTCTCTATTACATTTTGAAGTAACTTTCAACATTACTTCACAGTCTCCCCTAACTGTAAAAGTAGGCATGTTAATACAGTTTACATCTGAATTTGTCAGCTCTGACTGTATTAAAGCAAAGAGAACATACATGCATCTTTATGAAATGAAATAAAAACACTAACTGCATGATCTAAAGAAATGACCTTATGAAATTAATAAACACAAAAGTTAATAATAAGGCAGTGTTTTAAGAGAACAAGTAGTCACAGTGAGCATTATCTAAACTGGTAATTCATAAGCAGTAAAGTTAAGCTGTATAACCAGTTTTAGCTAGCTTTTATTTTTAAGATTTAAATAAAGTTAAACTTATCTGAAAATGGATTAGTTAATATTGAGGTAGAAGCAACATTTTGCCAAAATGAAAGGTCACAACAGATTATGTTGGAGGAGTTTTCTCAGAGTTTCATCCAGTCAAGTTTTGATCATCTCCAAGGTCAGCTATTCCACAGACTCTCTAGGCAACCAGTTCCAGTGTTGTATCACCCTCAAGGTTTCAAAAAAAAAAAAAAAAAGAAAAAAAGTAAAAAGAAAATAAAATTGTTTTTCTGCCAAGTTCCAACTTATTTCTCATGCTTCCATCTCTTTCAAAAAGAGTTTGGCTCTGACTTCTCTGCAGCCTTACAATTTATGTAGTTGTAGAGAGCAAGACAATCTTGCCTTTGTAGAATTTTACTATTTTTATAGGTTAACAACTAGCCTGCAGATCTTCATTAACTTTCAGGAATCTTGAAATCAGTTGCTGGACAAAATGTTCTTTCTCATTTGCTGGCGGCTCTTGCATTTTGACAATGCAAGGTGATGCAGAATTATTGAAAGGATAATGAATCAGCAGTATAGTGTATCAATTAGATTAATTAGATTTCAAAATTTGATGTATAGCCACAAAATACAGAGAGATGTGAAGCTATGACCTTACTCATGATAGGTAAGAATGCAAGCAATTGAGTCTCACTGACATTTAAGGCTCTGTGTACGTGTGTGTGCATGCATGTACAGATAGATAGATACTCACTTAGGTTGTCTCTCTGTATCTCATCAATCACCTCCTTGAAGCAGAATTCTTGCTGGACTAATTACAAAATTCCTGTTAGCTCACCAGGCTTATTTTTTCTACATAAATTGGCAATGTGAGCAGTGGCTCATGTATTTTCTAATTTAGATTGTTTCCTTTTTATTGAACCAGTAACTCTCTGAAAAGAGGGCGTATAATTTTAAAGACTATTTGTGTTCACTGTTTGAGTTTTGATACTTCTTTTATGGCACTAGTAATAAAGAGAGTTATGTTAAATATTTCAAATACTGAATTGTATCAAGCTTTTATGCTAAGACTTGGGCTTGGTGCTGAATTCTATCCCAAAACTTCTTTCAAACTTAAAAATGCATACTGTTTATAACAGGCAATGATACATATGTGTTTAACTGCAAATGTTATTCACCCATGATTTATTCCAGACATCTGAAATGTTACCATTTTTAAGCTGAAACAGACATACATACTTATTGTATTATCACGCAAACAATATTTGTTTTTTACAAGTATTAATTACCTTTTTGCCTCTTTTCAGGGGATGTATATCAAATCAACATATGATGGGCTGCATGTAATCACAGGAACAACTGAAAATGTAAGCTTGCTTAGCCTAAAAGACTTCTGTTGTGCATGCATGTATCTTCTGTATATTTGTAGTGTATTTTTTTATATCAAAACTTGCTGTAAACCAAAGCACTTCTTATCATTAGTGGTTTATTTATTTATTTATTTTACACATACTATGTCACGATCTTAAAAATTTGAAAATATTGGAAATAGATCTAGAAAAACATCTGTGATGAAGTAACTAATTATAAAAGACAAAAATATTGAACTTCTGTGCATGGTGGTTCTGGTCAAAACATTGCAGTCAGTGATAAACATATTGCAGCACATAAATCAGCATGACTGTTATTCTTGTCATACTATTCATTTTATCTGTGAAGTAGTTTCTTGTTACTTAACTTGCAATTCATAATTAGAAATTAGAAAAAATAATTTTACTTCAACTTCTGCAATCTAATTTTTATGACAGACTTCACAATAGCACCCACCCCTTCTGTTTTCCACAGTCCATGTTTTAGTCACAAACATTTTATTCAGCCTTGGATCTGTTTAAAAGTGAATAAATTCACTTATATCCACAAATAAAAGTGGATAAATTAGAAACTGAAATTTCATAAAACTGATATTGAAACTAAGCAATGCTAACACCCAAGGAACATGAAATTTGCACTGTGCAGCTAGCCATGTGGGTCCAAAATATCACATACCATATAATATTGATATTTTGTTTTCCTTGTTTTGTATAAGTCAGTATGGTTTTTGTCACTCATTTTTTGAGATATTAGAGATCCAGGGAAAGCCTGATGATTTATTTATCACAATTTATGATAAATAAAATGTAAATTGAACTTAAAAATTTTTACTTATACTAACACCATTGATAGCATTTAGACATCATAAGTATTTGTAAATATAGACATAAAAATTATATATTGACTCCTGAAACTGATGAACAAACCCTCTTGATTATGTGGCAACCATAGAATGAATAACACATGCTATAATTAATATAGTTGTTTGTTGTAATTTTAATTAATTTACATAGAAATATGAAGCAGTTCGTAGGAAAAACATGTACTTATAACTGAAATTTGTGGGAGGAGATAAGAAATTAACCAGCCATTAAAACCCTAAAACTTTTTTTGTCTTGTCTGTGTAAGGTCTTTATGATAAGAGAGCACAAAGAAGTTGTTTGGTTGTTTTTTTGTTTTATTTTTCTTACAGGGTAATCACGTGTGCAGTTAAACCAGCTTCAAAGACATTTAATTTCTGGCATTTCAGCAAATTGATTTTTCATTCCTTTTGAAGGGATAATTGACCTCAGAACCAGTGTTTAATTTTAAAAGATAATAATTAGCTCAGCCTTGTCAAAGTCAGGAAAGGAGCTTAAAAAAAAAAAAAGAAAGGCCTCTGCTTTTTCAACTAATGTCATCTGAAGTTAAATGCATTATGAATAGTGATGTTTGCTTCCATTTTCTGCTTACCTTTCTTTCACAGGTTAAAGCAATCAAATTTGTGTTCCCATTGAATTCTAGACATGGAAATAGATTATCTTTCTGTTATAAGTTTAGTTCTGTATCAAGAGCAGTCTGCCAAAATTCTACATTTCCACTAAAAAGATATATTGATGCTGGAGCCAGGCAGTTTCTGGCTGGCAAATAAATAGGCAAAATCCTTTTTATTTTGGTGTGGCTAAGATGTCAGGAGATGATAGCAGGCTGTAATGGCCAGGCAGTTTAGCTGAAGGGCTAGACTCCTGCTACACAAGATAGAGAAATCCCTGTGAAAGAACAAGCAGAGATCAAGCAGGTGAGTGGTTAGCAACAGCTCAGAAGGGAGGCTGGAATGATAAGCAAGGAGAAGGCTGGAGGTGAAAGCTGTGCTTGGAATAGTACCTATAGCACTTTGAATCAGTGTCAAATATTGGCTGTTTGCCCTACTGGCTTGTTATTTATTACTTACTGAATAATTAATGATGTTTCCTACTACTTCCTAGCAATTGTGTAGACTGCAAAACCTACTGATTAGTCAGCAGGTGGTCACTACTGGAGAGTGTTTGAGCTCCTCGTAGATTGTCTCTGAATTGTGTTTATGTGACACAGTTTCAGCAGTAGGGGTTGCAGGGCAGTCCTGTGAGCAGAGTCTGGAAGCTGCTCTGTGTCAGAGATGAGCCAATTCCACGGAGCTCCAAAAGTCACTGGCCATAGCTGAGCTGTGCCTCTTTACTTACATGTTTAAGAAAGCTTGGTTTTCCCATGGTGGTGGTTGGTGAGTGATCTCCCTGCTCTGCTCTAAACCCCTGAGCTTTTTAATTGTATTTTCTCCCCATTCTGCTGAGGAAGTGGAGTGGGCAAGCACCTGTGTGATGCTTGCCCACCTATCAAGGTTAAAACAATCTCTTTAGTATTTTGTTTAGAAGCAATTGTAGTCATTTTCTATCTAGTGGCTGCTTGGGTTTTTGTTGTGTTGTTTCCTGTTGCCCTTATTACTTCTATTTATTTATAATATTAATCCACATAGCGGATAGAAATGATAGCTGAGATTTGTGGCTGGAGTAGACTGCCCAACAGAACAGCTGTTGCCAGTTTTCTGGAAGTTTTGACTGGTAGGCAGTGAGGTCATGTTTATAAGCCTCTTCAAGTCACCTTTAGTGCAGATAGATCTTTTCTTCTGTTGCATATATTGAAATGCTGTTGACCATGTTCACGTGGCTTGCAGTACAGTGTAATTTAATCTATTTTAATACAATCAGAAGAAGCTATATTTAGTGTAAGGAAGGTTTTCAAGTCAGATCTGAAATTATGGGAGTGGAATAATATTATATACACCAAAGAGCTAGACTGTCAAGGACTTTATCCATTTGTAATTACCATTTTGTGTTCATATGGTTAATCTAGTAATGTCTTGAAAGTGATGGAGCTGTAGCATATTTGCCGACTATTTGCAGTGGACTTAAGCAGAAAACCTGTTCTATGAAAGTCTGTATTAGGCCTGCTTTTCTGTTATGTGTATGTTTTTCTCAGACCTGTCTCTGGATGTGCCATAGTTCAGTATTTGTTGGCTTAACAGATTTACTGCTATGTGATGTAAATTCACCCAGTGAATTCCCAGCAAGATTGTAACATGGCCTGATACTCTGCTCCCAGAGGTAAAGAAGCTAAAGTAGTTTGAACAGTCAAAAAGGCTGTTCATCACCTTGGGAAGTAGGATTTGAGATTACTTCATTACTTAATTGCCATCTATTATGAAGAAAAAAAAAAAATTAAAAAAAAATTGTTCCTTACAGATACATTTTTTAATAAATATAATAAAGTACTGTTTTTTGATAATAATACTTCTCTGGACAGAGCTTTCTTGGCCTCTTTCCCCATTCATGGTTTTCATCCGTGCTCTTCCCTCATGCTTCTCACCCCAAATATAATGGTAATTGTTATCTCCTGTCCTTAGTCTCCTGCTGACCAGTGTAAGAAAATCCATGCTGGCGATGAGGTGATTCAAGTCAATCATCAAACTGTGGTAAGTACTCTGGAGGTTTTGCTCTGCAGGTTTTGTCTGTTCCCACTGCTAAAAGTATAATAACTCTTACTAGGAAACTTTGCTGAAGTAGATCAATCTTCTTGCTTTTTAAAATATCATAATCATTGCTTGCAGTTTAAAAAAGGCAGAAATTATCATTAACTAACCTGCTAGAATGATCTCCACACAGTGGAAACTAAATATTTCTTTTCCTCTTTTTCTTTTCTGTTTTCCAAAACATTTATTCAATACTTCATTAACTTTTTAATTCAAGTGTCACATCTTCATTCCCTCTAAAATAAAAATCCAGCAACACTTTGTATTGATTTATAACCATTTATGATGATTCCTACTTTCCTTTTACCTTATTCCCAAGCTGAAAGAAAAGAAATGCCTCTCTAATATGTCAGTGTTCAGTTTATATCATGTGAAGCATTTAGCACTGCCCTTTGAAGAGGCATATTTTACATTTAAGATCTTAAATACTTCCTGGGTTTTTAGAGTTTTCAAGATTCTTAGAATATTTTTTCAAATACATGTATCCAATGAAATCCACAATGAAGTCCCCAATATCATGATTGTTTTCCATAGGGATTGTACTTAAATCATTGTAAGCTGGAAATTTCTTTAATGCTGTGCTACTCTGTCAAGTATAAATCCTGATTTAAAAAAAAAAAAAAAAACTAAAAAAACATTCTGAAAATGATTAGATATACTCATTTTGTATTATCATTAGTGAAAATACTTTCCTGATTAGAGACGGTAGAGATTTCTTCAAATAGATTCTAATACTGAACCTGAATATTGGCGTAATCTCATCTAATTTTGACTAAACAAGGTCAGTGTAACTCCTGGATAAATTCATATTTGTTCATTCACCAGGATGATTTGATTTTTTACAACATCCAGTGACGTTCCCATAACGTGTAATGAGTTGTTCCAGTAGTTAATTATTCTCACTGCCGAGTGGGGTGTCATTTTATTTGTATTATACTTCCAGTCCTTTGATCTTGATACATTTATATCTATTTTACTGGAGATCTCATTTCTCATGTAGATATTTTCAGGATATAATCAGATTATCTCTTCACCTTTTTTTTTTTTTTTTTGATAACCTAAATAATTTGAGCACTTTCAACTTTTCATCGTAATGCATTACTCACATTGTTTAAAGTCCCAGCTGTAATACTTTGCATATTTAACACTGAGTTACTGCTCTACAGGAAAAACACATTCATAGACCAGGCAATAGACCTCTGCTAAAATAGTACAAATGAGACTATTTTACTGTAACCACTACTAACTTGCTGTTTGCCATTTTTTAAAGGCTACTTTATTTTTTTTTTTTTCATTCACAGGCAGAAATAAAATTAGAAGAACACCTGGATTTATTCCCTATAAAATAAAAACTGTAATTTCAATTCATCTTTTTCCATCAAAGGCCCATTTGTAGGGAGGAATCACTAACCATTTTGAAACTGTGAGAGAAGTAAGCTTTTAAATAGGTTTAAGATGTAGAGTGGAAAATAGTTATACTGTCCCTACATTCCAGTGGAGTCAGCACAGATAACAGCACTTCTAATCCTGGAAGCATTTCTCTGGGGTTGTAAAGCTATAGCAGAGGATTAAGCATGCTGACAATGTCAGTCCATTGAATTGCTGTATGTGTGGAGTTAAGTATTTTGGGATTGGTGTGACTGGAATATTTTGGCTGTATGTCTTCAAAAAAATTCTTGTGACTTAAAATTTATATAATCATTTTATATAAAGTATATCTGAATTAAGTAAGAAATATCTGATTGCTAAAGGTAGGTATATTAATACACTTTTTTCCTGAAATCACTTATATTAACAAATATATTAACCACATTAACAAAATAATACAACTTGCTTTACTTTTCAAATGGTTTTTCAGTGTAGATGAAAATTTAATAAAATTAGTTCAAAAAGTATCAAAGTAAAACTGCTTATAAGTTATGTAATGCAACAGTTGAGTAAGAAATAAAAGATTTACCACGTGGAATTTGCTCTAACCAAAGAACACTGTTATACAATTATGAAGATCAAAGAAAAAATAATAGTACTTTAGGCAAGAAATTAATTAAATCAGTCGACTCGCCACTAACTGTTAAGATCACTTAATCATTATCCAATTTCCTTATTTGCTTTTCTGCTTATCCTTCTTGCTCATAAGATTTTAATAAAACAGCACAAGAAACTTGAAAAAATAAATTACATATTCTAAGATACATTAACTCTTTTTTGTCTTATCAGGAACAACAAGCACTAATTCTGCCACTATCTTGAGAATTTCTATTTTCCTTTTTTATAAAATTAAACATAAGTCATTTATATGTCGCTGTACTTTTATTTGTTTATAAAAATTATAATTACATCTTAAGTTGCTTGAAATACATCTATTCTGCTGCTTAGCTGAAATAAAAGGAAGGTAAATTTCATAATATAAAATGTAGAACAATTAGAAAGCCAGTCATAAAAAATATAGAAATATATAGCTATTCAGAATGGAAGCAAAGTTATAAATTAAGGTGCAATAATCTGCATCTAGGTTTGCTAAAGACAATGACACTTCAATTGGAAGTTCCTGAGCACAGGTATTTAATGAATTTTCTGCTTTAGGATAACTTTTTAAGTGGAAATGTAAAGAGGAAAACTTACTAGCAAATGCTATGGATGGATTTACAGAGAAAAGGATAATTAAAGATATGTAGAAAAGGGCATGTTAGATGAAATACATGAGGAATTCTTATTTATGAAGAATAAATGATTAATGTTCTACTTTTCATCATTTTTCATACTACAGAAATCTTACAGATTCAAACAAATATTGATCTGACCATCTGTAAAATATTTGATATACTTTTGTACACTAAAGTATTAGATTAACTGGGGAAAACTGAGTTTTCAGAAAACTGACAACTTCTTTTGAAGATTAGAATTGAAGGTCATTTAATAGGACAGAGAGCAATAATAATGCTTTTAGTAACTCATGTTGAAAGCTAAATGTTACTCAGGAGCAGCTGGCGAGAGTCCAGAAGTCAGAATGTAGTAATTAATCCCAAATCGACTCATCGCCACGGAGGTGATGTGACTGAAAATGGCAAAGATGAACTCGGAATTAATCAGGAACACGTTTCCAGGGGAAATAGAGTTTTAATGCCATTGTCTTGACATTGGTAATATCTTGTCTGAAATACTGTTCAGGTCATTTGCAGTCATCAAAGGTGAATTTACATATGAACATTTAAAAATGTAATGGAGGCAAAGAAAATGTATTGTCTGTCTCAGATGAAGGGATTCTTTAATTTAAATTTTTTAAGGACTTTAATTTGGTTAACCCAGCCAGCTAGGTCTGAGAAGAAATAGAACTCCTCTGCCTTAACAGGTAGAGGCTATTCAGGCCACAAAAGGAAAGGAACAGTTTAGGCAAAAAAAAATGTTGTAGAAGAGCAAACATTCATATAAACATCTATAAATAGATCTGTGGTAAAATTTGAAAGAGAGCTGCTGAGGATGGTGATTGAGGAACTGATAAAAATGATTAAGTTATAGTTGCCTGCAACAACATAGAACAGGAAACAAATGGATGTAGTAGCCCAGAAGGGCTCTTTCTATTCCAACACCTTTGCTTTGTTGTGTTTGTTACAGGTGTTTGGTACATTATCTCTAAATAGCTATTATTAGGTAATGTTGATGCATTTTCATACTTGATAAGGTTATTCTCTGGAGTGAAGGATGCTACATAAATACATGATCAGCAGCCTAATGCACTTTCATACTGCTCGTTGTCTGTCAATTAGCATACTTTGATAATAGCAAGAACAACATGAACACTGTTTGAATGTATAAAATGCCCAAATTCCTATTGCTATAGATTGCATTGCATTCTGAATCTCTTTCACACAAATCTGGATGTTTTAAATGAGAAGGAACAAAATTAAGATCCCTGCAACAGTTTGGTAAATTTCAGCACTAGCTTATTAATGTTAAAAGATTTATTGAATTAATATTGCAGATGTATGTGTATTGAATTGTAAATTTGAGTCTTAACAGAAGTTCACTGTGGATGGAAGTATGTCTGTAAATTTAACACCAGTTTGTACTATTTGTGTTTGATTTACAATTTCTACCCTCAGAATAAGTCATTTGGTTTGTAAAGAAATGTCCACATATCACTCTAAGAATTCTGCGTTTCATTGTTTCTGTTACTTAATGAAAATCACTGTAAGATAAGGGAAGAATGCTTATAATTCCACCATCAAATTGTTAGTAACAGTTAAGAAATAAATGAGGAAAGCAAATCAACTACCAGTGTTAATGAAGAGCTTCCATTTAGTAACAAAAAGTAGTCTCATGATCTTGCAGCCTAATAATAATTTCTGATATCCATATTAATAAAACTGCTTCCCTTGATTAGTCCCCTAGCCCAGGCAGTATTGTAAGGCAAAGTGAATTATATATTTAAAATACCAAACAGTGTCTTTTTCTTTAACAAAAAAATTGAGTTTACACAGTCTTTTTATTTATTTACATATTTATTTTTAATGAAAATATGAAGAAAGGTCACGCTGTTAAGATTCAAGTAAATATCCAGATGGGTTTGCTTATGTATTCGAAGAGCCTTGAGGGGAAACATCTGTCCTGGTTCATGTAGGGGTTAGGTCCTACTGGAGTCAAAACAAAATTACTTGTTTGCAGGTGGTGTGCAATGTCATATGTTCTAAATATTTCATAAATGTTATTTTGTACAATTGGTTTTCTAATCAAAAGCATAGCAAGGCAGGTCTTAAATTCCCTTTTAGTTAAACTGTGCAGCTTGTCAAATGATACCATCAATACACACAACTCACAAATGGATGAAGGTTTAATCTACCTTCTTTCTGTGAGATGCACTATGTATTTCTGTATTCTTTGTAAGTTTTCAATGTTTTTAGAGCGTCAATCAATGTATAGGTTTTGATAAAGTAGTAGATGAACTGAGGAAACACACTTATGCTTTATCCTTAGAATTTTCAGGAAAAGCAGAGAAAAGAATATAGTTATATCATTATACTTGTGATAACGAAATTTAGTATCATAAAGACTGATATTTTTGAACTGTTGCTTTAAATTTACCATGTATTCCAGTTTCCACTAAATATATTTCTTGTACTTTCTTTGAGAAAATTAATACTTTAAAACAAACAGCAGTAGTGCAAAATTTTTTCACTAGAACCATTTTTTCACAATGCAGAAGTACAAATCAATAAAAAATATTAATTGAACGATCCTAAAAATAAATCACAAAGAAGAAATTAATTTTCTGCCTGCCTCTTACTGTTTTCATTTATGTTAAATTAATCTATGTATTGGACAGGACTGTGGGCATGTGGGACTTTCCACACTCTAATTGTAGGCCTGGTTTACCATGAGAGCGCATACATAGAAATAGGGCATTGTATTACATTATTTAAATATGTCTAGTAGAGAACTGCACTGTGACTAGAGCTTTACCATGTCATACAAATAGAGCATAATAATGTGCTGAATTTGTTGATTTACATGTAGTGGGTATTCTAATTGCTCCAATTTCATTTACTCAGGAAAATAAAGCATCATGCTAGTCCTTTTTTTTTTTTTTCTTCATTAATCTTATGTTAACTTTAACATTCAGTACTAAGTGAAATGTCTTAACCCATATTGTAGAATCTGATTAACTGTATGGTTAAAGATTTAAAGGACCAAAATACCTTTTGCTGACCGCATCTCACCACAGTTAGAGGATGATAATTGCTATTAAGGAATGTTTAAGAATAAATGTCATACTCTGTCTGAAGGACTGGTTTTCAACAAAGAATTTTTAATCCTCTGTAATGACTTCTATTTTCTCAAAGATATTTTTAGTAATACAATTAATAATAACATGTCCAGATTCCTAAGAGCTTTTTATCATAGCCTAGTAGTAATGATTGCAGACTGTTCTTTAATAGATCTTTGTATTTAATGGTTTTGTCATTAAGATTATCATTGGAATAATTTATCATTAACTTAATTATTTATCATCCTTATCTAAAAGGAGCTCATGGAATTCTAATGGTTACAACATACTGAAAGTTACAGCCATCTGTAAAAATAAAACATATTTCACTTTCAATTCTATAACTAAGTAAAAAATACATATATTCAGTCATTATATAAGCAGGACACAAACTAGATAGTTTGTATGGAATGGAAGTTGATGTATTTGTTTTCAGTTGTGGCCTCTTTAAAATTACTTCCATTTTTTTCTTTCCTTTGACCAATGCATTTTTAGGATGTTTTCCAGCAACAATAAAAATAGAACTTTAAAAGGCTATTAATATCCTTTTTATAACTATGACACACATTGCAATTCTTTCCAAGACAAGTGCTCACTTTTGGGATCCTGGTTTCATCCCACTGTTGAGATCAGATAAAAACAATAGGGTTCTAGCCTATCTTCTCCTAGGCTCTTGTAAGAGGATTTGAATTGAGATCTCTTCATGGTTGCTTTTATGATTTTCTCTCCAACTTCATGTATAATCAGTTACTGCCTTCCTCTAGAAGAAAGTAATTATAAATCACATTTGATGTAATATAATGATATTTGTAGACTGCACTGATTCTGAATACTTGATTTTTTTTTAATACTTTTTTTATTTTTTATTATTTTTATTGATCATAAAAACAACGATGGTAAAACTGTTATAGTGAACTTACCAGTTAAGCTTAGTCAAAAATTATAACAAATATAATGGCACTGAACTGCTTGCATGTACTTGTAGAGTTAAGCTCAAAACTTGTGGGACATCTGATTATCTAGGCAGGGTCAGAAATGTATTGACAAAAAATACGAATGTTAGAAGAAATTTATGGAATTCATGGAGCCAAATTTGTTCTCATATTTAAACAAGAGAATATGTAACTATCTCTAAGTAGGGAGAAATTTTGGTTTAATTTTTAAAAATGTGAATTTTGATGAATTTCACTTTCTATTCTGAATTCATACTTTTGACCATTTTGGTGCATATTTTTTCTCATGTGCCTATACACCTGAGAAAAATGTGATCACCAGCATGTAAACGTAAGACTAGCTTTAGCATAAGTGTAGATATAGACTCTTTTATATTATTCAAAGCCTCTTCATTCAGGATGATAGGGTATTGTAAAACATTTTTTTAAAAATCCCATATGAATCAATTATTTGTTTTCATGTATAACCATTTCATGGTTATATAAGTTCATATTGAAATAATCAAGAAAATCAATAAATGTCTATAAATAATCTTCTTATGAGAGGCACATATAAAATATTTTCAGTTTTAGTGATGTTCTTTTTTATGTCTATGTTTCCCCTTTATAGTAACTTGAATTATTCGTCCCTGTCTGTGTGGATGAATCAAGTAAATGATAATTTATTTTCAGGTAGGGTCTAAAAGCTGTTATATATGTTGATAAAACAGTGTATCTACCTCCTCCACAGTGAGGGCTTCAAGTAAGAATCCAGATAAATTATTTCAGAACTACTAGTCTTCAACTTTGAGGACAAATGCAAAGCTTTGATGCAAAGTTTTCTGGAAAAATACTCTCTCCATTTTTCTATAATGGTCACATTGAAATACTGTATGTATTAAAAGTTTTTTTTTTCCTGATACTTGCTGGGAATAAAATAAAATTTGTTTTGTCTCACAGAGTGCTCTGAGAGAAGTGGAACAAGTAAATTTTGGAGGGAAAGAGGGATATACCTATGGTTTTTGTCAACTGACTCATCACCATGTCCCTCTGCTGTAAAATAACTAACTCCTCTTCTTCCTTCTCTGTCTCTCTGCCCTGTTTTCCATTAGTGATACCTCTGAAAGCACTAATATTGTGTCTGTTCTTGAGCAAAGTAAATATGGAATGGTTCCTTGTCAACAGAACATATAAAATATGAGTTTTGCTTGTCTTTCTCTCATAAGTGTATTAATTTGGTGTTTGAAAAAAATCATTTGCTGAAATCCTTTGTGGCAGTTATCATGTCTTAACTGTTTTTGAAATATCAGTTCTGCTTGCAGACTTGATTTAAAATATACAGTGACCTTACGCATTATTAAAAGGGAGACGGTGCTCACTTACACATTATTTTATTGAGCTTGAGGCTCAAAAAAAAAAAAAAAAAAAAAAAGCAGAAATCACCCGACTTCACCATCAGCATCATTTCAATCCAACAAAGTAATTAGATATACTTTACATAAACTGCTCGTTTTTGCAAGGAGCAGGAAGTAATAGGCCATTTCAGCTCATAGAAGCCTTCCTTCACATCTAAAGCTAAATGGAAAGCTTTCAAAACTCAGTTACGGAATTTTTTTTTTCTTAGGTTGGCTGGCAGTTGAAGAACCTGGTAAATGCATTGCGGGAAGACCCAAATGGCGTGATTTTAACCTTGAAAAAACGTCCTCAGAATACCCTGGTTTCTGCTCCTGCCCTTTTGAAGAACGTCAGGTGGAAACCTCTTGCACTTCAGGTAAGAAGACTGTTGCAGCTCTGGTGTCATATAGTAAATCCTTCACACTATTAAAGGGAAATTATCTAGAACCATTCTGTCCAATAAAAGAAACAAAATCCTCTTTAAAAAGGATTCCCAATTCCTTTGAATTAGGGTGCTAGGTCTGTGTGGCAACACTATATATGTCAATAGCATTGTTTTCCTCATTTTCTTCCTGAAGTTGGGAGCAACAGGAGTTCATTTACAGATAATATTACTGAGAAGCTAGGCAGCCAAAGAGTAACTAATGTGCTTTGGCTAGCAATTGCCTCTCTGTGTTTTCATTTCTTCACAGTCTAAGAAAAGTAGTTGGTTTTAATAAAGAATGGCAGAGTCCTCTTGTATTTCAGGAAAAGTGTCCTTGCAGTCTACATTTCTCATCATTTTGTTTCTGGTAGCAATGCTAATGAATCCTCTGATATTTTTGCATATATATTTCTTGAAATTAATATAGATTGAAAAAAACCAACAACGTGTGGTAGAAACATGAGAAACATGATTAAAAAAAAAAAAAAAAAAAAACAGAACTCAAATATGCACAGTTACCAACTTAAAACCTTGCATTCTTTAATGATGTATATTATTCTGTAGTAAGTTCGTGTGTTTTTTAACACTGAAGGATCAGAGATGTTTGCTTGGTGCACATGATACATTGTGTTTCTAAATCATTTCTACTTGAATTAAACAAAGCAAATCCTTTAGATCTGTGCTTTCAAACTGTTTTCCCACCTGCCTTTTTATTGTATCTTTCATGCCTCTAAGAACCTACAGCTACTTCATGTAAGCAATTTGTGCAATCTTTGCAGCTCAGGAATGCTGACATTTTGTTTCATACCATCTTTTCTTTCCCTGTGACTACCTTTACTGGGGGAGAGGAAAGGGACAGGCTGACACTGAAAGGAGACTGAGATCCTCTTGTATTTTCCCACCATAAGGGTAGAGGTTTAACAACCTTCTCTTGCAACATGATTGTGTGTCAGTCTGTGAACTTCATATGAAGTCTTCAGAGACAATGAAAGGCGTTTGCAATACTGCTTCCATAGAGAACCTCTCTTTTTATGTTGCTATGTTAAAGAATTGTAATTCACAGGTATCACAAATTCAGGAAGCTACATCAGTGTGGAACTAATATCTGCTGTGTATACAACATGGTATTTTGCACAAAAGTTATCGCCCTTTGTCGTGGTAGTCAGACATACTAAAGTACACCAAACTCTTCTGTAGGATTTTCAACTTTTTCACTTTCTGTGATGTGTCCCCTTCTGATGACTCAAAACTCAGGAGTCCCTGAAGAACAAAGGGTTTTTTAAGTATCATTTGACTAGGATGTTCTTCCATACAAGAGAATATAATGGTGAGGAATTTCAATACATATATGAACCATCTCAGGAAACAAAAGGAACATTCCCAGGGTTATTTCTTAATAGTAGACTTTGTAATAAGATGTTGAAAATCTTTAACAAGATCTTTAACATCTTGTAGTCTTCTTTAGTCTTCAGTCCATGAAAATGATCTCAAGTGTTAGGACCTAGAAACAATTCCAAATGCAGTTTTTGGTTTTGCCAGTTTCACACCTACATCTAGTGTCATTACTGTTGTTGTTAATGACTTGGAACTAGTATAATTAATTTCAAGATGATATTAAATCTTGTGTTTCCTGGACAGCTGACCTAACAGCTTGATGCTGCTGAAAAACGATGATCTCACTTCCCTCTCCCTGTTCATGGCTGCAGGATGTCCTTGCCTTTGTTTGACTTTGGCACTTTTTAGACTCTCCAGATCCTTTTAATTCATTAAATTGGTAGGAAGGCTTCTGGTTTTATTTGTTTGTTTTTCTCATGCTTTCTACTGCTTCTGGATTAAATTTGATCTCAGAGCGTCAAGAAGCTATCTGACAGGCTTTCAAAAATAAGTGGAATACAGTCAGCATAGACAAGGTTTTATACTTCAGTTAAAAGTAACCAGCTACATGAATGTAGGATATGGAATGTCTGGCCAAGTGACAATCTACAAAATAAAGTCTGAGTTAAAGTAGATCAAGACTGTAAATGATCCAGCAAATGTCAGACAGTCACAGGAAAAAAAAAAGAAGGTAACATAATACACCCTGAGATAGAGTACATGAAGAACATTCTTCCATCCTGACATAGTATTTGAGATGTTTAAACAGCAAATCTCAGATCAGTTTTTGGCCAAAAATTCTACTTTCACTAACAGTTGCCTGTTTTTCCTCTATATTTTCCTTTCTTCTTTACTGGCTGAAGAGGGAAGAAAGGAAATATAGATATGTTGTATAAAGCAAACCCAAATCTTTCATGAAAACAGAGCCAAACATTTCCTTCCTTCCCCTGCCCTCACCAACTGTCAGAAAGCAGGATCCTAAAGGAATTAGGCAGTTACCTAGAAAGTGACAATCCTTTTTCTGAAGTCACAGATGTTGCATAGTCTTTGATGGGATATATATATATATTTTTCTTTAGAAGAATTAGAAGAGTTGTCAAATAAATTTATTTGGAAGAAATCATATAGTCGCTCCTGTACATAGCTACATGCAGTGTGTGAGATTTAAAAATGTGATGAATTCTTTTGTAAAATGCTAAAATGTAAGATATAATTCTTATAAAAAAAGCACAACAGAATTTTAGAGATTGGATTTAAGAACTTGAAATTCAGAGGTTTGAAAAAATATATGTTATCTGATACTCAGGATTTTTTTAAAGTCAGCTTTTCTATGATTACTTAATGTATATATATAGGTTTTAATTTTTTTCACAGTACTTATGTTAAAAAAAATAACAAGAAGTTAATTTATGAATCATTAGTGATACAGAATCTGTGAATGGGCATAAATTGGTTTTTTTTTCATCTAACTTTACTATTCCTTAGTTGTATAGTTTCCCTTCATGCAGTAGACTGTCAAAATAGACAGAAGTTCTGCTTCAGTTATCTTTCAGTGAAACATGTCATACCATTTTTTCTTATTTTGTCTCTATTTGGCATTATGAGAAAATACAAAAACTATTTTCGTTTTTAAATTCTTTGGTTACCCTTCCACTTCTTTCGTCTGCAATGACAAATAGAGTTCTGTTTGTTTGTGTTTGTTTAGTTTTTTAAGAAAAAAGAGCGTGGCAGCCATTTCATTCAGTTCAAGGATTTATTGTATATAATTTTTTTATTCCTAGAATTTTTTTCTGATGAGAATAATCCTTCCTGTTACTTGTACTTGACCCAGAACATTAAACTTTTATTATTTTGCTTGAGCTATAGAATCTGCCAGTTGGTGATATGAGTAATAAAGCTTTTCAACACTGACAGTTTTCTAATATTTCTTACATATTAGAAAATGCATGCCATGCCCTGAGACTTAATAAATATCTTCCAAATAGTTCTAGTTAAGTAGCTGATTTCAGATCTTAAATAGATAAAAAATACATAATAAAATTTATACAGAAGATAAGTTCTGTAACATTATGAGAACAGAAGCTTATAGAGCAAAAGAAGGAAAACAACATCTGCTTAGACAAACGTGAAATCTAAAAAGCTGTATATTTCTACTATCAAAAATTTATAAATAAACAAGACGTGAACATACTGTGAATGTACTAGCTGTTTCACAGCATAGCCATACTGATTTGCCAGTATGTGAGAAATACTGGTGTAATAGTAGTAGTAGTAGTAGTAGTAGTAGTAAGACCTTTGTTTTGTACTTATGAGGAGTAGCATTCTTACTGTTGAACAGCCAACCTTTAGCAGCTTGTCCAATAAGCAATTAGTTATCCATATTGCTGGCATGAATGAATCTGTTCTGACAAAAATGACACGCAATAGGAATTCATAGGGTGATACACAGTTACAAAGCCCAATTTTCCCTTACCACAGGCAATCCATATAGAAGAGTGACGCCTGTGTGTTTTCAGTGAATTCACCCATCAGGGGAATTCTGGGGATTGAGTTTATTCCTTCAAGGGAGAAAGCAGAGACTCAGTGCCCCATCCTTAATCATCAAATCCCCTCAAAAGGTAAGGGATGTCCATGTTCGAGCCTCTTGTTGCTGTATTACTGGGCTTCACCAGCTTTCTGGATCTTGTCCTGCTTTTTTTTTTTTTGCAGGATGCACTGCAGACATGTATTTATTGTTTTGAACAGCACTTTTGAAATAGATACAGTATATAATTATTCCCCATATTTGCAAAACACACTCAGAGTCATAGCAATTTATTTGTTTCCAAAGCAGTTTGAATTTTTCCATTTGGCAAGCAATTGTTTATTTCTGATGAGGGTCGAATTTTCGTTTCATTTTCATTCTGGTATTTAAGCATTACTTAATTATCCTACTTATAATGAGCTGTTCTTATTAGAAATTATGAATAGCTAGCAGCAAGTTACCTGGTGTGTTACTTTCAGAAGTTCTTTATAATCAAAACATGTTTTTTTTCTTGGGATTTTTTTTGCTCACGAGTGACTTCTTATACATTATGTCAAGCAATCATTTGCACACACACTTAGAGTCACCAAATAATTTTAAGAATTTTATCTAGACCTGAAATGGAAAATTTAAAAAGTTGAGGACACCTTTTTAATTGATAGCCCTGGCTGTGATGATATTTGCTATTATTAAAATGACCTAGTTTAGTCAGTTGGAAAAAATCCAGAGCACAGTACAATTCATTAGTGTCCTTGGAAACAAACACATGAGGAAAAAACCAGTTTTCTTTTCTTGCTGCCAAAGAAAGAGGAAACAGATAGTGTTCAGAATTGTTTTTTTTTAAAAAAACAAAACTAAATAAAATGTTAAAGTGAACAAGAAAGTTCTAATTTTTGGGGAATTACTCGCAAGAGACTTGCATAGGTAGTTTCTTTTCTGAGTCTGAAATGCCTTTTATGCCTTTTCTACTTGTCAGTCTCTGATGGTGATAATATAAAATGAAGTATCCAACTGCAGGTAAGTTGGGGGATTACTAGAATGCTTGCTGTTTAGTGTCTTTACTACTGCTGCCACACCATAACTGTTGAAATAGTGATGGTAAACTAAATGCGGTAGCTGATAGTGCGGATTGCACTATCCATGATCTCCAGACAAGGAATTAGAAAGTTAGCCATGAATGATGCTTGTCTTTGGCAGTAATTTTTTAATTATTTGTATTTTTGAAATGAAAGATAAAGCCAGACATTTGATTAAATAAGAGAGAATTAACAATAAGCAGAGAAGACAATAATTTGGATCCCTGTGCAGACTGATTTTCTCATGGAAAGCTATTCTTTGCTGCTATTTAAAACAGCTTATGCTTATTGAATGACATAAATATACTTTCAATGTTTATCTCTGGAAGAAAGAAAGCTTTTTGTTCAGAAAAATATTACCATTAGTCTTCATAGTTTTCATGTAGAAAAGTAGTTGTAACTTTTTAATCACAATTTTGTATTTGAATTGAATTTTTCATATACATTATCTGATTCATAATACTACATAAAATAATTGCTATTCATTGAATGAAAATATCAGACTGCACGTTAACTGAGAAATGATTTTGTGAATGTTTTTGCATTGAATATTTATTTAGTAGTCCTTATATCCATTGACTCAGACATCCATAAAGCATTTGGATGAAAAAGTCACCATCTAAAAATTAAAAAAAAATAAAATAAAATCCTAAAAAATCCTCAAATTTTAGTAATACTTTAAATTCTATAATTTGTACATTTACTGCTTAGATTAATTGATAGTAGACACTATAGAACCTATTTTTTTATCTTTGTGATACATGCATCACAGCTATGATTTCAGTGAAAAATAATAAGCAATTGTTGACAATAATTCTGTAGAAACCAATATTATTATTCTGAGAGCTTTCATTCACTGGAAGTTTTCCAGATTTCAGCTAGTTTAATATAACGTATTTTAATAGTGTATGTAATTTTCTCCTCAACTGATTTTTTTGTTTTGGTTAAAAATCATAGTTTGATTTTGAGTCTCAGATTTTTCCATGAGATACGTTTTAAATTGATTTCTTTAATGGTCTTTTATTAGACTATTTTATGAATAGCATTGAACTTCTTGCAGAAACAGTGTTTCCATGGACATCTTTTTATAAGAATCGTAATTAATCTAAAAATGACTAATTCAAAAAGAAGGTGTGATTTGTAAAATCATGCACGTTGACTTAATGTTGCTTGAATAATAGAAAACATTAATTTATTACTCATATATTTCTGATTTTTTTTTGTTTGTTTTTTGTTGTTTTTATTGGCAGCCTGTAATTCCAACCAGCCCAACAAGCAGTTCCACAACACCAACGAGTACAATGGGCATGTCCTCCAAAATGGAAAACTCAGCACTCCAGGATGTTTACATTCTTTCTCCAATGTCAGGACTTTATGGCCCCAGGTATTTAATTCCTAATGAATCTGAGGTCTTGAAAAATAAAGTTTTACACTTTAATTTCACTAGATTAATAAAAGTGGGAAAAAGTTCATCTAAATATTTAGTGAAATTATGAACTGGAAATACTTTAAGCAGCATATCACTTTTTTTGAGACACTTTTAACTTTGATTTAGGTAGATACAGGTTGAGCAAAAACTGGTTTTTGTAAGTAGAAAAGCATTTAAAGAAGTCTTTCAGCATTTAGTCTTATTTACCCTCATGTGATTGCAGCTTATTTGAAAGTATGCATTTCTTCAAGGGAAATCCTTGTCATCTCATATTGCAACAATTACTGATTCTCCCTTTCAAATGCAAGAAAACTCTTGGTTAGTTATGTTTATCTTGCAATTAAAATGGAATTTAATGATTTTATTAATTTACATTTGTTGAAATTAAATTGAATCACTTTTATGAAAGCTCTCACACACAGCAATTCAATTACCATTCACTTGTCATTTATAGAGCTTATGATAGACAGTTGGTATGCTTTAGGTTTCTCATGAAACAGTTTATTTCCTCATGATCTTCTGGTTTACTATTTTTTAGGGATGAAATTGGCGTAATGTCTTGTGATGATATCAGCAAGTTTGGAAAATCTGCAATGAAAGGCTCTGAATCTCCAAATTATTTTCTTGAGCATGAAAGTGGTAAATACTACACCTTAATTGAAGGTGAAGGCCACCCTGTAGGCTCTGACTATGAGAGAAGCAGAGCAACAGGGGTGCGGAGAAGAGAAAAAACACCCACTCATGGTAGGCTTAATTTCTTTAACATTTTTGAATTAACTGGATTTACAAATTGTAGTACAAGTGCTACAACAGCCCTAAATATCTGCCATTCTTTGTTAGATGGTGTGCTGTTGGCTCTGAAAGATGCAAAGTCAGAGAAAATTCAGCACTGTCTTAAAGAGACATAATTGTTTGAATAGTGTTCTATGATGAATTTTAATACTATAAATATATTTCAATATTTTCGAATAATGACTGTTTAAATATCTGATACTATTAAAACAACAATCAACTCTTGTTTACTAGAATATTTTTATGTATGTATACCCATATAATTACAGTTATACATATCTGTGCTTGCTTGTACGTAAATCTGTGTAAAAATTAGTGTTGAAAATGAGAATTTTCTTAGTTTATCTCTAAAAATGATCTTTCTGGTGTTTGATGAATTCTAAAATGATGCAACTGAAGCATCAGATTACATACTTGAGTGTTTCAATTTTCAGGGAAGTTATTATTGTTCAGAATTCTACTTATTACAGAATTTTAAGATAAAATATTTATAATCAAAACTGTGATTATATGTGAATTTGGTGATGTAAATGACATGCTTTTTGTGTCTCAGAGAAAGCAGTGTTGACTGGTTTTGGACATAACGTTCCCTAAGGCTAGGTTCCATCTTCTGTCAAATATTTATAATGCCATCAATAAGTACTACACCCACTAACTCTGATGCTTTTTTTTTTTTTTCTGTTCTCTCATTTTGTTTAAAAAAAAAAATCCAAACATATTTTCTTCATCTTTGCTAAAACTTTAACAGATTTTTGTTCTACATAGAATATTCTTAGTAACTTCTATAGCCATTTACTCACTGCTTGAGAGGGCTGTAACCAGGATAACACTGAAGGGTAGTGCTCCATCTTAAATACAGTAACATTGCATTTATCTCCCTGATAAGTGACATCATTTTATAATAAAATTAGAATGAAAGAGAAATATTAACTGTGATTAAAATTGGAAGCAGATGGATGGATTTGGCATGCTTTCATAGGATTGTACTACATAATGACTTCAAGTTTAAAATACTGGGCTCAGTGCCTAATCATAATAGTACACAAATGTCCTAGTTTTACAATGGAGAGTTCTATTTTCTCTAACTTTGTGACAGTGTTCTAAAATCTAGGGAGAATTTGTTTTGCAAATCTAAGGATTTTTTTTCTTTTAAAACAATTGTTAAACCAAAGTATCTTTTAATGCTAGGTTAAATTAATCTGATAATTAACAACAATTCCAAATGTTGTTCTATTATAGTGTACATTTTTACTTTTTGACTTGAAGACGTATATTTGATTCATCAAAGTGACTGTATGTCTCTGTGGAAAGACAAGATTTCTAGTGGGTCTATGAAACATGCATCTGATGATGGAACCAAATAGCCATGGGCTAAACAGGAAAAATGAGACTTTTGAAGTCTTTCATGGTTGAACAGATGCTTTCATTATTGCTAGAACTCACACAAACTGCAGCTGAAAAATTCCTGCCAGGGATTTGCCAGAAATAAAGTGATTATTAGAAATCAGTTTCTGTTGCAGCTGGTGGTAGATGGAAGAATACTTTGGAAAATGAGACCCTCAATACTGATAATATATGCAAAATCTATGGAGGCAAACAAGCTCCTTTTTTCATAACATTTGTGAAAATTGATTTTGTATTTATCATGGTTGCAGTGCATTTTGTTTTTTTTCAAGGCTTATTGTCTAATATTAGTCTTGGCTCTAACTTACTTAGAGTTCCTGCATTTAGAGATCCTGTAGCCATGCATATCAAATCTCTTCTGTTTGTGTTAGAGAACAAGGTATCATAATCAGTATTGTTTTCTTCAATTTCTATTGTTATACACAGTAATTTTCCTTCTGTCTTATTAGTTTTCAAGTTGCAATTGTAAAACAAGTTCATAGGTTACATTTATTTGGGAAAGAATTTACAATTAAAATAGTATGCAGATTCACTTTTTTCTTCACTTGTGTGTTTCCCATCCTACGTTCCTACCTTTAATGTTGATCATGCTGTGGCATCTGGGATTTATGTGTTACAAATCTCATCAGGGTTTCAGACTTTTCTTCTCTTGAACAGAAAAGCTGCCATGTTTTTCTGTTAATTTCAATTTGTTATGTGCATTCATATTCATATTCTTGTTGACTTTTTTGTTTGTTTTTTTAAGAAACCTATTGAACTTGTCAACTGACACACTTGACTTTGTGGGTCATGCAAAAATTAACCAATAATGTAAAGGTGTCTGTCTTTTGTTTTTTGATACTAATACACTCAGACAAGGCCAAAGTGCTTATGCTTTATAGTCAGTTTTTGTAGTATTCCAAGTTTAATGGTCTGCTATTGATGTTCTGTTGATACCATAGCGGGGAACGAATAACATACGTGAATATCTCACAACCATATAGCCATAAAATCTATTTAATTAAATTCTAATGTCTGAATCTTTGTTGTTGTTATTAGCAAACTACACTTCATCTTTTGTTTTTAAGGCATTTGAAATTAATCTTCCTTGAAACTATGAGGTCTCAGTACTTACCAAGTTTTTTTCCAGGTCAGATAGGTTTTACTATTTAATTGATAGATATATCATGTTGTAGCTGTAGTAATGATCTTTCTAGCTTTACTAAGGCTCTCTACAACTTCCTGAAGGAAGGTTGTGATGAGGTGGGAGTTGGCCTCTTCTCCCATGTCACCAGTGATAGGACCAGAGGGAATGGCCTCAAGTTGTACCAGGGAAGATTCAGGTGCTTCTTGGAGAGAGAGTGGTCAGAACTGCCCAGAGAAGGTGGTGGGGTCACCATCCCTGGAGGTGTTCAAGAAATGTTTAAATGTTGTGCTGAGGGACATGATTTAGTGGGAAATATTGGTGATAGGTGGACAATTGGACTTGGATGATCTTAGAGGTCTTTTCTACCTTGGTGATTCTATGATTCTAAATCAGACACTTTAAAAATTATTATTTTTTTTTATTCCAAAATATCTATTTAATGAGTGAATAAGATTTTCTGGAAAAGAACTTAAAACTACTTTAAGTTTACAAGTAATTCCACCAGAATCATTGGTACCTTCCTTCTTATAATGAAGAGGATAATCTTACATCTGTGGTGTTTAACTGATTCTGAATGCTATAGCTTAGATAATGTATAGGTGCTGATAAAAAGGTTTGCTCTGAAGGCTTGTGTCATGCCTCTAATGTGCAGGCATTACTCATTCTACAGCCTGCTATTTCTGATCTTCAAAAATTATATTGGCTCACCTTGATTTACTTCCAGGTGATTTAAGACCTGTTTCAATGCCTACTGACTACAGTTGGATAGGGGAATCAAAGGAACAAAACATATACAAGAGAGGAAGCCGTGGTGAGTTTTTCTTTTTTTTTTTTCTCTGCTGTTCCCAGAGGGTTTTTTTTTTTAAATCTTTTTTTTTTTTCCACTTAAGAACCACAAAGATATCATCACAGAACTAAATGTAGCTTTCTTGATTGTCACAGAAAATAGACTGTACTGGTACAGTACAGTACAGTTTGTATCAGTACAGGGCTTTTACTTTTAGTATAATGACAGATAAACACCAAGGGGAAAAAAAAACAAACTATGAGATTTAGATATTTGCTAATATCAATCAGTTCTCGATCCTTACAGTTCAGTAAAATAAGTGATAAGAATTAACATTTGAGAATAGGAATTTTCTGTTGATTTAATTTCTGTTATTTTGATTATTCTTTTCATTCTGAAATATAACCAAAAAAAAGTACATTTCCTATTAAAATAATTTTAAGAAATACAACTGCAAGTGTATTGTATCAAACTTTTTAACAAAGAATGTAATTATTCCTGTGTTTCAGTCCTCAACTTTAGATCCATAAAATTGATTTCAGAACGAACTTGAAATATTAACATTTTCTAATTAATGATACCTGTTTATCTTATAAGTTACCTGTCATCTCTTAGAATGGTTCAAATAATAATTTGATTTAAAAAGCAGATTTGATTTGAAACCTTGGAAGTATACTGTGAAATCCACACTTGAAACTTCAAAAACTAAGTTGGGTACGTGTTTTGCTGATTAAAAGTTATTTTTAATGCAGATTCTTCTGTAAAGTTTGCTTGGATTAAAGAAGTTGCCTGTAAAGATGTCACTGTTGTGGCTGACAGCTGAACATAAATGATGAGCAGTCCATTGAAAAAGTCCGGTTAAATTTGAACCATACTAAAGAAAACACAGTATTATCTGTAGGAGCAAAAATCCAGGAGATAAAAAGCATAGTCCCTTTCAGTAATGACTAAAAAAATATGAGATTTATTTTACAAAACATTTTTTTAAGAAAATCTTAAATTATTAGAAGTGCAACCTATCTAATGTTACCATGAGATTGGTGCTATGTTCTGCTTTGTGGCCAAATGACTGGGGTGTATTTGAGAACGCAGTAGTGAATGCAGTGAGACATTGCAAAAGGTTTGTGGAGATTGTCCAGTACAGGAGATATTTAAATGTAGGCTGGATAATCATAGATGCCATTCAGTTCAAATTGTTGTAACCAAAATCTGTTTTTAAATCAAAACTTTCATTCAAAATGGCATGTAAAATTCTGTAAAAATAACATTGACTCAGAGATTTTAAAAGGTTCCTTTCCATGTCTCATCTCTAACTGTTGTGTTTTTTTAATGGGAAAAAAAATGTGAAGTGTTAACATTTACATTTTGTAGTATTAACATTTGCATTTCATTTTATTGTATTGTTTTGTAGCTTAGTGGAACACTATACATTTAATAAAGATTGTTCTCCATGGCAGCCAATATTTTGTGTAAATGTAAAAACTGGAAAATCAGCTGTTTTGTATTTCCCTTGAGCTTAAACACACCTCATATAACATTCAGTTGAAACAAGCTGCGTGTTTGAAATATCATAGTGCAATATTTATTGTAAACTTATGTAAGATTAAAATAAACTCGTCGTAAAGGAAAGCAAGGTTTTGTATTTAGCTGGTAACTTGCCTTACCATTTATGATTGTAGGAATGAAATCCAGATTCTCTGTTTTGTCTCACTTGTATTTCTTTTCACTTTTTTCCATCCAACCACTGACTCTGAGAATTCACTTCTGCGGTACCTGAGTGATGATAAGATATTGGTTATCCAAGAAGAGCCTTTGACACAGAAAGACAGCAAAAGGGACACAGGTCGTAGGTCAAGAAAAAAAGGCAAAAGTGCAAGCAGTCCAAACTACCCTATTAGTCCATCTATGTTGACATCTACTGTTAACGTTAGGCTTGAACCAGGACAGCAAGATATCTTGAATTTCGCACTAGCAGAAAATAATACAGTTCCACTTTACCACGTAAGTACATAACAAAAAATACTATTTTTATGTATTAATTTTATTGATTACATGGAAAATCATTAAAACATTTTCCTTTAAGGATTGATAAGATATAAAGGCATATTTTTTTACTTTATATTTTAATATTGTGTTTTATGGTCCAAGAATTTTCATAATGCTCATATCAAGATAGCTTTCACAGAAGAATAGTCTAGACAGATGGAAAAATGCATGGCAAGCACCACTGGATATGAGATGAGATGCTTTAAGTAAGATAATGCATTTGAACTTTTTTTTTTTTTTTAATGATTCATAAGGATCTCAAATTCTGATAACAATTATAGATTACTTAAAGTTACCATATATCTAATCAAGTCAATATGTCTTCTAAAAACAGACTTAAGCTTAATGGAGTTATTGTTTATTTATATTGTGATACCACAGTCCAGAAATATGAATTTGTTCATTATAATAATATAGAAAATATTTTGGAGTGAAAACTGTGGATTGTCACTAGCATGGAAGCAATAAATTTGGAATAATTGTGTCTCCCAGATGAACAGCCAATTCTCATAACTACAATGAAAAAGTTCCTGCAACTGTCAGCTAGTACAGAATTTTGGTGTTGCTTTAGATGATTAGAAATAAGGAATAACCTTTCAGAGATCAGTTTTCATTGTTCATACTTTGTATCTTGCCTTTTTCATGTCCCTACCATTTGGGAGCAGACCACTCCATTCTTTTGACACAGAGTGGTATCTTCAAAGGTTTGGGGGCTCAAATCTTAATGTATTCAAGGCAGTTTTATTAAAAGAGCAGATTTCCTCCCTGCAATCAATGTGGAAGTTTCTTAGGGTGTATTTATTTTCTAATCCTGGTGAACTTCCTGTTAGAAGAAGTAGAAGAAATCATAGGTCTTGTAGCAAGTTTCTTGGTACTCTTTTGCTGGTGTTTCAATCCCTAAGCAAAATCTTGGGAAATTATTTGATTTTCATCAAGCCTGAGAGGTGAGTAAGCTTTGCCTAAGGGGATACATTCAAACATAGCCTGCCATTCATCTCTGTTTCCTGCAAGTTGCCAGCATTTGATATTCTGATCAGATATTTTCCTTTTGTTGTGAGGAAAATGTAAGTCTTCTTTTCCTATGCCAATGAAATTTAGCATTTTTGAAAAACATGGGGTTTCCCCAACTTTGGAGAAAGTCAAGTAGTCTATAAACCAAAACATATGACTGTCTGTTGACAGTTGTTTCTTACATCTGTAAACTCTTATACAGATTACTGGGATCACAGAGTCAAAGAAAAAGGATTTCAAATCCAGAGGAAAAAACTGTCATCATCTAGTTTGTTAGGAGTGAGAAAATCATTGTGCAAATCTGCAAAAATAAAACAAAACAGCATGTTGCTGTCTGCAAATGTTTCTCTGTAGAATTTCACTGTTCCAACTGGTTTTCATGAGTTTTTGGATCATCTCTTGACTCACCTGACTTCTGAAGAAAGGGAAATGGGTTATGTGGGTTAAATTGCTGGCTGAGTTTTAAATAATGTTAGTTGCTGGTTAAGTTCCCAGAGGCAGGCCTGTTGTCATACCGTTTATCATCACCAAAGCAAGCTGTTTAATTCCTGTTTAAGCAATTCCTGTTTAAGGCTAACATACCACATATTCACACTTTTTCCAATACAGTCATATAAATGTTGTGTTCTGAACAGCAATTTGCCAATCACTTTGCCAAAAAAAAAAAAAAAAAAAAGCACATCATAGAAAGATTTCATTTTAAAAACTGCAGTAGTATAATAGTTATAAATTATTATTGACCATTTCTTTCTGTTTGTAGATCAAGGTGACTAGGAGCAGAATTCTTATGTTGTGGCTTTTATTTTGTATTAAAAGAACAATATCATTTTTAAACAGAGATAATAAATTATTAATATGATATTGCAGGATAACAGAAGTGTGAAAACATAATCTAAGAACATAACATGCCAGCTATAAAGCATTTGAATGTAATGGTGGTAACTGAAGACAAAAGAAGGCTTTATCATGGGAGCACATAACATTACATTCAGTGGTTGGCCCAGAAGATGTTCAGTACCAGTCACATAAAGTCTATTACAGAGTGTGGTAACTGCAGAGGAAGACACCTGGAAGAGTCATTCACAGACACAGTGGTGTACGTTCTTCTATCAGTCTAAGTGTTTCAAACAACATTTGAATCACAACTTTGCGGTTCTTCAGGAGAGAGTCAAAGGAATCAAAATATCTCAAGCACTCAGTCAACTGCCTTATAAATATACAAGAGGAACTGAGTCGACAAATATCCAAGAGTTGCTGACATGGGTTTTCTGGGTTCTTGCCAGTATAGGATCATTTTTATGAACAAAGTCTTTCCACTTTGAATACTGAAAGAATTCTGAAAAGTGAAGCAAAAAATTGTGAGAAATAGCTACTCAGAATGAAAATTTTAAGTATCAAAGAACATTTAATGGCATTTTGACAGGAAAAGAAAAATATATTTCTATCTAGAATCAGAAATTAGGGTTTAAGTAGGTAATCTCATTTCATTTATATATATATATATTTATCAGTATTTCAGTATATTTATTTATTTAGGTGATGAGATTTTATTCAATTGAGAATTTACAATTAGTAAGATTTAAAAGGAGATATTTCAGAGCTTACCTAACCAAATTACTGTTAAACGGCTGTTGCTAATTCCTTTTTTTTGTTGTTGTTGTTTTTAAATAATCATTTCTCTGATATCATCTTAACTTTGCAATTAATTTCTTGTCTTTTGCTTCTTCTTGGATGTTGGGAGGCAGAAGACAGAAACAGTTTGTTTCTTATGAAAGTCAATACTACAGAACTGTTGTAATCAAATTTCCATGAATTCCTCTATGTTTAATATGTATCCAGAATTTAAGGATGGAGATCAAAATTTTAATCCAGGCAAATGCTTTGGAAAATGGAGATAATAATGAAAGATAAGAGCTCCATCACCTCCCCTCCAGGGAGATGGGGCATCCAAAGATAGACAGACAGTATCATTTAGCCATTGCTTTATTTTTTAAGCGTACTTACACAAATATACATACATTTAAATGAAAAAAAAAAAAAAAAAAGAGTTCAGATTACCAGACATAGATGTAAGAAGTTTTACAAAATCAGTAATTGCATATTTGCAGAATTAGTTTAATGCTTTGGAAGTAATGTGGATTTGGAACCTAAAATTAAACAATCAGACTGATTTCATAAGTTGAAGTGAGGATGCAGAATTACTATGTAAAATGGATATATAGGTAGTGTAATAATGGCTGTTTGCCCAGCATATAAGATGATCTACAAAGTCATGATGCAGTAGAATATTACTGATAGGAAACACTGCCCATTTCACTATATATTTATTACTAACTTAGTTGGTAGGCAGTTCTGTGATGCACGTCACAGAAACTGAGGTAAAGTGAGTTACAATTAACAATGCTGTAATAATTAATGATATATTACTACTTAGAATGTAACTTCATGGTTTTACTAATCCTCTTCTGTAGGGACGTTTTTACCAGTTTAAATAGAAGTAATAAGGCGTATGTAAATATCACAAAATTTTGTATACGTAATAGCATTGCTGAAATCTACCATTGCAATACACTCTGCACTTATAAGAATAGAAATGAAATTTAAATATATATATTTTTTATATTAACAGGTTTCATTCTTAACAAAATTAATTTAGCAAGTAGGACTCCGGCACAGTAAAAAACAAAACAAAACTACAAGATATATTTTTCATTCCATATTTTTTCATCATAAACCAAAAGGCAAAAAGTCTTGAATAAAGAACATTTTCTGTCTTGAAAGTTTGCTGCTCAGGATTTTTAAAATCTCTAATAAACTGTACTGCTGGTCAGTTCCATTTCACACTATGGGAACCAGCTCTTGTCTAAAAGAAATAATGGAGTTGTTAGTCCAGACTCAATCTGAAAATTGACATATTGTCCATCTTCATGGTTTTAATGCTTCAGATTTGCAGTTCCTTCTGAAATTCAATCCTTTGGATACTAAATTCTAATGTAAGGTAATGAGTGCTCATCCGTATTATTTGATGATGGACGTTCTTTGTATTGTCCACAAAGTAGCTGAGAATTTTGTTTTGTAGTATATATTAAGAAATTGGATTGCAAACTGTTAAATTTTTTTTTTTTTTTTTTTGTGAATTAAAATTTAGTGTAAAAGACACTAAATTTTTTAACAAATTTTAAGGTATATTATTTCAATACAGCTTTCTCTACCTAGTAAACCAAATAATGGCTGTAATGGGGTAGTCATTGGGAATATTACAGCAGTAGAACCATTTTAAAGATAATTTGAAGGATTATAGTAGCGTAGGATTAGTCATTATTTCACAGTGATTGCTAAACTTGCTATTTAATTTCTTGCTGCTGATGACACAAAGTTGGCAGTTTCTGCCTTTTTTCAGCATTGAATAATGTAAATGCTATCTGACTGTTCTTGGAACTGCAGAAGGCAGCTCCACAAAAGACATAAAATTTAGTGGTACATACTGAGAACTAAAATGTATGCAGAAACAATGCAGATTCTCTTTTTTTTCTGTAATGTATGCATGCTGGGATGTGCCAGATGTTCCAGATGTTATTCTGGATGGTAAGTAGTCTGAGTACTATGATAAATACAATAATCAAAGTAATCTGGGAGAATCATGTGTATTCAGCTCCTTATGACTGAAGAAGGAGTCTTTTATTGCCAATTTTGTAGGAAAAGTTTTTTATTTCTTCTATTTCTATTTCTATTTTATTTTTTATTTATTTCTATCTATTTCTATTTTATTTCTTCCTTTCTGTTGTTGGAAGAAAAAAAAAAAAAAGCCTGTTAACTGTCAAAAAAAAAGAGTTTTTTCACAGGTAACTTCTACCTTTTCTTTTTAAGCATCTGAAAGGTGGAAAACACTCTTTCCCTACTTTCTTGGTATGCTGAGAAATCACTGTGTGGAGGATTGTGAGGAGGAATCTATAAGATCGGAGAAGTTAGTATGCGTTTTTTTCAGGTTCTGTAGCTTCAGACTGATTCTGTCCATTTCTAGTGATTGAGTGACAAGATTACTATGTATTTGTAATGCATCTCTGTATCTTAACTGTATACATGGAAGCTTGAACTGACAAGTATCTTGCTGATACTGCAAGGACCACCTTAAAATATGAATCTCCAATAATACATTTATTTTTAGTTCTCTTCAAACATAATTCTGTAAACTAACCTCTCTTCATAATCTATAAACATAACTCAAAATAGAAAAGGCAATTTACAGTATCTCCTTCCATTTACACTCCTGTTGTACACTGCATGTCTGCTGCTTTTCACATTGTCAAACCTTGATGGCATTCCTGTAGCTTGGCATTTTCAACATTTTTACCTTTAGTTTATAAAGGGATAAACTTTCTCTGTATGTACTCTTTGCTGCCTTGCCCTCCAGACAAACAGGAGATGCTTGCTCTGGTTCCCTCCCCTCATCTTAAAGTGTCTGATGTTGCTGGGGGAAATAAATTATTAGGAAAAGTTCTCCTTTTTTATTAGCGATATCCAAAGTCTGAGATACAGTAAAAAATCCTAATATACGAGGCATCTTTATACAAGCATACAGCATGTTTTCATAAATAATTCTGCTGTATTAGTGCAGACTTTTATTCTACAATGTTCAAATGAACTACTACTGTTAATAAAAGATTGCAAATGAAGCATTCTTAACTTGCTGTATTCTCATAAATAAGCTGCTATTTGTGAAGCAACCCAGTGTCCTCTATCTCCAGAAAGTCACAGTAGAGATAAGATATACTGTATTATGTTATTCAGGCTGATGAATTTATTTTTATTAATTTTTTGAAGCCTGTAGAAATATTTATTATTTTGTTGATGTGCTTTAAGGATAAATTAACAGCCATTTGGATTAATCTGATTCAGCACATGTTGATTAATATTAAACTGATATTATTTCTACCATAACTGGAATATTCTTCATCCCGAAGAATGCACAAAATGCAGATGTGTGAACTCATCTTCCTTGTGATACAGATATCATCTTCTGTTGTTAATGACCAAAAGATCAGTATGCAGGAAGCCAGCTGTAGTACACTGAAGACACTCCTCTGATTCTTCCTCTATATACACTGGGAGCCCTGGCCCTCATCCTTTCCCTTTTCACCTTCCTAGACAGTTTCCAGGTGAGAGTCAAGAGACAGCATTGTTGGCATGATAGAAAAAAAGATCAGTCCTCCACAGAGCAGGATCCTGGGTAGCCTGTTCCTTGAGGAAAAGGAGAGGAAAAGAACTGAATCTCTTTCCCTGGCCTGTGAAACTTCTTCAAGCTTCATTACATCTTTCAAACCTGGACCATTCTTCTTCTTCCACTTCCTTTACCTTTCCCATAAAATCTTGTGCAGGAAAATCACTGCTGAATACTTGTCTGCATATCAAATTTTTTTAATTCCTCAACAGGAAAATATTTGTGCTTCTTGACATTAGGAACTTACAGTTCAAAACTACATTCCATATCTAGCAGCATAATTTCATGTGATTGGATTTCCAGCTGTATTAGGGCTCTGTACATTGACTTTCCTGAAGGAGCTGCAGTACATTTTTCATGTCTGTGATCTTTTACACCAACTTCAATACTACTAGCCTAAAATTCTATCTGTCTTGTAATTTTTCTGTAATGAAATAGAATTCTGTTCTCTAAACTTCAGCATGCACTTCAAATGTGTGTCTCTTTAGCTGCTGTACATCTTGTGTAAAATTTAGATTGCTAGTATACAGCATTGCTAGTAAACAGTTATTCTATAAAAACCCCTCTATTTCTTTAGAGTGCTGTATTTATGCTTAGTTTTTGAAGAAATTAGGTAGAGCTTTTATTTTGGCTTTTCTGTTTCTTTGTTGTCTACAACTTTTGATGTTCAGGTTCAACCTCCCTTAAATTTCCTTTAAAGGGGGGGATTGATGAGGAGAAAGAGACTTCAGTCAATACCAAATACAGTCTATCTGTTGCTGTGCTTTGGCCTTTTGTGGATTTTTTTTTTTTTAATTTATTACATGAGAAATCATTAGCCAAAGGGCAGCCTTCTTTTAGATGTTCTCCTAGAGCACTTTTAAAATCTCATCTCTGATCTGGGGTGTCTTCTCTTTTAGATGTTTTTTTTTCCTAAAATGTTTAAAAATTTTGCTGCTGTCTGTTACTTGTTATACACTGGCATAATATCCATAATGTAGAATATAATTAAAATTTCTGACTGGATATTTTCTATGCTTAGTTACTTTTTCATCTATTACAATTTTTTCAGCTTAAAAATTGAGTTCTTTGAATTTCACGTGTGTGTCTTGCACAAGATTATTTCCTGTCTCTATTATCTCACCCCTCAACAGGAGTGGAAGAAAAACCTCAAAGGCAGCTTTCATTTTTTGCAGAGCATAATAATTTTGCAAACGTTACGTCTTCAGTAGCTTAAGCATCAGCTCACTGAGCTAGAGAGATAAATAAAGCCCCTGGCAGCACGGCTACAGTTTCATTTTTGAACAAGCATTCTATAAAGAAATGCTTAGGATAATGAATATGTGAGTTGAGGAAGCAACTGAAGAAGTAATTTTGGAGAGCAATAAATATTTGAGTATAGAAGAGCGGAGGAACAATATTTATTATAAAGGTAAAGGAAAACCTTTTATTTTGCTTTTGAATATATGATGTAACTAGATGGAATATATTTTATTTGGTCATTGCAATTAGTAACTTTCAATATCAAGATATTGTAGTCTCACTACCAAGTTTTCTAGTCTTCTCCACATGTAAACAATGACTTTTAAACACCTTTATAGTATCTCTGCAGACTTTTTTTCCTGTGATTTTATGTCATTTCTTCACTTATTTTTCAATTACTTATAGAAATTTCAGGCCAATAGTTGTTGAGTTATTGCAGGTACAGACCTTATTCTCCTTCCATTTCTGCTTATGCAAATCTGAAGTAGATCCACTGAAAATTCTTGGAGCTACATGAATATAAAGCTGACTTGAAAGAAGGCCAATAGGTGCCAGTGACCTGAATTTCACAGTTTGTGCTTTATAGTATGTGGCAGCATGGCGAGACTTGTCCTTCGTGAGCCTCCCACGTGTCTGCTACTCATGAATGTGACATGTTAGTAAGATTAAATAAAGTTTAATTTGAGAACTAGGCTAAGGCAATTTGTTTTCCACATAACAGGAATTTAAGAACAACTGCTCACAAAAAAGATGCATAACACTGATGAAATTGCCGATAGAAGTCTATCATATATGTCATTCTAAATATCTGTGTGTGCAATTGAATTACACAAGGAAATTAATTGTAGCAATGTACACATCTGTGGGTTTTGTTGGTTTTACATATATGCTATCAGAAATCCTTTTATAAGGCTGACATTTCAAGTTAGCAGTGAGATTGCATTCAAATGATAGCTTTTTGGGGACAAAAATTTAGTCAAATAAAATGTCATCCACATGTGTAAGTATATAAATATGGAGTAATCCCTAATAAAGTGGCAATAGTAAGTGTGTCATTAATGAATTGGTTGGGAGCAAAGATTTTTTAAAAATAAATAAATTACTGAGAAAAAGTTAGGCAGTCAGAAATAAGATTTAAATTGCTATTTGTGCAATATATTTAAGAGAAATATCCTTTATGTACTCAAATAAACTGTTTGCTCCTTCTGCCTATACAGCTATTTTCTTTGCTAAATTGCAATGAGCTATTAATCAGTAAAAATTTGCATAATCAATGAGTAGTTACAGATTTTACTCATCTTTTCCTTTTCCTGCTATCATAGAGCCATTGTAAAATTTCCTTATGACAGACTATCCTTTAGTTCATTAGATTTTATTGTTCAGCATTTATGAAAATTAGTGGCATAAAAAACAAGACTTCTAGAAAAATGTTTTATTAACAGAAACATACTTTACTCTAGTTTTTATTTCAGTCTAATATATGCAAGTTCACAAAATGCAAACAGTTGTTTGCAGTTACACTAATTGAATCTGTTTGGTCAAAAGGAATCTTGAACACTGATCCAAAATGATCACCCATGGTACAGCTGATCTTTGTGTATTATTTTGGAAGGAAGATTACAGAGCTGGACCAGAGATGAACACAAGATAGGAGATGAAAATAAGATAGCCAGTGTGGTGTGAACAGTGAAAAATACGTTGGCCTTGTCAGGTAGTATGGGATGAATCCTATTCGCAGAGAAAGTAAATAGATCCTGATCTGGAAACGCTTTAATTCTGACTAGCCTTAGAAAAGAAAGACTTCTATCTATTAAGAATTAGAATGGGAAACAATTAAATGGACTAAATTTCTTTCCTATTTTTAGTGGCTAAAATTAGTAACGTTATAAGGCAGAAGGATATGAGAGGAAAAACTACAAGTCTTTTATGATGAATAAAATTTATTTTGGTAGAAGTAGCGTGTGTAGCACTGCTGTCAAATTTCTTTTACTTGGTTGGCCACACAATGTATTTTACTAGGCTGTCCACACTATTTTCAGGGATCATCAGATCAGTTCATTCATATTTAATAGTGCATTAACAGCAGCAGAAATCTGACGGTTATTATGCAGCATTTTTCCAAAGCTCTTCAAACACATATTCTGCTGTAGCTGTATGCTGTTATCTCTCAGTCTGATTTGAGAAAATCTGATGAATGTTTCCAGACACTATTTTCATTTCTGTAGGTGCTTTACACTTTAGATTTCAGGTATACTCTAAGGAGGATTAAGTCATTTATATCACTCAGTTTAAACAAGAAAACCTCTTAGCACTTTCTGTACTCAATTACTCAATAGAGAGCTCCTGTCATTGCCTAGACTTAATAAGGTATGTGGGAGATTTCCATCCTTTTAACTGTGAGGATGCCATTTCAGTACTCTTCATCAGCTACCTTATTGAAATGATCTTCCATATTGTTTATAATTCATGGTTAACTTAGTAAAGAGGTCAGCTGCTGTAGTAGAACATTTCCCTATATCCTGTAGGTATGCAAACTTAAAGTCTACTGTAAAATATTTTTTACAACTACAACTACAGTGTGTCAGAATAAGAGAGAGCATGAGGGGCGTCATAAATGGGTACTAGAATTCCATGACAATTAAGATAGGGACTGTTGCACTCTAGATAAAGACTAAAGGTCCTGCTCTGTTAAAATGTCTTTGTGATATCCTGTTAGGTAACTAGTTTAATTTCATTAGATGTAGACAAACAAGATTTCTGAGAGATTAAAAATACTACAACATCATAATTCCCTCTCTAATTTATTAACAGAATAACTTAATAACTTAAGGTTTTCTGGCTGTTTTCAGTGGCAAACCACCCAGTAATCATAGTAGAAATGTGATGGTAAAATATGATATATGATGATATCTGGGGTAAAGGAAGGAAGTGGCAAAATTAATATTTGTCCCCTGAACATTTCAAAACTTTATTTTAAATCTGTGCGAGTTAGACTCTGTTTTTTCAGAGTCTATGGAGTCAAATACAGAACCAGCAGACTTTAAAATAGAACCAGCAGACTTCCTGTCTTTAGTTATGTGAACTATGCAGCTAAGTTCTGTAACTGTTTACTGAGGTCATATGAGATTAAATATTTTACAGTGTACCAAAAGTAGTGATGTTAAACCCCAGGCATTATACTTCTAAAAAAAGAATCTGTTTCCCATTTGGTTATTCAGAAAGGATTTAAAGTCAAAAATTTTTCAAGTGGCAATTTCTGCATTTCAAGATGAGAAACTGCTTTTTAGCTGTGGGAAAACTCCATCAGAAAGCTTGGTTTAAAATAATAAAGACTTTGAATATTTTATTTTTAATCCTGAATCACTTGCTCCTAAAAGAGTTCAATTCCAAACTTCAGATAAATAACTTCAGTTTAGAAAATCAAGTTATGCAAAGCTGTGCAAGCATGGTGTTAAAAGAAAGATTTGATGACAGGTTTCTCATTGTTATTAAAATTCTCTACAGTTTTCTTCTGAAAGTCTATACTGCAATCTCTTCCTTTACATCTAACACATTCTGAAGCACCCATTCAAATTTTAAGATTTTGCAAACATTGACCTGCAGACATTTTTAGCTGCTTGTTTTACTGAAGTTTCAGCTGCTGGCATACTGCAGTCAAGTTATTTGCAAGTAAGTTCCTTCAAACATGATCTTCACTGTGGAATAACATCTACATAGAAATTAATCTTTTCCATTTCTTTTCTCTTTGAGTTACAGAAGGAGTTGTGTGATTTACTTCTGTGTTGTCTTCTCTGCGGTTATCATGACATTGAGTACACCAAAGAAGTGCATCTCTTTAGTGTTGTTTAATGCTATTTGTTTTTCTTCTACAGAGAGCAGGGGACACAGTCAGTGGAGATACTGAAAGGTAATTTCTTCTGTTATTTATGTATTTAAATAGATACAATTTATCCATGAATTACATGTACTTATTAACTTGTAGAAACTCAGTTGCAAAGCTGAGGAATAAATTTTCCAGTTTTAGTGAGAAAAGCATTAATATCTCTTAGCAAACATCATAACTCTTTCACCTGCTACCTTCAAATATGAAGATAAATTACACAGGTTGATTTTCTTTATTTAAATGCTTTGCGTGCAAAATTATTAAAAATTAAGAGGTGGAAAAAATGGTGGCAATATGAAGTATGAGACATCGCTTCTCTGTATTAAAAAAAAATACTCAATTTTTTTTTTCAGAATGACTCTGAGGATTAAAACTCAAATGTGTGTCTAACATAATTTTTGAAAAGAGCAAGCAGAATTTTCTAATTAACATATAATTCAGTATGCACAAAAGTTACTGTTTATAACTGTCTTAAATTTGATAAATTCTAAGAACGAGGACTGCTGTTTCTCTTACACTTGAGTTTAATGAACTAATTCTAATGAATACTGCAGGGATTTCTGTCTTCATTTCCTTCACATTTTATTTGATGATGTACCAGATACTTTAGTTTCATCAAATATGTCATATTAAAAGATAGAGTTTGAAATAAATTATGACTGTCATGGAATGCTGTAAATAAGGTTTGTTGCAGTGTGTACATATGGATAATTATTATTTTTTTTTTAAATCTTTTCATCCTGTATATGACCTAAACTTGTTAATGAAGTAAAACCCTGCACTGAATACAAAATAATTAATTCCTTTACAGTGCTTCCACCAAGTATTTAAAACTGGCAGTCTTCTTCAATGCTATACATTTCACAACATTATAGCTAGTATCCTGAGGTACAACAAGGATAGTTGTTCTCACTGTGCACGTCACCTGGTGCCAATTATTTCAGAATTGTCAGCATACCTAATTGCTCAGAAAGGATTGCACATGCTCAGTGTGTCAGAGCATCCTTGGTAGACAGGACTTAAATGTCTACTAGACTTCTGCCATATTTTCCATGAACATTTGGTTTAACAAACTTTTGGAAATCTATTATGGGCCCAGACAAATTAATTTCTCTTATAGAGTGATTTTTGCTTTCCAATCCTTCTCCCATGGATTTTAAATTTCAGGTCCAAAATGTGACTGTTTCGTATCTCTCAAAAATTTGAAAAATATTTTTATATGGCAGAATGATAGATGGGATCAGTCAGATGATTTTTATCCCATATATTGAAGTTTTGTGGGGCAGTGAAAAGAGTTTCACGTATTTGAATGAAATAGCCTCGACTGTACAGTTGCTTGTGTTGGTTCTGTGATATGATCATATCATTTTGTCTAAAAAAGAAAAAAAGAAAAAGAAAAAAAAGGACCAAAAAGATGCTTCTTATGCTTCTTACGGGTAATATAATATACAGCATACTGAAGGAAATGGTTGCAAAAAACATTAGTCAAAACCACAAGCTAGCCAAATGCCAAAAACAGATGTGTGCAAAATATGCAACTATAGAATCTTGCTTACAAAACTCTTAAGATGAGTAGAATGTAAAGCAGATCTAGTAAGGTTTTTAGGCTTGAGCAGAAGGAAAGGGAGACATTTGTACATTACAACTGTTTCAGGGCTGAGAAAGTGGTAATAATACATAACAATAATACATCTAACCTGTAGTTGCTTCTCCAGTTCTTCTTCAAAACACGTCTATTTGCCATTTTTTAATTTTTATAATTTTAATATAGGAAAAACAAGTCTAAGTAATAGGAAGCTTTGGTATCTGTAGATTCTAGATGTGCATCTAGAACATAGCCATGACACAGAATCATAGAACGCTTTAAGTTGGAAGGGACCTTTAAGATCATCTAGTTCCAACCCCCATGCTATAGGCAGAAACACCTCCCACTAGATCATGTGCTTAAAAGACCACATTGCTCAAAGACCAGGTTCCTCAAAGAGACATAATTACAGAGACCTTGGGTTTTGAAAATCTTGCTAACCTTCTAACCATGCAGGCCTGCAAGGGAAAGAGAAGGCAAAAAAGGATCGTATCATTCATGCATTGCCCAGCAGCTAGTTGAATAACCAGTTTTTAACACTACTGCTTTATGACTACTTGCAATTTGTTTATACTTGGAAATATGGCTCAGGTTCTTTTTCATAAAGTGTTTTGTATTTTTAAATATTAATACTTCAAAATTGTTTCTATCATATCCTCAGTGGCTTTGGCATACTTCAGAAATGATTTATTTGTTAATCCTGGAGAGATAAAAAGAGACAAGTTTTAGTCTGGATGTTGTTTTGTCAACTTGCATGTACAGATGCTCCTGTACTGCAGTCCAGCATCTGAGATAGCTAACTGATGCCTAACACATCAAGTAATAGCCTGTAGCATCATTTTGGACCAGTGTCTGAGCTAGTTGTAGAACTGAGAAGAGATTTCAAGTCTCACTGCAAAATACTCAGTAATTAATTTTCAGTGAGCATTTTCTCATTGTGGCATTAATGGAATGCATTAAGATATGGAGATTTTAATAAGTTAACTAGAAATCATGAGTTCATGCAAAGCAGTCAAAGACAGGTTTCTGTGACCACATAAGTAGATCCAGGTTGCTACATGAGTGTTCTGAACCTACAATAAGGAAATGACACATAAGGTACAGTACATTTCTGCACAAATGTATTTTCTTATGCACTGCTTTTAAATTTGTGCAGTTAAGTGGTGAGGAATTTAACTAATCTATTTTAAAAGAATGTGCTTGGTACTTTAGAATAAATAATGCATCAGTGATAGATGCATTAGGGCAGAAATCAGGTCCCCCAGGCAGTATAACTGCTCAGTGTTGCAGCTGAGAATTTTGAAGCATTGTCAGAATGACATTTTAAATAGAAAAGTATTTTTTTTCTGAATCGTGTTAAATCTCTGAGGAGTTTTGAATGGTATAAGGCCATATTTGTTGTTACTGAAAGGAACAGATGTAGTTTTAAAAATATATATTTTTTGAAAAAACCAAAATTGTATACCACATAAATGCCATAAGGAAAAATAAAAGAAAAAAAGTGGACTTGGAAAAAAGAAAAGAAAAAAAAAAAAAAGAATATTCAATGACCTTTCATTTTCCTGAAGTTATTTTTGTTGGCTTTAATCCTGAGCTGCAACCAGGATGTACTTGAAGCAATTTGGAATGTGAGATGAAAGTTGAAGAGACTTTTGCATGTTGCTTACATTTACAATTTTATTTCCCAAGTATACACTAAGTGAAAAAGAATAGGGTGACAGATATGCCATTTTCTAGTTGCTCTTAGCTCTGGATCAGTGAAGGTGTTACTCAAGCACTGCGTTTTAAACACCCATATAGTTCTAGATATCCATGTGATAGCAGGGATTATGTTCACATAATATTTAACTTCAAAATTCTCTCTTGACTCTTCTGTTCAGCAAACTTGAGATCCTATATTTATGTAATCTTTTGAAAGAGGAGCCATCTTGTAGAGCCATTAGCAACAGAAGCTGTCAACATAGTCTGTGTGTTGACTGTGCATCAATAGGGACATTCCAGACAGGTCCCCAGTCAGAATGATCAAAGGATATTCAATCACAGCAGTAGTAAAATGCACTACTTAACAGTTCATATCCATTTTTTTTCTGTTTCAGAAGTGAGCCCTGGTAAATGGTCGTTTTTTTTTTTTTTTTTTTTTTTTTTTTTTAACATACTGAAATCTTTTACTGGTTAGGAAATTTTTATAGATTTGGATAGTCAGAATATAAGATTAGATTGCTTTGTGTAGTTAAATAATAAATACAAATTAAAGAAATGAGTACTATATAAAATGATTTTCAGAACAATGGAAAACATATATTAGCAGTTTGTTATAACTAGAATCATTTTATATTGCTTCTAGTTTATAATTCTATCCATTACTGCCAGAACCCCCTTAATCAGGGGTTTAAGAAAGTCAACAGTATAGATTGTAACTATTCCAGATACCGAAGACTAAGTGAATGGTAAGTAAACTTCAAAAAAATTATTCTTTTTTTCTTGACTATATTCATTGTCATCATTTTAATATTTATTATCCTATCAACTGTGGAGAAACCAAAATGATAGGAATCTAATAAGATATACCAATTTGTTCTGATAGTTGTAACTCACATAATGATGGATTTAGTGACTCTCAAGGTAGATGTTCTATGAATGCTATGAGCTAAAACACTTCCTTTCTAGAGTTTTGTGTGATATTTGAAGATCCATTGCTTCTATCTTTATATAGTAAAAAATGAAAACATGTTCCTGGAAAGGAAGAGAGGAATGTGGAGATGCTGTTCACAGTTGCACTTGTTTAATGGTGCTTAATAAATGAAGAACCATGTGACTTGTATTCACTAAAAAGGACTTTTTGGATGAATAGAAAATGCAGGCTACTCATAATTCCAGCGATGCTCTTAAAAGGCTATAACTGCTCTGACAGCAAAAATGCAGAATTATACCTCTATTCTGTTATATTTCCACATTCTGTGCTCAGTAGGTGACACTTCTCAGCATTCAATAAAAATACCTCAGGTATAATGGTACACTCAGATTCTTGCAGCTTTTATCAAATACGTAAGACTGGAATATAGCACTTCTGCTATCCCTCATACTTCTGGTTTTACCATTCTAATCCATTATTACTATTTTCTAATCATATAGTACTGTTCTTCATTTGAAATCCTCATTAGAAACCTTAGTGATTGATTGCACTTTCATTTACATATCTTTTAAGATGTGAGTTGGAAGCCACCATGCTTACTCGAGTCATTTAAATTCTCTGTTTTGCTACCACCTGTGTCATAGACATTCCCATTTTTTTCTTAGCTTGTTCTTAGCTTTCTAATTTAACTCTGTGTTCAGCATGGTGGATATTGAATACTGAGTCAGTATGCATGTAATACTGAGACTGGAGATAGATTTAGCCTTGACCTGTGCTTATTGCTTTTTACCTTTATTTTATAATTCTTAACTTTTTATACTTGTTTCAGTGTGCTTACAATGTGTGGGTAGGAGGGAGAAAATCTTTTTATCCATAGAAATTCCAGTGTATGAGACACAGCTAGGTAGAATATATAAAAACTCTGAGTTGTTAATTTTTTACACTTCTATCAAACAGAAATCTCAGAAATCCATTTGAAGAAAAATGCATGAGAATAATCATTTTAGAATGAGTTTTACAACAAAATTAAACTTCATTTAATTTTTTCAAAGGTTATTTGCTTGTACATTGCCTTTTTTGTATATCATTATGCAATTATTGATTTTACAGATATCTTGTAATAATTTATGTAAGTTGCTTCAGAAGAAATGCCTCCTATTTATTTCCATATAAACCACAACAGATACAAAGACCACAACAGCACTACTGATAGAGCAAATTCTCAGCTACAAAACCCTATTTTCCAACATAGTCATCATCAGTAGCTATCATTTTTGTCATTAACAAGAGCCTACATGCTGCACTGGTGACCACTGTCTCTGTCGCCACTGTTGAAGCACCACCCACCTCCTCACTGTGCTCACATCCACTGTTTGGTCTCCAGAGACATTCAGCAAGTGTCAGTGAACGTCTGTGAACATAATTCTTTCTGCATGGAGAATTCAATTCCACCCCTTTGCTTCACAGACATATTCATGTCAGATCTGCTCTGTCAGACTGCCCCTCTGTTGCCATCTGTCACATGGCAACAAAATGCAATGGGATATTGGTGGGAAGGTTCAGCCTCTACTGCCATGCCACCAAAATCAGCCTGTAATGTTCTGGACCAATATAATAAAATGAGAGGCATTAATTTCAGAGCAGCCCTGGTATTTAATTTGTTCTTTTGCTATGTTGGCATAAGTTAATTATAACAGATTGGTTTTTCTTTTTCAAGTTTCTGGTTTATATCAAAACCAGTATTAAACACAGACATGAAAACAAGCATTCATAAGAGAACTATGAATTGGGCCTGGCTGTCATAACTGTATCATTCCATTTGGCTTTGTCTCCCTCTTTATTCTTTTCTCTTTCACTTCTGTAACAACTGTTTTCCTTAAAGGAAAGGTGAGGAATAACTCAACCAAATATGGTACAGATGAAGTGAAAAAAGTGAAAAAAGAAAAAAGTAGATGACATACCGGTGTTCCTTAATGTCTAAATTAATCGGTTCTACCAGTTCCATATAGCGAATTTACTTGTCTGAAGAGAAGAAAAGGTCAGCATTTCTTCTGTTATCTGTGGATCTGAATATTTGAGGAATAATTTAATTTTGTGAAGAGTTTTAATGCATATAAAACCTTCTAAAAGAACCCTGCAAGACTGCAAAATTGTTTCCAAATAAGATTTACACTCATTGTACATTAGAATATGTATTCCTGACCTTTCAGTATATGTTAACTTTTGAAGAGCTTTCAGAAACCTGATTGCAGATAATTTCTATAACTACAAGATTGTTGCTGGTAAGTAGAGTCTATGATTACTGCAAGGAGATGCGTTACAGCGTTTGCATGGAAGCAAATAAAACTTGACTAAGGACTTCTCAGATAAAAAGGCAGATGTATTGTTCATATTGTGTATTGGCTGAGAGAAAGAATGGGAGCATTGAAACTGACACTTTCCAGATGGGTCAAAACCATGATGAAAGTAACAGACCAGAAAGCAGGGGGGATGCCCAGCAGGATGGAAGTGCATTTATGGCATTCTCGTAGGTAGACAGAAATGGAGCATTAATGACAAAATCTGCCTTGCAGCGGTTTGGGCTTCTGTCCATTCCTTTACCAAATGTTATAAGTTTAAAATCTCTGTTTTTCAGTTGTTTCTTTCAATCCTTGTAATCTACAGGCAGCTCAGAACTTCAAACTCTTAATTATTAACTTCTCATTTTAATGTTAATGTTATGCATCCCATCTTTTCACTGCAGTTTCAGGCATTTCCCTTTCTAACCTGACGTAGACTGCCACAGTGTCAAGATGCTCATCATTATTCATACTCTGAAAAGTAACAGTTTGCCCAGACCTTCTCCAGGGATGTAGAATTGAAACTGCACACAGCAATACCCTTTCCATGCATTAAGCTGTATATAGAGATCTCTAATATAGGGATACTGATGCTAAAAACTATGATGACTAAACTGTAGCAGCCAGTGGAGCCCACATCATGCTTAGTTTGGGAAAGTTCACTTGTTTGTGGTGTTGTTTTTTTTTTCTTGCTAAAAATCAGTTTTTATTATTTTCATCAAGATTGCTTCTGGGCTTGTGAAAATTGGTTATTGGACTTCCCTACAACAACATGTGTAACTGTTGCATTCCACATTTGCCAGCCAAGAAGATACTGTTAGGATATTACTACTGCAAAAATACTATGCTTTTCTGATGATCTAGAGAATTTTTCTTGAGCTAACTGCTAAATTGCTGTGGTTTTTATGAATTTCCTGTTTTTGAGTGCTTCTGAAGCATCAAAGAGAAGGTGGCAGGGAAGGAACTGCATAAAAGATCAGACTTTCCATACCTGGCAAGCATCTAACAGACACGTCAAATTTAGCACAACAGTTATGTACTGATTAATGTCTCAGTGTTTATAGATCTACTTACATATTGCTAAAGTTATATAGAATACCCAGAAAATCTCAAAGGAAGGTACTTATTTATCAAACCAAAGATAAATCAAATTTTTTTTGTTATGATATGGGAAGGAACCAAATTTGCAATATATAGAACGCATACAAGTGTTTCCTAAATGTCACATTCAAATGTTCAAGTAAATATCCATATCATGTTACATTTTAAAATGTGAATGAGTTCTCAAACATAGTTTCTAATTTATTTGTTTGCATTTCTTTTTGTTGATATTTGTTTAAAAATACTTGTTCATTTCTAGTTTAGCATAAACACTAGGAGTCCATTATACCTGTGGCAAATTTTGCTGCTGTGCAAAATGTACAAGAGTTAGCCCTGCAACAAAGAAACTGGTTTATATCTTCTAAGAATAGAAAGAGGGAGGTGCAGTGTTGTTTGCTTTTGAGTTTTGGCTGATGAAATTCAAGTGTGTTTGGTTAGTTATTGAGATGGACATTCTGAGATGATTTGTCTTTTTAAGTCAGAATACTGAGAGTAACTTTATGTTTTTGAATAACATTAACAAAAGTCACTGAAAATAATGTGCCTCATATTTTAGGTGCTGCATTTTAAATAACTTGGAAAATGTAAATATATCTATAGGAATGCATTTAGAAATGCATTTGTGTGTTTGTTATTATTCAGAATATTACTTCCTGTTGTTATTTGACATCTTTCTTCCTCTCTCTCCCAGATATGCTAGTTCTGCCATTGACCGTCAAGGAAGTACATCCATGAGGAAGGTAATGATTTTCAAAAGAAAACATAAGCCTAAGGATAATTTCTAAATTCAGAGTAGTATCTACTGCAACCATAGTTGGCTGAAGTGTGTGCAGTACTTTTGATTAAGTTTAATAGGAACCTTATTAGATCTACTAATGGAAGTATTGGTTTTGGGAGGAGAACTGTAGTAAACTCTAGTTTGGAAAGGGACATCTTCCAATGGTGTCCTAAAGGAAAAGAAAATTTTAAAAACTCTTAAGATATTTGAATAGCACACATACTCTGACAAGGATTTTTATTATCTAGATTTTCAGTGTTTTATAGTGCCGATTTTGAAGGTCTTTAACAGAAAATATCTAGACTTCATAGTCATTTTTTATTTTGTCAAGTATTTCATTAAAAAGACAAACAATGCAACCTTCAGTTATAGAATATCTTTCCTTCACTCTGACAAGACTTCTTTTGCTAAGTGGATAAGCTGTAATCTGCTGTAAGCTAACAGATGTCATTCTGCCTCCCAAGGATTCACACAGTGATGTTAAGGATTCACACAGCAATGTTCAGTATCAGTGGCCATAGCAAAAGACATATAACTAAGTATTCTGCAGTTTTCCTCTACCTGCCAATCCTTACCTTGTGTGCTGCCTCCCTTGAAAAGCACTTAAACCCATTGCAGTTCCTTGGGATCACAGTACTACAACTAATCTAATAGACGTAACACGAGGAAAACAGCACTACATGCTCCCTGATTTGTGTTTTTTGTTCTATGAATGCACCAGTTGCTATGTTCTGAACTTGTTAAAGTTTTCCTCAAAATTGCAGAGGTATGTGCTACCAGGCTTGCATTAATGACTTAGTTCCTTTCATGCTGACAGGTGACTGAATATCTAGTTCTCCAGGGCATTTTTAAAATGAAACCTAACTTTTCATTTGGTGATTCTGTGACACCTAAACAGCATTCTTACTGCTTCACTGTGAATGTACTGAGGTCTCACTGATTTAACTTCATATAGCAGAGATTCAATTCTATCACCATTTTTCCATGGCGTGCTTCTTGTTGACTGAGGTGGGAGTAGGGACATGCATTTTCTTTAACATTCTGCTGCACGTTGTGGTTTTGAGTCAGGAGGTTAAATGCGTACAACCACAGTATGTTCTCCAGTCATCAGCCTTTTTCCCGTAGCAACTTTGACTCACGCTAAGTTGCAAGTTCTGACTGCTTTCTTATGCTGTTTACCACAAAGTTAATTATAAGTTAGTTTCTTTATCTCTCGAAATATGAATTGAATGCAAGTTATTGAATGCAAGAATGCAAGTACTAGTTGAACTTTTGTTTGCAAGCAATTGCAGGTCTTTCACTTTCTCTATTTTTCTTGCTTTTAATACATTGCACATATGCATGAACAACACACAGTGAGATTAAGTAACTTACATTTTTGGAAGAGCAAATATTTTCAGTTCTTGTTTAGTTGAACTTTATTTTTAAAACTGTTATACTGAATGATACATACCACTTTCTGGTGCGTATTCTAAAGCAGGTATCTTCCAGCTGTTCATTTTCTTGAAGTTCTGTGATTAGAATTTTCAGATATGATTAGATTTATAGAATTCTACCTCACTGAAGTATTTTTTTAGCCTAAATTGTGGAAAATTTTGATGATTTTTCTTGCAGGAACAGAAAACTGCTCTATGCTAATGCATTTCTATGCAGAGGGAGGAAGGCTAAACAGGTTGTTTCAGTCACAGTCACTGCAGAAGCCCAGTTGGGACAATATGACTGACTGGTTCTGCTGCTGGGGCTTACAGTGCATTAATAAAAAATCAGTTTTGCTGTGCATCTTTAATACTTTCTCATGGACTTAGGTCTGTTCTTCTATTTCCTGATTGTTTTTAACTATGTTTCCTATAGTACAGGAACAAGCATTAATCCTGTCTTCTATAGTTCTCAAAAAAATAGATAAATCTGCAGCTGTCTTAGAGTGATACTATGCATGTACACTTACAGAGCTTGTCACCTGTCAGACATGCAAGCTGGTGTTCTCCAAGCCAACTCTCTCAAAAATAAGGAAGTGTCCATGGCATTCAGTAGTGTAAGCTGGCTGTTGTTACAGGAAGGCTAAAAGTAGGCATGGATGTGTGCAGAACAACTCCTTCCCCCTTTATTCTTATTTGAAACTAAACTTTGCCTGTATCTTGCAGGTAGTTGGGGTCCTGTTTTCAGATGTTTGTTTCTTACAGTGCTTAAATTGAAATCCTTCATTCTAAATATTAATTTCTTAATAATAATTTATTACTGTTAGTTATAATCCTCAGTTATTTTAATTTTAATATTACGATATTTACTCTTAACATGTTGTTTGAGAGTTGCTTATAAGAACTTTGTCACAAGTATTTGCTTTTTGAGCGTAGTAATGCACTAGTTTATATCCTCAGTTTTCAAGTTACTGCATATGCATTTGACCAAAGAATCCTAATGATCTGATTGCAAGATGTGTAATGAATAAGAGAAAATATGAGATTTTAATTAGTAGCCTTACCACTGTTTTCTTTCTGATGTTTATATTAGTAATAAAAAGAAATAAAAATAAGATCCTATGATAACTAATCCTAAGATAACCATGGAATGGTAGTGAAAGCTAGTTCATGTTAGTGCTATCACCTGCACTAATTTTTTATAATCGTCTTTTTTTTTGTTTTTTTTTTTTCCTTTCTTACAGTCATTCCATTACGCTTCTCTCAGGGTAAAATCCAGAAAATGGTCAAAAGGTAACTTCTTCAGATTAACATTCTGAAAGCAGAAAATGAGAGTTCTTAACTGATAATAACCACTGTTGATCAAATGCCAAAGTTCATCTTAATTTCAGTATTTCTAAATTTGATAGTAAATACCAAAGTAAAGAAACAAATGTTTTAAGGTAGCATAGATATAATGTTGCTAGACTCAGTGGTAAAATTTCTCTGAGTTAGGTAGCGGAAAAGTAGTTTTTGTATATTTTGGCATTTTCTCTTGCTCTGATTTTTTTCCATTCATAGCCCGTTTGAGACTGTTAAAACAATAAATTGAAGAAAATTAGTTACAGCATAATAAATTCATTTCAATTTATATGGCAGTGAAATCTTTACTGTCATGTTTTAGTGTCCTAAAAAAATTTTCCTTTATTTTTACCAGCCAATTTTAATGCTTCAAACTGGGCACAGCACAGTACATTATTCTAATAAGAGTTAAATATTAAGAGCTTGATTGGGGAATGTTGAAGAACAAAGGATGATCTTTTGATGTCATCTGAACTTCTTAATTGCTTCACATTTGTAGCTTAAATATATTTATTATAGCAACACAGACTTGATTTTTCACAGAAAAAAATGTCTAAGATTTAAATGAAATTTCCTACAAGATCTTTTTAAGGAAAAATGATACCATAACTATGAAAACTGTTCTTGATAATGCAAGAAAAATTGCAAAAGGCACTAAATTTTTAAGCCTTTTAATTAGAATAAGTTGAAATAGAACAACAAAAAGAAGAAAGACAACAGCAAAATAACTAACAAACAAAACCCAATACCTTTCTTGATACTGTTAATTCAAACTCGATCCAATGGGGTTAAAATAGTATTGTGCCATTAAATTCAGTACAGGAGAAATGTACACGTGCATTTTTATGAATATGGATTTTTCTTTCTTATAGATTATACTAACTATGAAAAATGAACTAAAAATCTCCCAGAATTTGACAGGTCTCCTAGTGCAAACAGTAGTAACAGAAGATACGGAGAAAGTAGTGTTTACAACCACATACAGATTATGTTTATTTAAATGAGTTTCAGGTTCAAGACTAAATCAAGTATGTTTTTTGCTTAGAAATGATGATGACCATCCTAATCAGTCCTAAGAGAAACAGATCTTCTAGAGATTAAATAAGCCATTACTTAAAAAGGTTATTTTTTTGTTTTGTATTCATGCAGAAACCAAAATTGTAGGGCATTTAAATTGATTCATCATTTAAAATTAGTAATGTGGTCATATTGAGAAGAATAGCATTCAGAGAGATGTCTCATACTACTGTTGTGTTCTCAGGGAGCTCTCTGACAAGTGGAAGCAGAAGACGAATTTCCTGCAAAGATTTGGGGCATGGAGATTGTGAAGGCTGGCTGTGGAAGAAAAAGGATGCCAAAGGTTACTTCACACAGAAATGGAAAAAGTACTGGTTTATTTTGAAGGATTCTTCCTTGTACTGGTACACAAACCAGAATGTAAGTATACTCTGTGTTTGGAGAAAGCCTAAATTAAACCTTAATTTTTATCATTCTTTTGAGTGAAGTCAAAAATATTAGAGAATAGCCACTTTAGTTGCCATGTCTGGTTCACTTGAACTGGAAATACTTCAATTGGAATTATTTTTGAATTCTTCAAAGTGGAAGGCCAAGCTTAATAAAAAGCAGAGGTTCATGGTTCTCTTAAAGTAATGAATATATCAGTAGTTAATATTCTTCCAAGTTAGTATTTGTTTGGACAAATACAGTGCTTACATTCAGCTTGTGTTTTTCAACAATCTGACTGATGTTACTGTATCTCCTTGCTTTTTCAGGCAAATTACTGCAGGAGAAGTAAAAAGTGACAAGAAGTACTTTCTAGTTATTACTTTTTCATTTAAACACCAGTGAGCTCACTGTAGGAACCTCCTCAGTTATTACCAGAAAGACAGATCATTTGTACAAACATGGCTTTAACGCAAAACATTTTCAATGTGTAGACTATATGAAGAAAAAACTGAGATTTTTTTTCTGTGGCTGTTAATATCCTGAGTGCTATACTAGGTGCTTTATTTGGCACTAAAAGGTTTTGTGTAATCATCAATAAAGGGAATTTAGGATGACTGCAGCTCCTTTAAGGAGCAGTCGATTCACTTCATACAAATTTCATAAAAGTCAAGTAAACTAAATGTTTAATAAAAACATCTTAGGGAAAATATGTTCAGTATTTCAGTTGGTTGGGTGGTTGTTGTTACTATATGACATAAATGGCTACTGCTTGTTTCTCTTCAGCTGTGTGTTCTTCCTCACTATCACTTCTCTTTTGATAGGATGAAAAAGCAGAAGGATTCATTAGCTTGCCTGAGTTCAGGATAGACAGAGCAATTGAATGCAGAAAAAAACAGTAAGTAATGTGTCAACTATGCTTTTAAATTGAAGGATTGCTCTTGGAAGTATATTATATATAGTAGTGAAAACTCAGAAATCCTTGAAATCTGTAAGCAACACATCATAAGCCCACCTAAGCTTTAGTGTTTCTGTTCATTTTAAAAGATGTTACTTAATGTGAATTCTATGAGCCATCTTACAAAAAAATGGATAATGCTTTCATCAGCTTTCCAGATAGCCAAGCTCCAACTTTAGTTAAATAAATACAGGGGAAAAAAAAGTGAATGCATTAGCCAACAGGTAAAACTTAGGTTCGGTAGAGTCTTCAGGATAAAAGTCAAATGTGCAAGAATTACCATAGGAAATATCTTAAGAAAAAGCATAGCAAGGGCTGGTGAATATATAAATATATATTTATAAATCCAATATTGAGTTATTCTCAACTGCTAAAATATTTAGGTTCCAAATACAAAATGAACACTGTTTCAGTTTTTCTGCTGTGTATGTTTCTGCTACTGCATTATGTTCCCAGTGAACAGCATGTGTTAAACTTTGCCACATAATTAATAACAGGCACTGTTTGCAGGCAGTGTTGGGATTAGAATTCATAGCTTTCAAACAGTAAGTTTAATAATTCTAATGCTTTGAGACTAGCAGCTCTCCAGTATCTCCTGAATATTTGCAGGCAACATATAGATTTTTAAAACTTGCTACCCTCAGGAGCTACAGAGAATAGCTTGAAGATACTCTTACTAAAGCTATTCTAGTTATCACTAAGCATCTTGATTTTTTGTCGTGCTTTTCTGATGACTAAACTTGGTTTTGGTCTGAGGAATACATCCTACAACTATGAACATGCGCACAAGAAAGTACAGAAGATGTGAACTGCAGTAGAGGCTGCTGATTAGCAAATCGAATCTCTTCAATTGCTTGTTCTTGTCTGAAGGTGTTATTACTGTCTGAGAAGATGACAGTGCAGTTTATACTTATGATACTTCTTTCAACTGAGACTATCACTGAAGAAATTATACATGAACTGAACACTATAAATTCCTCTGTGGAACAAGTAGATATTATTATTAATATTGAACAAATATACAGGAAAAAAATATCCTTTTGTTAAAACACTTAACAAATTTCAGTGAATTAACATAGATTTAACAGTAGGTCATTGTGCACAGCTAGAAATAGCTTCCAGAGCTTTAATCTTAGCATTTCTTACAGAGCTATTTCTGTAGGGTATATGCACAGAAAAAGTCTGATTAACTAAAACTTTGAACACTACTGAAAGCTGAGTACCTCCAGGCTTTGAATACTTTCAAAAAGACGTAGGTCCAGGGGTAAAAATATAATGAAGATGTTAATAGTATTCCCATTGTTCACTGAGCAGAATTTTTCTTTGATTTTTTCCTGGGCTATCATTTACATATTTGCCCTGTCATAAAAACTACATGTTACACTTGCTACCCTTTTACCTGCTTTTCCAAAGACTGAAAAGAAAGCACATATGGTGTTATATTCACTAACATTTCAGTATATTGAGTATATGTGAATGGCAGGACCTGCTTGTGTTACAGCTCTAAATTCATGGCCTCTATAAGTGCACTGATAAAGCATTTATCGATTCTCTTTGGTGTTGCCTTACTGAGGACACGACTGAGCATGATTGATATTGCCTGATTCTGCTGAGAAGCTAATGGTTCTGGTGAGCCTGGGGACAGAGTTCTGCAACCTAATTCTTCTGCATTCCTTTTGCAAATGAGGTGATGGTGACCCATTCTAAATGAACATACATCTAGAAAAACTATTCTTGTCTCTGCTGGACTACAGTGAAACACTTCAGCTAGGATTTTCTTGTCTCCTTTTAAGAGAGCTAGGGAAATATTTTGTAGATCTGTTCTTGCTTCTTTCCACTTTAGAATATATTTGTCATGTAATAATATTTCTTAGTAGGCGTTGTAATATGACCTGTTTCACTGCAAGCTTGAAATATGGAAATGTAAGTCTGATTGTGTCCTTACTTCTGTATGATTGAGTTCATTTTAACAGTTCAAAAATTAGTAAAGCTCAGTTAAAAAGGATGGGAAGAAACATAATTCTTTCCTATTTTTTAGGTAGGCTCTTACACTTTTACATTGATAAAACTTTCTGAAAGAGCACTTCGTTTCTTAGTACATAAATGAAGCCCAGCAAAATTCATATTAGGTTCTTTCAGTTCTCTCAAAAAATCTTTATGGTACTCAGTTTGGATTTCTCCTCAAATCTGTCTTATTTTCAGAGCCAGTATTGTGAGATGTTCAAAGAAGAAGAGTTACCCTTTTGAACAAAAGAATTTGAAATCTTTCTAGAATAATGTCCTTTATTTTTAGATTTTAGATTGTCTTATCCAGCGTTCTATCAGATGGGAAATGCTGTGTTACAATGTGACTGTTACTGATGTCCATAGTGTACATTGAATGCAATAGTGTTAAGAAAGCTTTGACTAAAATATATAGTCATTGAATGCATTATCTGGTATGGTTTGATGATTTGCCTCACTAATGCATTTAATGAAGGTACTCTGATTATTATATGAATCATGGCATTATCTCAGATTGGTTTAGCTCCCCAGGCTATATTTGGATGTAGAATGACCTTGCCCCTGCTAGAGGTGCTTTCTTGTTTTCACGCTGATAAACTTTCCATTGCTTTTGGGCAAAGCCTACATCTTCATGATGTAGAATGATCATATTGTATTAGAAATTTTAGTTACTTAAGTTTTTATGTGTCATAACATGAATATCACATTCTTTTCAAATATACTTATAATTATAATGTCCTGTGGTGATACTGTTCCACAAGATTAATGGAAATAAGGATATAATGGTTAATGTATTGACTGAACTTCCAAAAATTTAAAAAGTGACGATTTAGGTTGTCAATTCAAGTTGAAACAATGCAGCCAGAATTCTATATAAAATAAATGTAGACATTAGATTATCTTAAAAGCTGATACAGAGTCAGTAATTTTTATTTTTGTTTTCTGATAATTTTGCAAAATCTATTATGTGCTACAGTGCCTGAAATAGCACGGGGATTTGTGGCAGCGAGGAAGGGACTCACTGCAATTTAGGGAGGGGGTGGCGAGGGCAATGGAACTCAACTACAACTAGGGTTAAGGCTACAGCCCTTCACCTACTGTCCAAATCCACGTGTAGCTAAAGCGTTTCCTCTTCTTCAAGTGTAGCCATCCACTTTTAACTCAGAAGCACAGAAATAGCCATAAACACACCTTGCTTCTCGTCTGTGAGCCACTTATATTTTAAACTATAAGGATGTAGGATGATCTAAAGATGTAGGATGTTGTTCTCAGAGCAGTATTCCTGAAAACTGAAATACACCTCTGGCCCACATTAGATGACAGCAAAGAGGGGAGAAGAATTGATGCACTCAAGAGCAGGGCTGTCATTTGGGTGAATCTACACAGTCCGGGTAAATGGGTTGACAAAGGCCTTACGAAATCCATCAAGGAGATTGCAAAGTTCTGCACTCTGAAAGAGCAGGCCCCTGCTGGGAGCTTACTGGGTGGGGAACAGCTCTTCTGAAACAGGCCTGACAATCTTGGTAGATAGCAGACCAAACAGCATTCACTGTGTGGTGCTCCAGAAGAAGCCAAAGGTAAAAATACAGATATCATTCTTCTACATTATTTGTTTTATCCACATGCATAGAGTCATTTATCTGGAAACTTATTTCCAGTTTTTAATGTTAGTGTGTCTTAAAGCTTCTCGAGTAAGAGTCTTTGTGACACTTCTGGGAGATGGATGTATTGTTGTCCTTTGCAGCTCAGAAAGAGAACTGCAAAACACTTAAGTTTCCACAGGCCTGGGATCCCCAGTTCATAAAAATAAAAACCCGTTTACTTCAGAGTATGGCATATATAACAGTACAGAATTACGGCTTATTTTGCTCACCATTTAAGTGAATTTAGGAATATATACATAAAAAAGATATTAATGAACATCTATGTAGTAAAGCAGAACATGAGAACTTTTGCAAAAAAAAGTCCATTCCGTACCTTAATTGAGGAAGGGCTCCTGTGAAAATATAGTATTCAAATTTACGATTACAGACTGTATCACATTACATGAGCATAGTGGAGATGAATTTAAGGTTTGTTTATCTGAAATCCTCTAACTATTAACAGGTTGACTTTAAGACTCTAATACTGACATTCTAATGCTTTTATGTATGTAAATTTCCTGTCTAGAAAAATAATCCTGTTTACAAGCAGAAACTCCATCATGTGATATTCTAACAGGATTAATCAAGAGGATTAGAATCTCTAGATCCACCACATAATCCCCTCCAATTCAAGTCAATGCTTAAATCTCAAGGTTGGGCAAATGGTTGGGCAAATGGAAGACTAGAAGGTCAAGATGTTGCAGTGTTCCAAATAACTGCAAAGAGTACTGACATCAGGGAAAAGAATATACCCATAAATAACATATGCTTAGGTCAAAAGCACTTGCATTAAAATCTTAAATTTCAGTATATATAATTAACAATTGTATGCCATCTAGTGGGCATCAGTAAAGTTTCCTTCCTATTTATGGATTTCCCATGCATTCTCTCTTTTCATTTGCAATGTACAAGCTGCCTGTTATTTGAAATTTCTGGTGTTGGTATTTACAGTAAATGCCAGTAAATACGCTGCCTTTTTGCTTGCTTATTTTTTGTCAACTGATATTAATTAGTATTGATCTTTAATTAATTAAAATTTTGATCTTTTCATTAGAATGTCACATTTTTATAAGGGTCTTGTGACTTGTGACATGCTTTAAATCAGCAGAAGTAGAGATTAGGATCTTCACTGAAATTGTCAATTCATATGTCAAAACAATGCTTGAATATTTCTTACATCTTTTTGTGGATTCAGAATGTCTTATGATGACCCTCTGTGCAAAGGTAAACTTATCCTTCTAATATACATGTAAACTCATTAAAAAGGAAACTACAGAGAAATACAAATCTGCTACCTCATTCTTTTGCAGAACGTTTGTTAGGAAAGCCTCTTACTGTATGCATCTGTATTACCAGTATATATAAGAAAATAGGTGTGCTCAAATCAAGTTTCTTCAGCTTTCAATCTCTGAAAATTGGAATTAATCATAGTCATTAATAAAACACTCATTTGCATTTAAGCTATTAATAGTGGGAAACATGCATAATCAGTTTTTTTTATAATGACATGTGTAATGATTTCTAATCTAATTCTTACATCTAATGATTACAATACAAAAGTCAGTATTTTAACCTAAATTCTATGTATGATAGTTGTTATTCTATTCTATTCATTTGCCAACTAATCAAAATGATAGTATTTAATGGTGTGAGCCTGTGGCTTCCTTGATAGCAATACTCCTTTAAATTATTATATTATTTAATTAATACAAAAATTGTCTGTCCTTAGTATTTCTTTGAGTAGAACAAAACTCACAGCCATATGTGAGAAAATATGGTGGCATCAAACTCATAGTCCTTTAGATTAGTTGACCTTTGAAACACAACCAATAAGTACTTAAATTTACTTGGTAAGGTTTTCAGGTTCATCTAATAAGTTTTTAATTTATAACATCAGCAGTTATTGAATGGATTTACATTTCTAAGTAGTTCAGGTGTTTCTGAAACTCATAGATGTAAATTCTGAAATGTAGACGTAAGCAGATCAGTATGAATCTGTCTGTAAGTTGTATTCAGCAAAAGACTCAGACTTGAGCATTCAAAAGGCCTATTAAGCTTGTAAAATGCTGAATAATTATGGTGCATACCAGTCTTATGTTGTCTGTAGACAACATCCTTGAAAGAAAAGATATTTTTTCTTCTTTGTGTTTGTTTTCTAGTGCCTTCAAAGCATGTCACCCCAAAATAAAGAGTTTCTACTTTGCAACAGACTGCCTTGAAGAAATGAATAGGTAAGTAATATATTCTTTTTCTTGACGCACCAATAATTGAAAATAATACTTAATCTCACATAGAAATGTGCTCCTGGAACATGATGTAATGCTGATCGATAGTGTTCTCCATATAGTCCATTCTGGTCCTCCACTGGTTTTAGTATGTACAGCTTTACATTGTGTGGCTTATTTTGTTGGCTGCAATTTTTTGTCATGCCACATAACACAATTCTGTAAAGGTGTTAGAAAAGTTAATCGTATGGGTCTCATCTCTGTTTATTAAAATTTTTGAGTTGTTTGTGACACTTCGTTGTTTTTTTTCTTGTTAAACACTGAAAATATCCTTATAGATATTATGCTCTAACAGTTTCTTGTACGTAAAAACAATGCATACCTATCAAAGCCTCTACTGAGAGTAACTTGCATCATGGAAAAAAGAAAAGAAGTAAAGAAAAAAGAAAAAGGAAATTTAATTTGATCCACTGTATCACTCTCTCAACAAAGCTAACAAAGTTGTATTGGTAGTGTTGCTGTATATTGTCAAATGTCCTTGGTTGCGCAGGGAGGGCATTCAAGGCCCTGGACAACCTGATCCAAAATTAAAGTTGGCTCTGCAGCGGGTAGGCTGTGGGAACAGATGACCTCCTGAGATGTCTTCCAACCTAAATTACCTTGTGCTTCTATCCTGTGACTCAGTGATGAAGGCAGAGGCTAGATAAAGGTGGAGAAGTACCTGTGAGGATCAAAGACAGAGTCAAATGTTCTACCTCCCCCTGCTGCTTCAGGAATTTGTTTATTCACAGCCAGAGTAAAAAGCAAGGACACATGGGAAAACTCTGCCATACTTCAAAGTCTTAAATCTTTCATGGCACAGACTGCTGAAACTTTGGGATTCTGTTAGTTTTCTCTCTGTTCGAAGACTTAGACTGAACTACCTTCAGGATACAGGTGGATTTTTTTCTGTGGAACAATAACATTGAGAGATAATTTTTAAACTGTATTGACACACAAGATTAGATGTATTGAAACAGTTCAGGCCTGTTCATCATTCACTAATGATGATGAGGAGGAAGAGGAGGTTCAGTTCTCAGGAGTATCTCACTGTAGCCAGATATAATACTTGGATGTAAATCTGCTGCAAAATATTTGTTTTCATTGTTAGCAGTGTTTCATCATGTGGTTATGTAATCTGGCTGAGATCTGTATTGTACAAAATTGAAGTGAGGAATCTTCTGCTACTTTTAAATATGCATGGTTTCTTCCTTAATTTTAGCTACTTTGATAGATATGATTTGTTTAACTGCCATTGCTCAGCTCTCCCTATTATACCATAAAATTTTCTGACTTAAGGAAAACCAGGAAATCTTGATGTACATTCAATAAAATATCCATTGATTTTCCTATACTAGGAGACAACACAGCTGTCTTTATGACAGTTTACAGCCTCTGTGGAGCATAACAGTTGGTAAGGTGCCAGGGTCTGTTATCATATCATACTGCCACAATAGTTTGGAATTAACTAGAGCCTTTTTTTTCCCTAACTTTTAGAATCTGTTTTCCATGAGAGAAGACAAAGAAGGGTGAAGTTTCCCCTTGAAAATTTTTTTGGCAGTATTTTTCCACCAGAAGTGTTATTCCAGTTGGGTAATTGTAATTCACTCAGCAACCCAAAATGATGGATTGCAATGCTTCCTCTGTAAAATCTCTGGGCATCCCCTGCAGCCTTTATATCCTTCCTGGAATTCCTTGTCCCAGACATCATGTCTGAAATTTGAATGGAGTAAGCAAGATTCATAGAAAAAAAAAAAAAAAAGCACCTAAAAACCTGTTATCTTTCCACCAAACTGCTAACCGTGTAGTCTAAGGTAATATGGCAAATAGTTTATGTGGTATCTCAGAATTCTGCTGTCACCACAAAATTTAACTGGATTTTCCACATTTACACTGAAAAGTAAAAGAGTCTTCATATGTAGAAGAGGAAAGTAGTATTTCTTCATTCATGATATGGAGAATGTGTAGCCTTTTTTTCAGCTTCATTTACTGACAGCTTTTTTTTAACAGCTATTTATATTCAATTTCTTATTCAAGATTCACTGTTTTCTAGATTGGATTTTTTTTTAATCTGCAGAATATTGGAATCTGCCTTTAATACTGCATGGCTTTTGAAAGTACTATCCACTGATGGGTAGTAATTGATTTGTGCGTAGCAGATAGTGTTGTTCTTTTGCAGCAGAATTTTTGCCTGCTGTGTAGCATGTTGCAGACAGATTTTGCTTTGCAAAATTAATGCTCATGCTGTTTTGTCAGGTCTACATGAGCATAGCTGTGTTCTTAGAAATGAATTAATAATGAAATTGATGAACTCAAATTTTGCTTGCCACGGTCACAAGGTATTCCAAGCTTGTTAAAGCCTTATTTCACAGAAGTGCTTCATCTGTTCCCAGACCGTGTATAACCTATTTATAGATTTAATACTCCTAAGGAAATTAGCATTGAATTTAATTTTCAGTTGTTTTACAATGTCTATTTTATTTAAAATTTTCTTGTGATTGAAGCGTGCAGTTCATTTACAGTCTCCTTGTAGACTCCAAATGTTAAAGAAAGAAAAAGCCATCCTCCTGTTATAGGCTGAATCATTTGACCACACTTGCTTTGAATAACTGGGTTAACTTCATGATATTAATAATTGCCATAAATCTTTGGCTGTCATTCAAAAATGCACTATCTTCTTAAGTCTAAAATGATGATAAATTGATTTTGGAGGAATCACTTCCAGTATTTTCCAAGATCTGAAAGTCTGTAAAACATTATTTCTCTTAAAAAGAAACTGCTTAAAGGTTGATATATTCTGAATTAAATTGCTATTGAATATAAGCGAATATCTTCTGTATTTACATATGATGTATAATAAGTGAGTTACTCCAAGCTTTCTCTAAACCATCTTTATCATTAAAGTTCATTCAGCTGTCTTCCATAAATTTGAGGCATGTTAGTGTCATTGTCAGTTCTTTGCCAGCTCAGATGGTAGACCAGTATTTGTATATGTATTAAAGGTCTTAATTTACTTTTAATCTTTCCTTATGAATAAGCTAACACCTAAGAAAAGATCTTGGCAACTAAAGAATTCTGACATGCACCCCTGTTGGACACTACCCCTTATGAACAAGTGAATGGAAGGCTATCCATGTCAGATCTGTCTGTCCTTATTTATAAGTTCTTCAAGAAAACAATCTGTGTAAGTTATTAAAGAGCTATTGCCCAGTGAAACTGTGGGGAATATGAAAGAACTTCACAGGTTGAAATCCCTGAAGTGGTGCCCACCAATTGTTGTAAATTAACAGGACAGCAGATTTTTCCCTCTTTTCTTTGTATCTTCCTACAGACTTGTTTCAAATTCAGGAAAAATGCAGTCACTCCTAAGACTACTTCAAACATCTAAATTATTGTGCTCACATAACAACTCGTAAGTTGCAGCACAAGTAAAAAAATACTTCTGATCAGAAGTTGCAGGCCCCAGTGGTTGGATGAAACCATTAGATATGTGAGAGTGAACATTGCAGTAGTACAGATGCAGCACTCAGTCTGAGGAAAATGCTGCACTAGAAAGTGCCAGCACAGAGCTGTATGTCTTCAAAGTCTCCCGTTTTGGGGGGGGGAGAGGGGAAGGGGGAGCGGAAGCCACTGAAGTCTTTCTTCTATGATTTATGGACTACTTTCCATAGACTTGTGAACTACCATTTTTCCCTTGACACAGATTGAGAACCACTGGTTTCTAGCAGTACATTAGAGTTTATAGGAGTTTGCAAAACAAAATTGCAGTTACCCAATAAACAATCCAAATTAGCATTCAGGTGTGAATTTATCCCTAATGCACAGGAGCTAGGATTTGCATTGTCTGAAATTACAAAATTGACTTAATCAAATTCTGCTAGAAATTATACAACTGCGAATCGATATAGCTGTTCTGAGAGCCAAACAGTTCATCTGCATTTCATAGAGCAGTGTTTTTGAGAACAGTGCTGTACCTCCCAGTGATAAACGAACATGCATTATAGTCACATATTATGATATCACACTGGAAATACTAAGCCAACACTGCAAAAACTGGAATTTTTAATAACAGGAAGAAGTGGTGGATATAACTATATAAATCAGGCCTTTAGCAGTGTTATTTGGCCTGTTTGATCTGATTTATCTAAGAGTATGTGGAAATAAGATTTCAGAAATAAATCATCCCATTCCTTAACAATATTCTGCCTCCTGCCTCCAAACCCCAAAACCTCATCCATATCTTTTCAGGTCATACAAGGTGAATGCACATGAACATGCTGGAGCATCTGCAATGGCATAGTAAAGGAAGTGGTAGAAGGAGGCAGCAACTAGTACTTGCCTGTAGATGGATACCAAGAAAGTCTGGTGAATTACCCGCAGTAGTCTGGTAAATCTATGGGACAAGACTACATTAGAGTGAAATCTAGTAGCTGCATTTCACTAATGGAGACAATATTTTAGTTTCTTCTTATCTGATTCCTTTATTTACTTCACTGATTCCCTTAGGTATCAGCATGGCAATCCAAGTTCATCTCAGCAATAGCTACTTCTTTTGCTTTGCCTAGGCAGTGTTAGAGATGCTACAAATGTGTTTGGAAATGTATTTGAAATTTGGCAAGAGATGATCCAGTTGAGTGAGTTTCTCTGATGGTTCTGGTAGATTTCCTGAGGCTTTTATTTGAAATTGTAGTCTATCATAAAGTTATTGTGTGCATATTTTCTGTGTTACACAATTATATATATACAGTAAGGTGCTATTTTATTTATTGCCACAAGGGTTATTTATTTGCCACAGAAGCAGTGAATTTTATTGTCCATCATCCAGCAGGAATTAAAGACAAAAAAAAAAAAAGAACCAAAACAAAACAGACTTCTGACCACAAAGGCCTAGATGTGCATTCAATTGACAGAGTGAAGATATAAAAAAAATTTGAAAATCCACATTAAGTGCATGAAGTAGATGCACACACAAAGAGGGCATAAATTGCTATGGTTCACTTGTCAATTCTTAAAGTGTCTGGGGCTTTTTTTCATATTTTTCCAGCCTGACAAATCTAAGAAGACAGTGCATGAATCAAGATCAACAGAGTCATGTCAAATTATCAAATCAGAGAGTACTTACTGTTTATCCCTTGAATGATTTTACTTAACAAATTCCAGCAACTGTGACAAATAAAATAGTAGAAATGCAGGCTGTGGAGAGCTGATATATTTGGAGAGATGAGCTCATTGAGAAAACTGTTCAGTGCTATATGTCAGTGTGAGACATCAGTTCTGTTTGGGCTTCTTTTATGTATTGAAAAAAAAAAGGAATAATTTTAGCCATACCTATTACATGAACTTTTATTCTGTTAAATGAGGGCATTACTTGTACAGCCTTAGTGAACAGTGAAAATAAGAATCTAAAAGGGAAGCATTGATTTTTCAGATGTCCATTAAGAAAAACTGGTTGGAAAGAAGCCAGCATGCCAAATACAAAATTGATTTAAAAATATAATTCTGTATTGCAAATAATTTTACGGTGAACTCTGGAATCCAATTATCTCACTGATCTGAGAGGATATAATACAAAGTTTATAACCTGAAAATAAATACAAATTGCACTAAATAAATTGTAGGTATGAAATAGATGGTCCAAGAGGATCTGTATTTTAATAAACTAGAAGTTAATTTGATTGCATTGAATTGAACTTCAGTTCTGTTTTTAATTTTAGCCAAATAATCTGTAGTGTAATGCAATTCCAAAAGTGAAGAAAGATATATTCCTGCTCTGAAACTTTTAAAATACAAACCTGTGATGACTTGGAAGTGCAAGTATTAATTGATGAAAATATATGAGAAAGATAAGAAATGGGTTTTAAATGTATAACTGTATTTATTTATGATGTTCTTTAACATCTTGGCATTTCACTGGTTTCATTTTTAAGGAAACACTTAAGAAAAATGAGTAGATAAGGGGAAGGGGTTATTTCTTGAGTTTACACCTTTTCAGGGTATATCCATTTTTTCCTTTTTCACCTGAATTCAATGTATAAAAAAAAAAAAAAGTTCCAAGGCTTTTTTTCACTTGTGTTTACCTTGATCTGGATTGTTAGAAAGAAGTAGCCAAGTGGATGAAATCTGACTCAAATAAATACTCTGTTACCCTACATACAGACATTAAGCATTTCTCCTCTGCTTATGAGGAAACTGTCCTTTTTGATGGTAGCACTTTGCTATAAACTAACAGTATTGCCTTTTTTAATACTTTCCTATTTACTCCCCAACTCAAATGTGTGTTCCATATCCATATCCTAGTATTTCTACCACATTTTTTCAATTTTTTTTAAATTGTTGTTGTTGTTGTTGTTATTGTTATTATTATTATTATTATTATTATTATTATTATTGGTCTGTGGTTTTCTCAGATTTCGGCCTCTGCCCATATCATTATTTTTTTTTACCTGGCTTCCTTTAACAACTTCAAGCAATTCAGCTGGTTAGCACTTAGTTTTCAAAGAAATGATTTCTTTTTTCTAAACCATTGATAAAAACATACATCCTTTTGAAAATTGTTTCCATCTTTAGCCAGGCTTAAAATGGGGAATTGATCTGAGAGTTCTGGTTGCCTTCAGTCCCAGGGACTTGCGCTGACCTTGGCTTGGCTCATTGTTGCAGTCAGCAAGAGAAACTGTAACAGCAGACAGAAACTTGCTGCATTTGTAAAATGAGTGGCGGCATGTTATTGTTTTTTAATACAGTCTTCTAGGACAGTGAAGCTGTATGAAAATGTTTTTCTGGTTGTTTGGTCCATTTTAACTTTTCTCCAGTGTTTTTATTAAATGATCAGTAAGAGAATGTGCTGCTGACTCCTGACAACTCAGGGCATTTCAAGCATGACTCACTCTTCAGTATCAAGTTTTGATTATTGTCACAGCTACTTAGTTCATGACTGCCCTCGGTGTCTTTGTAAACATCCCTTTCCTGGCCTTGGGGTAGGATCAGACTTGCAGAACAGTCCCTGGGCTGCAATCCCCTGGTACTAACCAGAATTATCTCAGTAAATTTAACTTAACTTCCTGCCATGCAGCTCTATTTTATCCCGAAGCAGTGACAACAGCGCCTGTTCGTGATCAACAGAATTAATTAAAACAAACTCTGATTTATTTAAAATTTGAACTATTGAGTAATAGTACAAAACTTACTCATGTATTGACATGTCTTTTCCTGAGGCTTCCCATTCTCTGCATCTGGTTTTCTAAGGTAAAGGCAGTAAGAAAAAATAATTAAAACACTTGTTTCCCTGTAAGTTGTTACAATGTATGCAATTTGGTAAGAGTTGTTTCTCATAGGGCTTATATACAATATTGAAAATAAAATGTTGGTGTAGAGTATCCTTGGGATATTGAGCACAGCTCCACATGAATCACAGCTATTTTCTGTCTGGAATGCAAACCCTACAGTTTGCTGACTGGTCTAGAATCAAACCTAGTGAAAAGCACTGCTTAAGTTGTTCTCTGCCTATTTTTCAGAAATAAATTGTAAAAGAAAAAAAGATTTTTTTGTTTTTTTTTGAGGAAGAGGAGTCAAACTTTCTCCCTCTGGGGCCGAGATCTATGGGGACGTACATGTGAGGTTGCTATACATGTACCTGCCAGAATATCTCTTGTCTTGTTTTGATCTCACGCAATTCAAAGTGCTATGAGGGAAGCAACAATATAAACCAAACTAGACAAACTATCTCCTATTTCTTCACTGTACTGCTTGACAGGTATAGCATACAGTCTTGCATTGCATGACCTTTGATTAAGCATGCAGTCATTTATCCCTTAGAGAGTCTGATTCTGACACACAGCTCCCATTGCCTTCCTGAAACCTGACATTTGCCTTCAAGGCATTCAGTGCAAAGTTCTGAACCAAGTGAATGAGTTTCAAGCTTTCCAGAGAGAACTTTTTTATAACCTTGGCTGCCTGTTTTCTTAATAAAAATGAAAGTATGCATTTGCTCATCAGGCAAATTCATCATGTTTACACAGCTTTCCTTTTGAATTGAGTTTGCATTTCCTTGGGGGCGGGGGGAAGGATGTGTTAACTGTAAGAAAAAGATCTGAAATCTCAGCACTTCTCTAACTCCTGATTAACCTCAAAAACATTCACTCAGGCTTTTTAAAAAAATACAAAACCTAAGATTGAGATTCTTTTTCTTTTGTTAGAAGAGAATTTATCATTTTAAACCAGTGAATGTCATCAGATATCTCTTTTCATTTCCTTGACAAAGAGCTAACTCTGAATTGTGCTAAATGGAGTAAGAATGTACTTGCAACTATTGCAAGGACCTTCTTGCCTTTTGGTAGGAAAAACAAATCTGGGCAATCTTCAAGGAGGAGGAGTACCTTCTGCTAATTCCAGATATGGACACTGAGGCCATATGAATAAAGCAGATACCTGTCTGCTGAGGAAATCCGTGTTATTTTGAAGGTCAACATGTGAGCAGCAAATAACAATGAGCAATAAAATAAACTGGCAAGAAATTTAAGCCAACAAAAATGTCAGCACACTGATCACTAAAGAGGCTGAACTTGGTTTGAGTTTGAAGATGGTAGCACCCTGGTTTATTGTTGGTGCTTAAGCAGAACCTTAATTAAAGTATCTGAGGCATAATGCTTAACTGTCAAGGTAAACTATGACTACAATTGTTTTTCTCCAATGTTAATGAGTTTAGAAATTCAGGAGTAACTGTTGAAAAAATAGTAAATACAAATGTTTAATAATGAGAACAAGTATGATGTCATTTCAATTACTGCTCTAAATATCATGCCTTTTAAAATGAAGTGAATGTCAAGTGATCAGCATGTCCTTTATTGAATGAAATTATTCTGGTGAGCACTGCAGAAAATCAGCTTTTCAGTAAACCTGTTAATCCATTTGAAATTTACTTCCTTGGTGATAAAGATGAGGTATGAATGCTGATGCAAGCAATGTCTCTGTTAGCAGTTCTAAGCCTGTAGCTGGCATTTGTGAAAAATAATCATTGATTTAATTTTTACTTCCAAATTGGGGACTTCTGTTTTAATATGGAAAGCCAAAGCAATGCTGTTGTACAGTTCTTCATATTTTCATACTTTTGCTACTGAATTAATCATTATAACAATTACCTGTAAGAAGTAAATGTTGTTATCCTCTTTAGATACTTATGTAAGTCATAAGATATATAGAATGATTTGCTGAAGGCGATACAGTGAGTCAGTTTTCTATCCAGTATTACAGATGAAGACCATTGCTCTGAGCAACTGCAGCACAGTGCTTACACCAGTAGATGAATACATGCTGAATTGTATTCTATTTTTAGTGGAGTATGCTCTTCCTTCATTTTGTCTCCTTGCTGCTATCTTTCATATTCTATGTCGTTACAAAAGTAATGTATTCATGAATGCCCTTAAAAGCTTGTTTTGTTCTAATTACACTTAATATGTTTCCTGTTTCAATCTGAAAAAAAAAAGTCATCGTAGAGTACCTATTGTTTACTAATATCTTTCTTGAGAAGTCTTTCGAAGGTTTTTTTGTTGTGAAATGATTGATCAGCCAAGAAAATAATTATTAACAAAATGTGCATTGCATTGTCAAAGAGAAAACAGTGCTGCTTCTAGAAAACGCATTCAATATGCTACAAAATTAATGACATAATAATTTGGTCACTGTGTAAGGGAGTGTTTAAGAATACAACTCTGGTATAGGTTTTCATGCTGTTATATAGTCTTTCCATAGCATTTTCAGGAAAGTTCTTGAAGTAGTGATAAAAATAAATGCAATGTGTGCTCCTGTGCAATAAATCCAATGTGAACTGAAACAACTTTCAGTTACTTGAAATTATTAATTACTGAATTTATCTGATTCATGATTTTAACAGTATGAAGTGTTCAGTGTAGGGACTAACCATTGTTTCTGACTTTTTTACATGATGGGATTCTGTACACCATCATGTTCACACTTTTGAGTATCCCTCTTCTTCATTTTCTATTATTCTTTTAGATGGATGAATCGTCTGGGTCTTGCAGCAATTGGTTACACACCTGAGGACAAGGATATTCATCCTGATGAAGGTAATGTTTCAGAGACAAGTAGAAGAGCAGAGAGTACACCTGTCCATTGTCTGAATGAAGTTGGAGATGTCATAACTGACTTCTTTAGTAATGTGTTATGTCTTATCATAAGAACATATAGCCCTGAAGAGTTAGATTTATTAATGCCACCAAAAAATAAAATCCAAATAATAATTTAAGAAATATTTTAGAAAAATGATAAACACGATGCGAAGTCCAGGCTGCGTTATGATCTCCAAGAGCAGAGCCATCACCTATGCTCACCACCCTAGAGCAAGTGAAGACATCACAGTTACAGGGTCAAAATGTGCTTTAGATCCATTCTTCATCTTCTGAGCCTTGCCTTTTTTGTCATGATCTATTAGGTGAACACAGATCAAGTAAATGTTTAGGCTCACTTCTACTTTGGCTCCTAGAAGGAAGTTTCCTTTTCAAACTCTGACCAGAAGCTATTGCACAGTGGTTAGGTGCTTAATGTGCTTTCTGTAACACTATCCTAAATCATTTGAAGGTGGTTCTTTGTACCTGTGTCTGAAATACCATCCATTTTTGCAAGATCTGCTCCTCAGTGGCTGCCAAATGACCTAGGTGGCTGTGAAATTTTTGCCCTTGCAAGCTAATGATATTTTGAAACTGTCAGAAACAGTTCTTGTGGAAAAATACATCACTGAAACCCAGAATGCTTTGTTAGCAGATTACTGGAGTGAAAGCGACCAGGATGATGTTGATGGCTCTTTAACCCTGAAGCAGGAAGGCTCCTCAACACTGTGTGACTCCTATCACCGAACACCTTCAGTGAGTTATAAATACTGACATTAGGTCACCACAAAAGATGTGCTTTGATTTGCATTTTGCTTTGTTTAGAATGTTAATTATTATCAAGGTGGAAAAAAAATAGATCTCATTGTAAGAATGAAATCAGTGCTGTTCTCATGAGCTATGAACTGAATGTTTCCATAACAAGTCAACTACAAAGTAAGGAGAGGGAAATGTCTTCTTACATAGATGTGCCACCAGCCTGTGTATGCTACATTTTTTGTATGATTTGGTCATAATACCAACAAAAGATTCAAATGCTGACTTCACTGCAGAATGTGAATATAATGCAATGAATGGGACAGTTTGCATTAGCTGAGACTGTTTTTCAAATATGAATATTGGACACTGGATATTATTGGATGTTTGAGATTGAGACTGGATCACATTCATTTCATAATTATGTTTTAGTATGAGCATTCCTTTTTAAAAATGAATTTTTAGAGGTAAGGCTTTTTTTTGTTGTTGCTTTTGGTCTGTTTTTCACCAGATGAAGCATTGCATACAACGTGATAGCAGTAACAGTATTTTCTGGCAGCGTCATAAGACATTAAGTAGCAGAGAAAAATACTTCTAGTATGTTGTGCAGGGAGAGGTTTTGATAAATTAGAGAAAAAAAATGTTTTGTTTACAAACAGGTTCTAGTAGCAAATAGGAACATTTCTAACATATAGACCATGCTGTGATATTTAATCTGTTTCTAAGCAGATAGGATTGTTCTCTATTTTTCTTTCAGATTTTTCTTCAGCGTGAATGACACGATCCTCACACTGCCAGATCCAAAGAAAGAGTGACTGAGGCAACAGCATCACATGGGTGAAGTTCAGACTGATATTCACCCATGTGATGCTGTTTTATCAACTGAGAAACAGGTTAAGCCTCTCCCTTTCTGTTTTTTCACTTTTTTGCCTTTCTCTTTGTTTTTGAATTAAAATGATACACAGAACCAGCAGAATTAAAATGATTTGATACATTTAGCAGTCCCCCCAAATTCAAAAATTTTTGTTTTGTTTTTGTTTTTTCTTGTTTGGCTGGATATTTATCCTCTAAAAATAAGAAAGAAAATCCAATTACTGTTTCTTTTGGAGGCATTTATGTCTTCACAGCACACTGCTGGACTGAGCATAAACTGGACAGGTCTCCAGAAAACCTTTGTTTTCAAGTCGTTCTTTCCAGCAGTTGTTGCTAATGGGCAGAGAATGTGCAAAACAAGAATAGGGAGTGGTTAAAACATAGCACTTGCATAAAAGAATTCACTGCTAGGTATGTTCGGTTCACAAAGGTTCATATTATGACATATCAAAACACATGTATAAGCCCATTTTATTTGTACATATCATGTTCTTGTAATTTTCTTGGGTATATTTAAAACCTTGTCTTAAAGTCAGATCTTTTTGTTTCTCTTCAGGTGACATCGTCAAGTCCATTCCCTGAAGCCAAACATGGACGACACTTTTCAAGTGAATCAACATATTCCCATTCCTCTGCTGAAGATTCTCGACAAGAGGTAGCAGGAAGCACACATTCATCAGGATGCAGACCTCCCTACCGAGAAAGACGCTCATGGCAGGATCTGATAGAGACTCCATTAACCAGTTCAGGGCTCCATTTTCTCCAAACTGTTCCTCCTGATCCAGAATACGTGAGTGGTCAGCCTGGAATGTCACCAGAAAGACGAAGACAAGCAACATTGCCAGTACAGAAGCGTCATAACTATGAACAGGATGGGCCTTTCCCTTTAGTGGAATGTCAGAGAGGACACAGCTCTCATAGCAGGCCACAGAAGCAACGTAGTCAAAGCCTTCCACGAAATAGAGATGTCAGGGGTAAGGGGCGTGTGAAGTCCATAGAAGGAACAGAGGACAACTTGGAAGAGAAAATTCCTATTAGAAGGCATAATAGTTTTTGTGCAGAAGGTAAGCTTTTGGAGATACTCTGATCCACCTTACTGCTTTGAAAGAACAATAATTCCATTATTCTCAGCCAAGTTCTTGTCCGTCAAGGTTTGATTCTGACAAATTCATCAATGAATATGGAGGACTTTGCATTTGAAATGCTTGAATAGTAGTGTTTAATGATATAGCTTTGTGGCTTTTCAAAATGAAAATGGGAAGACTGTGTCATAGGTTATTTTACACACTAATTTGCAGTATTTTTTTTTAATCAACTTAGGCTGAATTGGCTGTGCCTGTTCTTAGTTTTCTTTATTTTCTTTCAGAAGGCATAAAAGAAACTGGAGAAAAGTTAGATGGTCTACAAGAGCTTTATAAGTCTCTGGAACAAGCCAGTTTGTCAGCTTTTGGAGAACAGCGCCCTTCCACCAAGCAGGAGTTCCGCAAGTCTTTTGTAAAGCGATGTAACGATCCAGTTATCAATGAAAAGCTTCACCACATCAGAGTACTCAAGAGCACTTTAAAAGTAAGGTTTTATCATTAATTTTGTGTATGAGAAATCTGAACTTACAAAAGTTAAACTCTCAGTGTTTTTCCATAGATACAAAGTGTTTCTTTATCACTTTAGAATTAAGTTTCAAAGAAACTAATAGTACTTAAAAGCAATTGTGTTCTAGTCTCAAATCAAAATGAAGCCAAAACCAACCAACCAAACATTATTTGGCACTCTTTATAGGCATGTTGTAAAAAGTGCCAGGACATGAGCTGTCAACCAGTTTAAGCTGTAGTAGTTCCTGAATATAGACAAAAAATTCAAGTGTCCACAGTAGTCTCTCTAGTACCTTACATTAAAATGAAAGAAGAAATAAAATTCCAAAATACAAAGTGTGGGTACATTTCATTTTGACATGTACTGTGTCTTTCTGGAATTTGATAGGCAAAGGAAGGGGACCTCACAGTTATCAACAGCCTTCTGGATGATCCCAACTTAACATCAAAGAAGTTTAAAGATTGGAAACTAAAGAACTATGAGTTTTTCCTGGACATTTGTGAGTACAGTGCAGCTCTGAAATCTCAAAATGGAGCCTCTGAACTTGCAACCTCAGCACCAATGCTGACACATACACATTCATTCATCGAAACTCACGTCTGACAGGACTCGTATCATGAATAATTGCTGGGTGCCATGAAAAATCAGTAAGACAAACACTGTAATATTTATAAATAACGTGCTCAGCAGTACTGTAAATAAGTTGGATAAGAGAATAGTGCCACAGGATGCCTACTACATTGCATGATAAGACAATAATATTCTTTATTATTTTTTTTTGTTTGCTATTATCAACCAATGTCCATATAAAGCTCTGCATTAGAAAGAAGCCGTGCAGAAGTGTAACTGAAAACAAACACCAGTATATTTAAAGTACTGTACTAAAATCAAGCTTCTAGTATGAGCTCCTGCAATTTTATATATTTAGATATATTTAAATATATCTATGTATATAAAACGTAACACAATAGTTGGTATTTACTTTTTAAATGCTCTACAGTTCACATTTTCATGTTTTTCTTGAGAAAAATATAAAATGAAAACATAAAGACATTGGACACTCTTAGAGATGAACAATTATTTTTGCTACATTTCCAAGTAGTGACCATCTTTGCAAATAAAAGGACAGATTTATCAAAATGTAAACTCAATCCCTATAGTGTGCCTTAAAATGTACACTGTACATCTAGCAAATAGATCCCAATCTGGCCCTATGGGCATACAGTATATGCCATTTAGATACTGTGTTTGTAAAATACTGTGCCTGCCTTTAAAATGAATGAATATAAGTGTGTAGGTGTGGCACAGAAGTTAAGATAATGAGTAGAACAATATTGGTTGTTCACTAATGCTGCAACTTACGCTGCTTTTAACATAATTTGAAATATTTCATGGTGAAAGAAAAACATCTGCACTGAATATGGCACATTCTGCAGGTTTTCATAGTTTCTTCACTGTGAATTTAAGTGACGCATGCCTGTGAGTCACACAATTCAAAAAAGCTCTGATGCTTCAAAGATAAGTATTAAGTAAAAGAAATCAAAAACTGAACCAATCAATTAGATTCTGCAATAGACTGGCAGCTGAAGCAGAGTAAATTATTCAAAATTATAATAATGTCTGGCAATAATTTTTAACTGTTAGTAGTACATCAGCAAGCGGGTGAAGTTATTCATTACATCACTTGAAAAAAACCAGTCTGTATTGATTGGTTTTGTAAAGACACACAGGTCACATCATGTATTTCACTTCCTTGCTTGGATCAGAATGAATCAGAGTTTGGAGAAAATTCTTGAAAAAAAAGATTGCTCTGAATGTTACTGAACATAAGTTTCCAACACAGATTCACAGTTTTCTTTGACTACGCTTGCTAGAATATTTCTAGAAAGCAGGACAAAGGAGATGTGAATTCAGTTGATGTCATTTTACTTAAACACAGATATTCACTGATAATTTTCCATGATATAAACCTGTCTCTCATATACCAAGAACTATAAAATTCATACAATTCAATATAACATAGGAAAAAAATGTTATCTCAAAGAGTTTCTAGTGTCCAGAAGGAGATTTAAGTATTCACAAATACTTAAAAATTTGTGGAATGGGTAGAAGTATTCTGTTTGTTTAGGACAGTGTCCATCAAGCAGCTGTGGCAAGTTAACAGGACACAGGGAGAAAAGCTCATGGGTAAGAATAAAGACAAAAAGATCACTCAGCAATTATAGACTCAGCTTGTGGAAAACTACTTAAATTAATAGTTCATTAAAAATAGAGCAAGATAATGAGCAGCAAAGACAAAATTAAAACCATCTACCCCCACACTGTCCCCCTTCTACACAGGCTCAATTCCTTTCCTGGCTCTTCTGTCTCCTCCCACTCTGCTCATCATGAGGATGGGGAATGGAAGGCTGTGGTCAGTCTGTGACATTCCATCCCTGCCACTCTTTCTGCCTCACCCTACATTCCTCTACTCCAGCATGGTGCCACTCCCAAAGATACAGTCCTTGATAGTTTCCAGTATGGGTCCTTCCCACGGGCTGCAGTTCTTCCAGAACTACTCCAGGATGAGTCCATTCTGTGAGATGCAGTCCTTCAGGAGCTCACTTCTCCTGCTTGTGTCCTCCAGGCTCCTTTGTGGGCTCCCCACAGGCTGCATCCTCCATCAAAGTACATCCATCCACTGCTCCCAGTGCTCCTCCACAGGGTGCAGAGGATCTTTGCTCTGAGAACATCCCCCTGCTCTTCCTCCTCTGATCTTGTTATCTGCAGTATTCGCACTCTCTTACAAATGGTGCACAGCATTTTTTGTCCTGTCTTAAATATGTCATCAGCTTTGCTGATGGTTGAGCTTTGGCCAGTATGGGGCTTTTCTGGAGGTGGGCAGAAAGGCTCTGTCCTACATGAGGACAGCCCCTTGCTCTGTTCTCACACAGCCACTCCTGCAGCCTTTCTGCTACCAAAACCTTGCCTTGTCAACTCAATATAGCCCTGAAGAAACACAACTCAGATTTGATTTTTATTATCATTTTCTTTGGCATTTATTTGAACCACAGTGGGTACAGTTTAAACAATCTAGAATAGTATGAGATGTTATTAGTGGGGATCTGTTACTTGACAGCTGTTTTGAGTTCTTATCACAGAAGCAGCCGAGTCACAGCATCACTGCAGCAAATACATTTAGATAGAACATGCAACATGAAGGCATATTTGACATGCTTTAGTAAATTAACTATAGACTTGACAGTCGCAGAAGACAATGGTTCCTTATATGCATGCATCAGAGTGGAACAGAATCACGTTATACATATCATACTGAATATTAAGCATACACTGAAGGCTCTAATACCTAAAGTCATAAAAAAAACATACTGGAAATAGAGAACAATAATTTGTCATAAAAAATTGGAGTTGCAGTATTCATGCAAAATGAAAAACTGTTTAAGCACATTTGTTTGTATGTGAATGCTATAGTTACTGAATAACTGAATAGCAAAAGCATTAACAGAGGGAATTTATTTAACTTTTTTCATAGCAGATCTCCGAAGGATATTTCACTATTTTTAATACCATCCTTCATCTAACATGAAATAAAAAATAAGCACTGATGCAAGGAAATGCACAAATTAAACAAACCGTTTCTAAACCAATTCATACTTTAGGTGTAAGCAGTGATAGATGGTCACCAAACTAAGTAGATCAATCTTTCTATATTCAAAAACAAATGTAAAGCTTGTAAGATTCAAGTAGTATTGCTTGTACTTTATAGCAAGCAAAATCTAATTTTAAATTAAGCAACACAAACATTTTGTTCTTTCACAAAGGCTAACTGACAAGAATTTTTACATACTTCTTGCATGCATACTCAACTCTTCCTTCCCCACCACTAGTTTTTTCTTTCTGCATGCAAGTACTAATCCAGCTGAACTACAGAAATCAATGCACAAAGTCATCACAGAGTAATTATTTGGAATTTCATGATCTTCAAAATGACTTGAATGAAAGAGCAATAAAGTTATTGTATCTAAAATCCATGTACCAAATCCAAATAAGTCAGTTTCTCCTGGACTCTAACTCTGTACAATGCAGTTGAAATTATTAAGGTAGCATAAAGTTTTTAAATTAGGAAAAAAAAAGTTTGCTGTTGAGTTCTTCAAGGGAAATAAGCAGCATCAGTGGATTCCACTTATTAGCGTAACAGATTTTCTGCCTGCCTGCTTAAACAAAAACTAATTCTTACCATATATAACTACACAAAGAGATGTTTTGGCTGTGTATTATTTATTCAGATTGAAGTTAGCCAACTTAGTGTCTTCAGTCAGAATTCCTGCAGACATTTTTTTTAAGCTGCAGGAAAAATGTCCCTCAATCCTCCCTCTCTGTGACTTCACAAGCTTAGTCTTTTTGTTTTTAACATACATTTCTATATAGCTGATTTAATGCTTGCAATAAATCGCTGATTCCCCTTCTTTTTAATGTACTGTTCTGTATCCACTGAACTCTTTGTTGAAAACTATCTTAGAAGCCATCTCAGTATCGTTTCCTGGGAATACTGGGGCTTTTTTCTTGCTTTCACAGATGTTAGGCAACAACTTTACTGAATTTAGTCTTGTTAATATTAACAAGAAGTAATCAAAAGAAGAGGAGGTTCTTATCAGTCTGTTCTCCAAATTCTTTGACAGAAATAAAATTGTGGAAATACTGACTCCATACTCGAAGGCAGGACCAGTAGGATTCTGTTTGTCCTCACCGAAATCAACCTGTGTTGTACGGTGCAGGGAATCTGTATCCTCTACAAAAAAGCCAGTTGCTTTACTTCACTGGCAAAACCCACCTTACTGCATCTTCTGCTTTCTCAAACACATCACGAGCACTTCTTGCTCTGCATTACATTTTACTGCCATAAGGAGAGACTGATCGATTGCTACTAAAAGAAATTGGAGGATGTGATTTGATGCCTTTTCCAAGCAGGGAATTCTGAATGTGATCAGTCTGTTTATGCTCAGATCCAGACTGCTATCTTTTCAGCTGGTATTGTGCTGCATTACTTGCTTTTTCCAAAGGAAAAAAAAATGTGTTACAGAGAATTGCTAGATGTATGTCTTGCTAAATTCTTACTGTCATCGGCAATTATAGCTTTCCAGACCAAAATAATTATTCAGTTCAAAGTTTAGTGAAGGATTGCAAAGGTACCTTTGAAGGGGCTACTTAATGACGCACTGAGAATTGCTCAGAAAAATCTGCTTATAGTACACACAAGTTCCTGTAGCATATTGTTAAAATAATGTAGCATTTTGATTTCACAATGGATTGTTTATTTCTGCTTAATTTTTCAAATAGGGAAATCAAACAGAAGGGCATAAGTTTTTCCAAAAGTAATGCCTACTATTTATTTCCATGAAAAAGACAACAAAGAGCACAATAAGACTATTTGATAGAGCAAATGCTCAGCTACAAAACACTGTTTTTCAACACCATTAGCCGATTCGTGCAGATGAACTGGTGAGGATGCTCTTCATCTTGTGGTATGACAGCTGTGCATGGCCATCCAGAACAGGGCTTGTTTTTCATATTGCTGTCACTGCTGCTGAAATGCACCACCCACTGCCTCACTGTGCTCACATGCACTCCTTGGTCTCCAGAACATTCAGCAAGTGTCAATGAACATCAATGGGTGTAATTCTTTCTGCATGGAGGAATTCAATTCCACACCTTTGCTTCATAGTCAATTCCTTACCAGACTTCTTTTTTTCAAACTGCCCCTGACTGCTGCCATCTGTCACACAGCACAAAATATAACAGACTATTGGTGGGAAGGTACAATTTCTGCCATCCCACCAACATCTGCCTCTGACATTGTGGGCCAGCATAATAAAATGGGAGGCATTACTTTTGGAGCAGCCCTTGTAGTAATGCCTTTTTTGTAGGGTAAATTCATAGAAGACTGTACATCCACAGGCCTTAGACCACTGAGCTTAAGATCTTCTTAGAGATGATGAGCACTCTTCCCTGTTGCCAGATGATGATTATTAATAATTATTTACAAAAATCTTCAATAATGTGACAGACTCAAGAAGAAATATTATCTAATTAATTTATATTAAGTAACAACAAGTTCCTTTTTTCCTTCTAGAATGTTTCCCTCATTAAAGCTAAGACTCAAATCAACTTTTTCAGGCAGGCTACTCTTGGGACAGGTTCCCCCATCTCTCACTTACAGCGAGTGGCTGTTATCAGTGTGCATTTGAAAATCAAACCTGAGACATATTAGCAGCTAATGAATGGAAAGTACACCGTTGTTTCAAACAAAAACAAGTAAGTTGTATTTTCTTAGTTGAGTTTAAATATTTATTTACTCCTATTATGTATACACATAGTATTATATTTCTGAACAGTTCCATTCACTATGTGTAGGCAGGTGACTACTCTTGGTATTGTTCTTGATATCCTACTTGAAAAACCATTTGTTTAAGATTAATTTCTATGCTTTACAGCTTATGCCATACTTGCATACTTAGACTGAGGTCTATAAAGAATATATAAAGGTCTATAAAGAATATATAAAGAGGTTTAAGCTTTTTGCAGTTTCAGTTTTGGGGGCTGTTTCTTTTCTTTTGTTTGTTTGTTTGTTCAGTTTGTTTGTTTTGAGATAGCTGATATTCTACTGGGACCTAGTGTTAATAAAAGTATAAACAATTTTCAGGAAGATACTGCCCATCATTATCTTTAAGAACCATATTCATTATTATCAGACAAATACTATGTGTTCATTTTTATCACATGCATACAAGGGTTAATGTGACAATTAGAGATTTTGCTGTATGCATTAATGCCACTGTATGAGCAGAATTTGAAAGAAAGCAATGTTGAAGAAATTAAAAAATATGTCAACAAATTGCTGTTTGACCAGAAAGGTCAAACTTCTGTCCTCACATTTCTAGAATATTATTCATTCTCAGGCATTAGTGAGGGTATCAATACAGATCTTTTTACTAACTGTAAATGTATCTGTCTGAATGCTGCAGTTTAAATAAGAATGCCACATTACACATATTAACTCTATTGCTTTTTTTCACTGGCAACCACGAAGGAAATGTCTTAAGAAAACTTGTTCACTGGCCAAAATAACAGCAAAGGCCTCATTACCAGTTAAGACTTTTGTTTTATTGAGAAACAAGGTTTTCAACTTAAAAATCTGAAATGGAAACAGGTTAGAATATAGGAGAAATGCACTAGTATTAATAAACTTTTTACATTTGACACATACTGTATTACAAAGACAATATCCTTGCAAGAGCATTAATTGCTGGGCCATAGGTGACTTCTGTCTAGTTTACTAAAGTAGCTAATAAAACTTGTATAGAGAGCCTTTTATAGATAATGCTTACGTGTATGAAAATGTATGACACCCTTGTACTATGGCTTGCACTTTACTTGCATTAAACTGTGAAGTAGGCTGTAGTAATGTCTTTGTATATTCAGGGGTTGAAATACCAAAGCACTAGAGTATTGTACTGCTGGTGTTCAACCTGTACTGTTAATTAAGTCTGAACGTGCTGATAACATGTACTTTGAAAACCCCACTAACTTAAAATCTTTAGCAAATAATGCTATGGGGTCTCCATGGTCTTTGTTTCTTTGTAAATATAAACATTCTTACTGTTTCTGTAGCAATAGGAGGTTATAAACCAAACTTTCAATAGGACTGTTTTCAATAACAAAAAAAATCTATAGCGCCTTGTATAAAACTCATGGAGACTCCATGACCTGTGGGCATTTTTTGTTTACAAGCAGTATGTATATAAGTATTAGCGGCAGAACTGTTATTTATCACAAAGTTATGTTGTGGTTGATTCTTTCTAAAGTAAATATGTGTTTTATGTCATGAAAAATAAGTATTTTTAGTAAGAGCCATCTTGAAAAGTTTGAAGCGTCAAAGCTTCAAATACTCAGAATCTTCCATGTTTCAGCCTTGTTTTTCCAAACGACTGTGAGATGAACTGAGAGGTCACGGTAAACCATCTGTCCATGCCAGGGAAGGTGTCTGAGTTGTATCACAGTTTATGACATTCTGCAACTTTTCTCTAATTACCATCTTGCTTACGCGCTTTTATGAGCAGATGCTGTATGATACCATACTAAAGTCTTTCAGCTCAATGAAGAGAGAGAAAAATAACTGCTCTAACTGGGCGCATACAGGTTAGGCTAGGTTTCAACCCCTGGATAATACAGTATTCTTTGGTTTCACGACAGTATTTTTAATTTTATACTTGTCTATGTTGAGAGATGATCCAATAGTTTATATAGGCAGTGAACGTTAGGTTTCTTTTTTTCCTCTTCTCAGATGACTTCTGTGTGAACTACTGTAACTGGCTGCGTTTTTCTATCACAGATTAACTTGTTAACTTTTTGTGTGTCTACAATGAAAATTTATGAATGGAAAACTTCACTGTGTGTTGCTCACTGGGCATATACCTCATGGTACATTGCACAGACGTGTAAGTTGTAAGTTGCACTGCAACATTAAAAAAGGAACATATTGCTCTTTTTTCAAAGATATTAACTTATTTAAGAGATATAGTGTGTACATTATTAAAAAGAACATTTATTCTTCCTAAATTCAAACAAAGCTTTTGTTTTGGGGGGGAGGGAAAAAAAAAAAAAGTTGTAAACTTCGGTTGTAAATTTGGACTTCAATAAACGGAATTATCTGCACTTAAATTCTGTGGTGACGTTGTTTTAGTGCGCGTTCTCTTAGAACTGCAATTACGAAGAGTAATCCAAGCCCAGGCTGTGAGCGGGACCGGACCAGAGCTGCGGGCCGCTCCCGGCGCGGGGCCCGCGGTGCCAGGCTCAGCCGCAGGCGGCAACGAAGAGCGCCGCGCCTACCCGAAGAACGGACGGCGCTCCGGCCCCGTCCCCACCGCCTCAACCGCCGTGGAGCCCCGCCCCGCGCGGGAGGAGCCCGCGGCCGAGCGCTCGGCCCTTCCCGCTCGCCGTACGCGGCTGCGGGGCTGTCGCTAAGATGGCGGCCAAGGTGAGTGCCGCCGGGCACGGGGGAGGGCGGCGCTGCGCTGCGGCGGCTCCGCAGGTGCGGACGCCCCTCTCCGCTCCGACGGAGGGCCCGAGGGAAGCCTGCGGCGCCTCCCGCCGTCCCTCCGTCCCTCAGGGCTCCGCGGAGCGGCGCTTCCCGGCGGCTCTGTGCGGCCTTCCCCGCTCGGCTCCCGTCACAGCCCCGCGGAGCGGCGGGAGCCCGCGCTGCCGACACGCGCCGGAGACACCGGGCCGGGAGAAGCCGGGGGCGGCCTGCGGGGCTGTGAGGGCGCGAGGCCGCCGTGCTGAGCGTCCCGCGGCCGTCCCTCGGCGGGCTGTCCGGTGCCGAGCCCGTGTGGGCTGCACGGCCGCGCTGCCCGGTATGGGTGGGAGCTGAGGGCTGCGTTCCGCGCGCCTCGGCCGCTGCCTGGCGCTGAGGGGAGGGGCGGGAAGCGGAGCGCCGCGCGGCTCTGCTGCGGGACTCGTGCCAAAAGGAGCTGCTTTCACAGCGCTGAAATTCTGCATCCGCAAGGGAAAGTGGTTTGTTTCTGGTTGTTCTCCACCTACCAGCAGCTGTCCGAAACACCTTCTGCTCCTTACGCGAGTTACGGGATGTCATCACGGTACTTGCTAGGTAGGAGGGTGGCGAAGTGTAGTGCAGCATTAAACACGGGTGTTAAAGGCATGCAGTAACAAACGGGCTCACGAGTACCTGAAATAATGACGAACAACAGTGTGTTTAAGCAGGGCAAGATGTGCCTGCAGAGCTGTGTGCTTTCTCTCATGTGTGCAGTCAGGTTTCCCACTCTTGGCAGTCACGTTGATAAGTAGGTTGCTTACGTGTGAATCCTCTTATTTACTTTTGCAGAGCGGCATCGGGGCTGCTGCTTTGGGTTGTGCTGAGAAAGGAAATGATGGGGCTTCGTGGCATAACCAGGTGGAGCTCAGGGCGTAGATCTGAATGGCTCAGTGTGCTGTACTGCAACACTGCACCTGTCACTCGTTTAATAACAGCTCTCCACTGAAAGCGTGACACGCAGCAGCTGCTAAAATTTTAGCCTCATTTTAATCTGCCAAGTGGATTCTGGTTTTATGGCAGGGAAGACATGCACAACACACACATGCCTCAGGTCTTTGCATACAGCCTGCTTCTTTGATGTCATCTTTATGTTCTGAAGTCTGCCTGCTTTGAAGCAGAACTGTGAATCTGTGGAGTTCCAGCGAGAAACAAAACTTACGTCTTGGAGAATAAATAGAAAATATGGTTTTATTAGGCACCAAAGTGCTTTTTATGCCTGTGAACAAAAACAGCCTATCAGTAATTATTGTGTCAGTAGCATGGTAGTGGTATTAGAGGAAATATTTTGACTACTGCTGTTGAAGTTTCTCTTTTCTTCTGTGTCCCCCTCCTATCCTGGGGTGTGTAACTTGTATCTGTAATTCCAGCAGTGTTTAGATCTATATTCATGTGGAATTTGTTTCTGGGCTTGTGGCTCTTCTGTCTGCTGGTACTTAGATGTGTTGCCATTAGGGACTAAATGATTTTCTTTTGTTGTTTTCTTATGGCTTAGATCAGAGCTTTAACTCAGATAAAAGCAGAACCGTTATTAAAATGCAGATCAGATGTTGAACTAAAATCTTTAATTTTTATTTTAAGGGTCAATTAAACTATTTCCTGAATTCATTAGCAAGAAGATTGTTTAGGTTTGAATTGATTATTGATATTCTGGATTTGTTTTACTGATTAACCATGATTCCCACATATTTTACAGCCTGGGCTTTCTTGCAGAACTTTTTTTTTCTCCTCACCTTTGTTATGACAACATTCTGTCATTGCTCGGTGCTGTGCAACTTCTAGAAGATTTCATAAGTAAATTATCCTTTGACTTAGGTAAACTGTGTGTTATTTTCCTTGTTTAATGTTCACTGTTCTTTGACAATATGTTTAATAAAATAATTTTAAGAAATTAATAATAAATTAATTAGGCAGCGTTCATTAGGCAAAGAACAGGATAGGCAAGAAGAGGACAGACCCTTCAGCAGGATTTGTTGTGAGAGGGCAGGGGGAAATGGCCTCAAACTAAAAGAGAGGAGAGTTAGACTGGATGTAAGGAAGTTTTTTACTCTAAGGGTGGTGAGGAACTGGTTGCCCAGAGTGGTGGTGGTGCCTCATCCCTGCAGATCAAAAGGTCAGGCTGGATGGGGTTCTGAGCACCTGATGGAGCTGTAGGTGTCCCTTCTCACTGCAGGGGGGTTGGAGTGATGGTATTTAAGGATCCCTTCCAACTTAAGTAATTCTCTGATTCAGTAACAGCTTGGTATAGTGAAGCCTATTGAATGTAGCTGAGGTGGTGCTGCTTTCTTCCTCCTAGGTTCTTTGTGATCTCAGTGGAAAGAGTTAAACTTTTCTGTAATTATGCCAAGATCAGTGTCAGACAGCAGAGCTGTTCACCAGGATTTTAAACATTTATGTGTTTGTCTTCAGGCATCCAAAAGTAAAGCAATTAGTGCCAGTCAGGAATTGGAGTACACTGTAGCTTTCTTTGTTACATTTATCACAAATAAACTTTGTTGTGACTCTCTAAAACAATCAAATTTAAGTGAACAATAAAACTTTTTGATGCTTTCTCACTTTAAAATTTCCTTTTCCTGCTAGCATCTACTGAAAATTAGAGTGTTGCTTTGGTATTATCTTGTTCTGAAGTAGGTTATCTGGATTACAGTACATCTTAAATAGTTTTCTTTAATAATTCATATCAAGCACAGCCTTTTCTTTGGGGATAGGTGTACCTCTGTGAATCTGCTGGAGCTCAGACTGTGTTTGGCTCTGAGCGCCGTTATCACAAAGACAGTCCATGTATTAATTGGATCATATGTTGCTGCTAAAAGGGAGGTATTTGGGGCACCAGCGGTATAAGTGAGGCAAGAGGCACACGCTGGATGGTGTGATGTGTCCCCAGGAGTGGTGTTGCCAGCTGAGATTTGCTAGCTTAGCTATGGAGCTGTGGCTTTGGGCAGTGGGAATTTGGGATGTTTCTGGCAGAAGTAGAAACAGTGATGGGATTCTGTTTCTCTGGGCAAACTGAAATCTGCCCTGCATGTTTTCATACTATTTCTTTGTTGTAAAAAAAAGCGTAAAATAAATAGGAACTGCTGGCAGGCTGTCTGTTTGCTCCTTCTTCCATAGCAGTCCTGTGCTGCTTTCTGTTTGGCTTTGAGTGTGTGATCTGAAAGCATTGCTGTGATGGTCGCACCGTTTGCTTTGGGAGCGATGAAGGTTTGTTGTGTTGGATGGCTCAGTACGTGTGCCGTGGGTTTTTGGGTGAACCTGAACTCACTCAGGATTCCACTTCTGATGCTCTTATGTGGAACTGTGCACTTGGTTTCATAATTGCACATAAATGTTGTGGAGTTAATCCTGTTCCTTCAGCAAGATATTTCCAATTGAAAGTGAAGATAACAATGAGGAATTCCTGAAATCAAGGTGTGGTTTTTTTTTTTCTCTCCTGGATTTCAGTTGTTCTGCCACTTCCTCCACCATCTCCATGCAGATCCCAGAAATGCTTTCCATACTTGTTTTCACAGTTTTGCATTTTAAGGAATGCTTCAGGTGAAGAGCAGAAAAGTTCTTGCTGACATGGAAGCAACTGTAACTGATGGAAGGTTCGGATGCTTTGGTGTGTTGGGGCTGGTGGTTAATGCACCATGTGCCTGGGGCACCTCCTTAAGGCAGTAAGGTAAAAAGCAGCTTCCCATGAAATGGTATTGGAGTTACCTCTGTGTTAAGGATTTTTCTTTTTCCAAATACAATCTCAGTAGACCTGGAGCTATTATGACCAAACTTTGTCTGTGACTTGCATTGTAGTTGACAGGGTTAGAAGAGTTAAGCAGTTGGTTCTTCATTCTGGTCTTGTTGCTTTTTGTTGACACACGGTTTTCCAGACAGCAGTTGGAGCATCCTCTGAACTGGGAGACAGCAGATTATTGCAAGTAAAATTGTTTCAGCAAGAAAAGGTTCAAAAATGTCATTCACTGACTTGGAGTAGTTAAACACTGACTAGATTAAAACTTAATTTATTGTAAGGAACGATGAAAGCATCAAAATGACATTGAGCACAAAATTGTGGTCATCTCTAACTTTTTTTTTTTGTCACTGTTATTTGAGAAAGCGTTTATGTATGAAGCATTTATTGAAAGTAGACTATTTCAAAAAGATTTTTAAACTGACTTGTTTAATCCTGCGTTTGATCAAGCACAATACAGTGGTAAAATCCTGAATGGAATGGAGTGAAGTTTTCTTTCTGCATTAAGACTCTTTTCTTTCATCTCCCTCTCAGGTGGCGAGGCTGGCTGCTGCTTCTTCCTCCCTACCATTTGTGTGTGCAGTGTATGCAGCAGCAGAAAAGGAATCAAAAAGTCAGCTGGTGAAGCCAAACCAGGTGTGGTTCTTACTGCTCATCAGTATTTAGAAGAATGCTAGAAAAGTCTACAGATATGATTCCTTTCTTTTGATTATCATTAACTTGTAAATAAAAGACATAACTGAGTATTATGTGATCATACAAAGTATCTCCTGAGTAATTGACAACTACAGCACAAATAGAAAGAATGAGTGTAAATGAGTGAAATTTTACCTTGTTTTCATTATTCTATTCTTTCTGTAGTTAAGCCAACTAAGATAGGAGTATAATACTTCCTGATAAGAAGTTTTAGCTACTGTACAGTTTCTATCAACAAATCTTCCAACTTGTCTGTCTTACACTTTTCATTAATAAAATACAATTTTATCATGCTCAGTAGTTCTACTTCTCTAAACATGTACAATACTTTCTGTTTTCATTTGTGAAGAGTTGACCTGTAGTCACAGTTGCATAATTAAGTTTCTAAATGTAAAAACCCACGATTTGATGCACAGACTTTCTTTGCGTAATGGGAAAGCTAAAGATCTGTGGGCTTGAGAAAAGCTGCTCAGTGTCAGTAAATGCGGGTCACTTTACAGAATGGTCTCCCTGCAGTATGGTTATACTTGTGATTCCAGCTTCCAATTTACTGCTCACCACCTCTGAAGTCAAAGTACATTGAAGAACAGCCTGGTCACTTGCAGAAGCAATTCTCTTCAATAAGGCAGACAACTGGCCGCTATATTGGATGGTGTAAGGTAAGAAATAGCTGCCCCTGAGGTTTCCTACAATTCCTAATAGCTCCTCCTAGACTAAAAGGTTAAAAAATATTCTACTTAACCCTGGTTTGGTGGTTTTTTTTTTTTTGGCAACTTCTTGTGTTATTACAGACCTGTAGTTTGAAATGCAAAAATGAACCGTTGTCTTGTTTTTCTGTACTGTTCTTCTAACAGGGGGCTTGTGTTCTCCCTGTTTTCCAATGCAGGTGTCAGAAAGATCAAATAGGTCCCTTTCAGTCAGTATGAAAGTGAGTCAAGGCCAACCCACACTGTCAGCTACAGAAATATTTTTTGCTTAATTTCTGTGGTAAGAGTTATGTAAGTAACTTCCTGCCATCATAACTGTTACATCTGGGAGTCTGAAATTCCAGGTACAGTCCTGGAAAGGGAGTGCTGCTTTCAAAGGACCAGCAACAGGTCCTTTGGGGAAGGTAAACTAAGTGCATCCAATCAAACTGCTAAAGCAGCCTTTTAACAACTGTCCACCAACAGTATTTTGCAAATCTGTTATCGAATATTCTAAGCATAGAAGAAAATGTGATACCTGTCAGCATTCTCTTACACGTTAGTCAATGGCAGCTTCTTATGCTGCTATGTGTGACACTTTCTGCTTGTGCTTTTTTCTTAGAGATACAACAGATCTGTGAAAGTATGGCCAGTATCAATAGAATCAGAATTGATAGAAAGTATACATTTTGATTTCTGTCTTTTTCAACTTCTCTGTAGTATCTCTAAGAAAAAAGTACAAGCAGAGACTACATAACTGAAACAATTTAGTTGTAAATCTGTATCTAACAGTCAAGGAGGGGGAGGTTGACCAGCAGTGACCTCTGGTGGCACAAAGTCACTGTTACTGCAGGCTTTGTTTCTGTGAGGAAACTGAAGATAATATTCTGTTAATCTCCTAAAGAAGGTGAACTTGCTTGATTTGTGCATCAGCCTGAGGACAGAGGTGCTAATAAAAGGATTAAAAAACAACTTTCTAATAAGGCAAGTTGGCCAATTTGAAGGGAATCATGCGAAAGAGAGGTTGTGGATGCCCCATCCCTGGAGGTGTTCAAGGCCAGATTAGATGGGGCTCTGGGCAGCCTGACCTAGTATTAAATGGGGAGGTTGGTGGCCCTGCATGCGGCAGGGCGGTTGGAGATTCATGATCCTTGAAGTCCCTTCCAACCTGGGCCATTCTGTGATTCTGTGAAAAGAATTGAGCACACATCTTAATACTGATGAGTATTGCTTATCTTCAGCAGAACTGAGTACTGTTTGCAATCTAAATGACAAAGTTGGTTTTGCTGGGCAAAATTTTCTGGGGAAGTGGCAATGATATTTTTAATGAAACTTTCTTATGTTGCACAGTTGAGATCCAGATCTTCTCCTGCCCTATAGTTTTGATCCCAAAATGTTAATTTTGAAAAAATTCTCATTAAATTTAAATAATATAAATGTGATTGGCAAAAAGGAAGTAATCTCAGCACAGCCTTTGTGGAAGTTTACTAATCTGGTGGGGCTTTCTTTTAAAATTCAGTAATATTTGTCTTATTGTGTTGAGCCATACATATCAGCTGGCTAGTTGTTCCTACAAACATTTACTTTTGCAAAGTACTTAAATTTATTTTATTTTTGTAGGATGCTTTTTTCTTTGCTAAAAATGGAATAGTGGATTCAATTCAGTTTGGTAAAGGTAAGTAACTTGTGTATTTCTGAACTGAATGTTTTCTGTTCTTTCTCCTTGCAAGTTCAAGAACTGCAGCAAATGGTACTTAAACAAACAGAAAAATGGAGGGAGGGGACAAAAGGGGACTGCAGTACCTTCCAGAAGTGTGGGGGAAAAGATGACTGGGGCCACTTTTAATTCACTGTGTCACTGTGAAGTTCCACTTCTGTCCTTAAGGGAGAGACTTGACTGTTTGAGTAGCATTTCTCACTCCTTTGATTTTACCTTTCTGTGTTTTGTAACCTTATGGTAAATACTGTTAGGGCAGATTCAGGATTTTGTATGGAGTGTCAAAATGTTAGATTTCACTGTGATGAGGGAAGGTGCAGGGAACATTTCTTACACTCCCGTTACTTTGCATTAATTCTGCAGAATGTTTGTTAAAATTTGAGGAAGGCAGTGACTCTTGAATTGGTAGCTCATAGGCAGTGCTGACTCATGTGTAAACGCTTGAGCTTAGAGCAAATGCCTTCTGAGTCTTCAAAGCACTTTTAATTTACTATTCATTTTTTTCAGAATCATAGAGTTACAAAATTGTTGAAGCTGGAACCTCTGTAGATTCTCTGTGGAACCCTCAGTGCAGGGCCTTTGTAGATCACTCAGTCCAACGCCCTGATAAAACCGGGCCAGAGCAAGGCCTTGAACAACACTAAGGATGAAAATTCCACAACTCCTCTTCATTGCAAAAAAGCTTATTCTTGCACGAGTTACAAGTAGTGTTTGCATGGTTAGTGTTCAGTGTCAGAAATTTTCTACAGAAACATTGTATTGGGAAATTAAAAAATATGTATTTAATCTATGTTAACTAACAGTACTGTCAAAACTGAAACCTATGCTCTCCTTTTTGATTGTTGATAAAACATAAAAATGGGTCTAGGAAGAAAAGTCACTGACTTTATTGCTATGCTGCGAGGACTGGGATTCTCTTCCCAGTTAACACAGATGTTAGTGTGCACCTGGAAAACAAAAAAAAATCTTCATTAACAAAAATTCCGTCCTTATAGTGTTTTCAGTTTTGGATACTTACAGTTTTACTTTCATTATTATTTCCTAAGTGAGAAACAAAGATAGACATTAATATTCACTTGCTTTGCTTCTTTGACATTTTGTCTTTTTTAATTCTAAGATACTTATGTTTACCTGAAGAATCCACCACCAGAATTTCTTCCCAGAGTCGGCATAATTACAATATCAGGCCTAGCTGGTGCAGTGCTGGCAAGAAAAGGTAGGGCTTCTATGCTGATTTTCATTGTTGCTGTATTGTGTATGTTGCATGTAGTATCTTAATGGTACAAAGATTTTTCTGAAGTAGAGAAAATAACCAACTAGTAGTCAAAAAAAATCCTTCCTGATAAATTGAAAGGGCGTTATTAAATATTTATTTTAGATGTTGGCAAAAGCAATAGTGGAGAATGAAGTAGCCGTTGAGATTTGGCTAACGAGTACAGGGGAATGTATATCAGAAGGTGTGATTTGAGCAACTTTGGAGTCAGAAAGGTAGTTGTAGAGATACAGTCTCCTTTCTTTTCAAGATAAAGATTAAAAGAATAATCCTTAACCTGTTAGAAAGCACTGTTCAGAAAATGTTTATGTATAGCACCTGAGTGCACCTGTTTTCTAAATATTTTGTAAACCAAATGGATTCATCAAAATTCTGACAAATTGGTAGATTTCTTACTGTATCCCTGTTACTTATAGACATTTAAAAACTTTTTTTTTTACTATTAGAAATAAATTGGGCTTGAGAATCTGTTAGCTTCTTGTCAGCAAAGGGGAACTTCAGCCATTCTCGTGTTTGAGGAAAGAGGCCAAGTTTTCATACCCCTGGCTGCTTCACATTCTGTACTCTGTCTGTGAGAGAGCATGCGTGCAGTTTCTGAAAAGCCCCAGCAGCTTTTTTTTTTACAATTATGGCAAATCTGCTTTGGGATTCTTTCTTGTTTGGGAAACTCAACTTTTGTGAGGCCCCATCTGGAGTTCTGTGTCCAAGTGTGGAGCCCCCAGTACAAAAAAAGACAGGGAGCTGTTGGAGAGGGTCCAGAGGAGGGCCATGAAGATGGTCAGGGGACTGGAGCACCTCCCCTATGAGGAGAGGCTGAGGGAGCTGGGCTTGTTCAGCCTGGAGAAAAGAAGACTGTGGGGTGACCTCATTGCAGCCTTTCAGTACCTAAAGGGAGCCTACAAACAGGAGGGGAATCAACTCTTTGAAAGGGTTGATAACTGCAGGACAAGGGGAAACAGTTTTAAGTTGAAGGAGGGGAGATTTAGGTTGGATGTCAGGGGGAAGTTCTTTACAGAGAGTGGTGAGGTACTGGAACAGGCTGCCCAGAGAGGCTGTGGATGCCCCGTCTCTGGAGGTGTTCAAGGCCAGATTAGATGGGGCCCTGGGCAGCCTGGTCTAGCATTAGGTGGGAAGGTTGGTGGCCCTGCGTGTGGCAGGGGGGTTGGAAATTCATGATCCTTGAGCTCCCTTCCAACCCTGGCCGTTCTGTGGTTCTGTGAACTTGGAGAATTTAAGTATCTCTTGCTAACCTGGCCATTTACTGAATTGTAATAACATTCTGTATTCTCTGCTTCAGCCCTGGTGGGTATAAACTGGATGCAAACAATTGTTAGAGGTTAAATGATTGTGTTTAATTAATACAACCACTTAGACACTAATGTAACATAAAGCTAATTATATGAAATATTTGGCTTTGTACAGATTCTAGATTTAAGAAAATTGCTTATCCCTTGGGACTTACTACTTTAGGAATTTCAGTTTGTTACCCAGCTCAGGCAGTAGTAATTGCTAAGGTAAGTTTACTTGTTTTAATATTGAATTAAGAGTGAATTTAGTCACAGCATTCCTGTTTCATTTGATTTAAGTGTCGTGGGACTGGGAGTTGGAATTCAAATGCATCTTCATTAAAACACAGTGTATCACTACTGCTAATTACATAACTATCAGAAGTGACTGAATACGAAAATGCAGTTGTATAGCTTCTCAGTTTTAGTCCTCATTTCTCAGATGAATGAACATGTTTTTGTCTCGCTGAAATAAAATCAAATAAAAAATAAATACAAAGTTGCTGAAATTGGCAGATATGCAATTTGAGATACAACTGCACCTGTTATAAGATGTTGTCTACCTGAGTAATGTCTTCGTAGTTTACATAGAAAAGCAGCACTGTACTTCATATTTTGCATGCAAGAATTGTTTGCTTACAGTACTTTTCTATACAAAGACTGAATTGAAAACATCACCGTGTCTCTTCCTTCTCTATAGTTTCCATAGAATTCATCTTGGTTCCTTGACAGTCTTTTTGTTTGTAGATTAAAAACTGCTTCTATGTGAAATGAATGAGGTAGGAAAATGTAGTTCTGGTAGTTGCATTTTGGTCTTGTAATTAATCTGAATCTCTGATTTTTTCCGTTGTGATGAATCAATTGTTATATCTACTTATTTTAATGAGGTGTTTGCTCTTACACGCTTCTGGAGTATTTAGGAAGACACATCACAGACTTAATTCTGTACTTAAATTCTTTCAGCCTTTTATGACTAAGCTGAGCAGAAGTATTTGTTTTCATATATACAAGTTGTTGAGGATTACAGTTTCTCAGGAGGCCATGGAGAACTTCTTTGGCTCATTAGAGTGGGACTTAAATGTCGGGGAAGAAACAGAAATGAATAGAAATTCTGCAGTGGAGTCTAGATCCTTGTTTCCTGTTTACTTGTGTCAACTTCTGCAGCTTTTCTGTAGTTGTAGCTATGAAATATTCTGTGTCTGCAGAGCACTCAAAGTTTCTCCATGGTTACTGCAGTGTTATAAAATTACTTTTCTAAAATCTGAAAGACTGAAGGATTCAGACCTGTAAAGCTCTGCTCACTTACATGGACTTACATGGACCACTTACATGGTCATCTTTTGGTGTTTTTTTTTTTTCTTCCATCTTTTGTATTACTGTCTTTGATCATTTGCAGAATAGTGAGGCAGGCCTGGATTCTTTCATATTTGTTGTTCTGCTAACGTTTACAAAACACTGTTCTTTGAGTATGTCTTGATTTTGTTTTGGATAGATGGGTATGTATAGCATATGAAAGCTACCTGTGGATTTGTAAACATTATTTAGGACTTGCTTAATGAAAAATAAATCTATATTAGATTTTGAGAAGCAGATGGTTAAAGTATGTCCTATTCTGTATGAGCATGTTCTCAATGAATTGTGTTGCATTTGAATGGTCCATCTGTTGGTTTTTTTAAGCTATTTTAAAATTGGTTTTTTTTTTTAATAGGTAACAGGGAAAAAGGTAGTTTCTGCAAGCCATCAAACCTATGAGGCTGTACGGTCTCTATGGGCAAAGAAGGAAGATGCCTCCAAGGTAGGCTTTCTGAAGTAATGACTGCAGCTTGTAAATTCAGAGGGTGAAGAGAGTAAGTGAGAAGGTCAAGTACCATCCTGCTGATACTGTTTAAGATTACTAACTGTTTTAAGGGAAGTACAGAAAACTCTCTGGTATTTCTGTAATATAAATGTTTAATTAATATATTATTTATTACACCTTTCAGAGCAGTAGAAATTCAGATCCTCTGTTTGCTCCCACAGTGTGCGTAAGATGCACAAGAGAAGACTGAGCTCTTACAGCTCATTTTTGAGCTTAGCAAAAAAGAATCACTGTAGGTGTGACTAACTTGTGTTTAAACATATGATTGAAGAAAATTCCATAACCGTTTCAGGTAGTTTGTTTACATTACCCTATGATTTAAATAGTGTTTATCCCAGATTAAGCTGATTTTTTTTTTCCAAGTTCTGTCCTTGGTGCACCCGTAGTGGAAAAAATGGTCATTAACCTCCTTATATTGATCTTTTATGTTTGAAAAGCTTATCCTGTTTCTTGATATTACCTTTTCCATAGAATAGCCTTTTTTAGAAAACAAACTTTGTGACTCCTGTGTAATTTATGTTTTCCTCAGTGCATTCTCTAGTTTTTTCCTTTCATTTCTGTTTTGGTCTTAATTAAGTCAAAACAGTACAGCATAGTACACAACCTAGGGCCCTGGCAGCACTAAGCTGAGAGGAATGTTTACCTCCTGTAAATTATATATGGAATTCGGGTTAGTACATTCCAGAATTAGACTTCCCTTTTTCTGCAACTTGAAAAGTTTTTTTTCTATCCATGAAACACTTAGGACACTTGAAAACAAATAGTATTTGCCTAAATAAAGTTTCAGTTCTGCACAGTATTATTTTTGTTGGTTTTTGAAGAAAATGAAAATTTCTCAGTCATCTTAATGTTTAGGAGTATTTTGCTTCAAATTTAGGATGTTACTCTGTGCACTCCTCTGTGGAGTCAAATGGAATTCTGAGTTTTGAAATCGAAGTTTGGGTAAATGTCATTAAGCTGACAGAGATACAAGAATTGATGTGGTAAAGACAGTTCCTGTTAGCTTAATTTTTTTTCCACTTGGTGAAGTCTGTAGCCAGAACAACATATTCCTTTCCATTAGTATGGAGACATCATGATTTATCTTTCTCTCTTCTGTTAGCTAAGAATACAATAGAATCATTAAGGTTGGAAAAGACATCTAAGATCATCTAGTCTAACAGTAGTAAGTAGTCTTAAGTGTAGTATTAATTGTTTTGTAAGATCTACATATTTTTTTCTATCTTTTTTTGTCTTTGTAAAGACTGTAGAGCGTGATGACTTCTTTGTGAAGCAGTTGGAGGGTCTCAGGTTAAAACATCAGATTTAAATATATGGTCATGAAAAAATGAACTTGCTTAAAAGTGAACTGCAAGTTAGAGTATCATAGCTGTGGGGTTTTTTGTTGGAGTTTATCTTTTTTATAGGTGCATCCAGTGCATGCAATCAGCTGACGTTACCAACTGAATGTCGTTGAATGGTGTCATTGCATTATGTCATAGTTGAGAGTAATTTTATAAAATACAAGCTTCAAGATAATCTTATTTTGCATTAATGTTTGTTCACAGCTGCAGCAAGAGTCAAAATCAGTTACAAAAGAAGAAAAGAAAAATAAAGAAATATCTAATACACAGTTTGAATCTGCTATTGAATCACGAACATCTAACAGAACAGAATCTTCTCCTATAGAGTCTTGGAATACTAAAGATCCACTGCCTTCATCAGGTGAATGAAAAATTCCAGATGTAATCTCAGGTCCAATATACAAATTTAATGCATATTCTGAATTACTTGGATAGAATTTGTACTTATTCTTGCTTTTAAATAGAACAGACTGTCATAGCATGTTATTCTGTATTCTGAATATATTGAAGACAGTATTGTTTAACGACTACAGGAATATTTTAATTTTCTCACTGTGCACCCTGTCACAGTTTCAAAATTATTATATATGTTTGATTTTCCATCAGTAATGTTTTCTTTCTCTCCATGTGGTGTGGATCATATTATTTCTCCAATAACTTTCTCTAATGTTTCTTACAGGAACAGCGAAGACAACAAAGTTTAAACCTGACCCAAAACTTATGGACCATGGTCAGTCCAGTCCTGAAGACGTGGATATGTACAGTACAAGAAGCTAAGACATCTGCTTACAAATCTTTGCAAAGTATTACAGATAAGGGGGAGGGAAGAAGGGAAGGAATAAGCCTTGTGATTCATACTGTGTGAGGTATAACTTAATCAGGTATTTTCTTATATTCCAGACTGTATTACTGACTTATATGATGCTGTTCAATGAATATTTGTTTCTCACTACTTACAAACAGTGAGAATTCACTCTTATTCAGTGTCATTACTGTGACACTGAGAAAATGAGATTTGTGTGTGTCTTCTCACAGTGAAGTTTCTCTGTGCCAAACTTGTTAATAAATGTCATTTCACAAAAGATATTTGAAAAGGTGAACATCTCTATATTTCAGCTCAAATGTTCACTGATAGAAAAGAGGAATGTCATGGATAGGGTTAGAGAGGCTTCTTTGTTTTTCACTTGAAGCTCTAGAACAAAGAGCAACTCTTACTGGCCTGAGTGCCCTTAATTGATTACTTTATCATATGTATAGCATTATGTCTAATGCTTACATAAACAAATCACTTTTTCATTGCAGAGTCATTTTTTGTTGTTTGCCTCTTTCACAAATGTGAATGGAAACTGAACTTCTTGTGCATTCTTGTTTTGTATTTAAATGTCACTTATGTTGGGAAAGGACTGATCTTTAAAATATCCATCATAGACTATGCATTAGTTTTTACATACTTCTGGTAACTTGAAAAACTGTATGCAAATTGCTGAATCCATGAAGCTGATACTGTTTGATTTATATAGAGAGAATAAGCAATGTTTAGAAAAGAGCGTGAAGGTTTAAAGTAAGAAATGCATAGATGGTTGAAAGTGCTGATAAATATCTAAAAATGCCAAAGTAATAAACAGAACAAAAAGTGAGAATACCACTACCCAAACAGATAGTTGGATTTGATGTCTTAAGGCTGAAAAGAAACACTGTTTCACATGAATGTATTTTCAGCAGTGGGATATGAAGGGATATTTGCCCCTGTTCTACATAAGAATAGATTTCACTGCCTGATTCCTTCTTATGAGGCTCCCACTTCAAAGTCAGATGATCTCAATACAGGCAGTCAGTACTCCTAGTTTCACTGTAGGGCTAACAGGACTAGTAAGGGGATATTGCACAATGGAGCATGATCAAAGCATAAATGTTGAATGAACAAGTGCACCAAGTACGGCTTTTGTGTTGGTTCAGGAACAGATGTATTGATATTCTGTAATCCAGATTTCAGGTGAAGAGTACGGCCTGGATGGAGTCCAATACAAAGTAAAGTCAGTAAATAAATGAGGTTTAAAGAAAAATAATTCTACTAATTGAACTTGTTTGGGATCCGTGAATTAGAATTTCATGTATTTTGTTTCTTTAATCACATAATAAGGCCCACGAAACTGCGAGAATTCAGGCAGAAATCAGAGGATATTAAGTCAGTCTTCACAGAGCTCCTGGACACAATTCATAAGTGTTCTGCTCCAGAGAGAACAGTAGAGAAGTTAGATGGTTGGGCTTCCTATGCCATTTTCAGGGAAATGTGAAGATGTAAAGCAGGAAGTGAAAGAAATTAAAGGAAGATCATTTTCAAGTGTTAGATGGGATGGTGGGAATTATCTGCCTCCATATCTGGTCTGTTAGTCAGCTTTTGGATTAAAAAATGAAGGCAAAACCATTTGCTCTGCACCTGGATTCTATTTAAATTCTAACTTAGGTCCTTTGAGTGAAGCATTGCTGCAAGTCAACAAGAAAGGTAAGATGATATAGGTTTGCATGGTTTACTGTGGTGACATTTTTCAGGATAAAGTGTAAAGAAAGTATGTATTAATCTCCTGGGAACGGGGTGGGAAGATTCATTAGGGAGATGCCAAGGAACGAGCATGTGTGCCCTTTCCAGGCAAGAGCAGGCCTTAAAAGTCTGTCATCTACCAGAGTGCAAAAAGCTGCCCCAGTCCTTTAAATAATTTCAGGGCATTAATACTCCTCAAGATAGAAACAAGTCTGGAAAAGCTCTGCTGGAGTTCTTAATGATTAATCTGAGTCTTAGATGTTTCGTCTGGTTTGTGTTTGTGTTATAAGCCCCGACGACAGAAGAAATTCATGTTACAAAAGGACACAATGCACAAAGCTGTACCTGTGCTGTATTACAGTCTCTAATTACTCCTCAGGATAAAATTGTGATAGAACCGTGCTTCACAGTTAAATTGTTGTTCTGAAGCTTTGATGCATTTTCTGGGACATAGCTTAAAATTATTGCTTTAACTCACCTTAATGAATAAACAGTGTGAGAATACAGTTCTGGAATTCTTAAGAACAGTATTGCTGTGTTACTTCATCTTGGTGGAAGGGAGGAGCTAGGCAGTGAGTGTGCAAAGCATTTATTCCACCTCAGGATCTGTTCTGCTGCTGTCACTTTTTAGTTCAATTTCTTCATCGCTTGGGATTTCTCTGTTGTTGCACATTCTCCTCCATGTGAGACAGGGATTTTGTTTGTTTTCTGTCAAGAGTTTTTGTTTAGTATCCACACAGTCAAAGGCCTGCGTCTAAAATCAGAGGCGTGGATTTCTGCACTGAGACAGATCCAGCCTAAGGATCTCAAGGAAAAGAAAACAGGGCAAAAAATATATATAAAGCTTTGCATCCTTGCTGGATGCAATTTCTGCTTTCAGGAAGACTACAGCCAGTCTCTCAAGAAGTTTCTGTATCCTGGAGGATAGATGTTAATAGCATAATAGTTCTTTACTCACATGAACTTCTGATGGAGTCAGTCTTGTCCACCCATGCCAGAAGCTTGAGAGGTTAAAAAAAAAAAAAATCAAAAAAATTTGGAATATATTTGCTAGCAGAAAGGCAACCCATATCAGATTACTAGTCTGGTTTTGTAAAAATGTTGAAATGAAATGGTGACTGAGTCTTCATTACTCAGATTGTATTCTCAGAAGTGTTCCCTGTTCAGATCTAAAATGGTGATGACCCTCTTCAGTTGAGAGATCTGAAGCTCCACATTTTATATGGCTTGTTCCAAATAAGTGGAAGGAATTTTAGACATGTCTCTTTATGGCAAAGGACCTGTGCAGTGGCTTTAAAAATGTAACTTCATGTGTACCTTATGACACGCTTGTGAGTCCTATTTTTTAAGTCTGTACACCTTACAGTCTTGGTAATGCGTTCAGTATGCAAACCTGCTGAGTAATGAGAAATCAATCTAGGCACACCTGGTAGGTTGTATTGCAAGACATGGTTTGGTTAAATTTTAGTGGAAAGCTTTTACATATTTCAGATACATTCCATGGTCACATAAACGTACAGCTTATCTTAAAAGTCCAATCGACTTCATATAGTGCCACAACAGAAGTAAGAAAGTAGACTGTAATTTTTTATGATGTATGTTTTGTATTTTTGAAAAATCCAATGTCTTTTAAAGAACTGGATCACATGGCAATATTTTATAATATACACATTTTTAAATTACTGCATGGTTTTTTATTTATAATTGATTGTATTGCTTATATAGAGATTTGGCTTTTGTTGATGCTATTATTTACCTGAAACAGATTGTGATGCTTTATTTTGTGATGATATTGTGAAACAGCTGAAAATAAAGGGTGATAAGATGCTTTTCAACATTAACTCCCATATATTTCCTCAACTGTAGGGCCAATTGACAGTTCCTTTTCTTTAAAGTACATCTTAAAAGTGAATTGGTAAACATGACTAGGTCACACATGTTTCACTAATGTCAGGGAGGAGAAAAAAGCTCTCTCTTGTGAAGTGCTGGAACAGCATTCCTGGTAGAAAGTCATCAGTACATATCCATATACAGTGCCAACATGCAATGCATGTTAAAACTCAGTTTTCAGTTGTTTATATGTATTGAATAATGAAAAGTGCTTCCATCTTCTTTTCTTGGATAATTTCAAGAATGCTGAAGCTCAGGACTGAGGAAAAAAAGGCTTTTACCCACATTGGAGGAATGGCACGTTCTATTTAAAGACTGGGACGTAGAAAATATATTTACTTCTGTATGACTCCATGATAATCTTCCAGGTAAAGTAATTTCTCAATCCATATGTCAATAAATAATGTTATGTATTGTGTGAACTACAGTATGACTGTCTGAGCAAAAAATGTGTGAACAAGGAATTTTAAATGTGATGTTGTCATTATGGTTCTTGAATAAGTTGGTAGACATTGTAAAGATTGTTTTAATACATCAGTATAGCTGTCTTGCAGTGACAATTGTGAGTATTCCTCAGTGTCATTAAAATACTAAAATATGTATTTTAAACTAAAAAAAATGTGGTATTACAGCACTTACTCTTCTGGAAAGGAGAAGTAATACGCACTAGATTATGTAAAATTTTTATTTTAAATTGCAGGGTTTTGGTGAAGAAAAGCTTAAGTAAGTTGCTTGTAGTAAGCTGTAGTCAAGAAAATAGAGTAATTATAACTGTTTGAGAAGTATCATATTTATTATTTGTATAACCACAGTACTGATGAGTTCTTCCAATAGACCAGAGCAAATGTACAAACCAGTCTGAAGTGCTAAGCAGAAGGAGATCTAAAAACTAGCAAATCCTGAAACAACTAAAAGAAATTCTAGGTGTTTCCCTTGCTGTGATCAGATAATAGGTCTGAACTGAGGCTACTGTGTTCCTAACTGCTGCTAACTATCATAAGCCTCATTTGTAGCAATCATAATAACAATATCTGAGAAGCTTTCTGTGCCTTCTTTGGAACCTTTGCAATTCGGTGGTAGTAGAGTGTGTGTTATCCAAAGCTGTGTTGAAGCTGGCCTGGAATTGAGATTACAGCAATTTGGAGTTGACCTGCTTTGACCTGTAATTTTAGTCAGTATCTTTCACGGAGTCACAGAGTTGTAGAAGTTGGAAGACATTGGATGTAATGCCTCTGCTAAAGCAGGTTCCCTACAGCAGGTTACCCAGGTTGGTGTACAGATAAGGAGACTGCACAGCCTTGTAGAACTAGTCTAGATGTCATTGATATGTAGATTGTAGCTGTAAAATACATAATTTGATTTTTCAGTGTTCCAGAAAGTTGGGCAGTATGAGAAAAAAATTAGTATACTGTGAAATGAAAAGTTTAAAGCAGTTTTGGTCTATGTGGCAGAAACTTAATCCATTGTTCAGTCCTTAGGTAAGTAGGCACTAAAAAGAAAAACCTACTGATGGCCCCTCTGACCCTTCTGTGAAGACTTGTCCAAACCTGTTGCATTCAGTAGAATCCCACTGTGCAATAGATAGCCAGTGGTCTGGTTTTTTTTTTGGTAGAGCACATTGTTAGAACAATTCATCTAAGTAAAGTCTGCTAATTAAAGCTTTCCTGAATCTTTTGTTTTAATCAAACTTAAAAGCCATAGATAGAAATGTTTGTTTATCCCACAACATGAAGTATCTGTATTTAATGCTTAGTATTCAGTAGTTGTGAACGGGAGCCAGAGGAAAAATTTCATGTCATTTAGAACAACAAAGCATGTATACAAACAGGTGCTTCTGCCTCTTTGTTACATCTGAAGAAAGACTACACGTTTCCTACAGGGTATGTGTTATTTTCTTGGATGAGGAAGACTGAATGTTGTGAAACACTCTTCTGGCAGAGCTGAAGGTCTGACTTTCAGTCAAAGCAGTATTGTTTGAAGGATGTACAATATACCAGGCATTGATTTTTACAGATAATCATTTATCCTTTGAAAAATGAAGGTTAACTTTTACCTGTCATTGGTAATTTAACTATGCTTGGCGTGTCTTTGTAAGCAGCAGTTCCTGATTAAAAATAAAAATAAAAATCTGTGCTGGTGTTTTATGAGTTATGAAGAAATTTGAAGAGCATCATCCTTAAAACTAATGTTTGAACTTAAGCTACAAACCACCTAATCTTTCACAAATGTTGTGTGTATCTCCATTTATTGTGTGTTCTTCAGGATGACAAGGCATTCACTCAGAGACTGCTGCAGATCGAGGATATTATTGTGTAGTGAATTATTTTCAGGAAATGTTTAACACTAAGGAAGGACAAAATTGTCCTGTGCTCTGTGTGTGTGTGTTTTGACCTACTGTGTAAACTGCATGAGCATTATTGTGTAAACTGAGTAGAATATGACCAAAGTGATCCTTTACATTAACATTGTATTAAGGTACTGGACAGACTGTCTAATTTTGAAGTTGAACTACTCAAAAACATACTTTTAAGTTGTGCTTTTGAGGAGAAATGCCCTTCTAAATGCTCTATGGTTGGTCAGCAGGAAAGATTCTAGTAAGTCACTAAAAAGTGGTTAAGGGAAGGCAATATCATGGGAGAAGATGCCACGTTCCTGTTGAAGTTGTTGCTGATGAGGTAGAATTTTAGAACAGTCCTGAATTGTTGCTGGACAAATCTGGAAGCAGCTTGTGGTGCATGTGTCAAAGCCAGGCTTGAAAGAAAACAGTCCCAGAAGAGAGTCAGAAACATGAGACTGAAGAGGTCCTGAGAAAACCAAAAGTAAACGTTCATGTAAAATAAGTAAGTTTTCCTGACATACTAGCTTCACTAAAGTCACAACAAAATACTAGCAGAAATTCCTATCAAAGAACACCTTAGAATAGTTTGTTCATGCAATAGAGTGGCAGAGGAACAAACAGCATCAACATTCATTGAGGTGAAATTAATAATTGTAACTTCAGCTTCTGATTCAGGAGAGTACCTAGTCACTTCTAGAAACTGAGGTATTTCTTTGTCCTAGTAATGAACAATGTTCTGACTTGGTTCTTGCCAGAATGTATTTACAGGACTCCTTGACACAAACTTCTGCCCAGCTATGACTTAGGCGTTAACTTTTCAAAAAGACCAATAACGCACAGCCACTGAAGCAGGTTTATGGATATTATCTACTTGCTTTTTTAATAATCTATGGAAAGAAGTTCATGCTATGAAGTTGTTTTTAAGTTCCAAATGTAGTGAATTGAACTGCTGTGCTTGGAACTCAAACCTGGTGCAGTTATTCATGGAGAGCAGGCATGATTTTACCTTTACATTTTACCAGACAAAAATATCAAAATAAATCTGCAATTTGGACTGAAATAAAACTGTAATTCCACATCTGCAAAAAGAAGAGATGCAAAGACAGTAGAAAATGCAAAAAGTCTTGTTTAGTAAGTTCAGAAATGTTTATTTCCTTTTAGAATCTGACTGGGAAATTCATAATTCATAATTATTATGGCGATAATGAGGAAGTATATGTATGCTATTTCATGTCCAACTATGGGAAAAGTTTTGAAAAAATCATAACATTAGAAGTTCAGAAATCATGAAAAATTCAAGAAGATTGCAACCGTGTGTTGTAATTAAGCTGGTTGTGGATTGAAGAAAGCAGTGTCAGTAGGCTGAAGCAGTGTCTAGCAATCAGAGAAGGCATAATTGCAGCCAGATTTCATTTGTTTTTAAAGCACAAACATCTTAAGACCAATATCAAATACAGATAACAAACTTCTAGTATTTAGGTTACGGTCTTTTAATGTGTTTTTAAAACACTGTATATTCCAGGAACTCTGTATTAAAATACATTCAGAGTTGCTATCTTTAAAAGGTACACCTAAAAGGAGAACAGATAAATGCTTGTGACAGATACCTTGGCATGTTGAAAGTCATGTTGTTAAAGGAATTCTTTTCATACGTATTCAGAAATTGAAAGGGTAATGAATGTTTTATGGAACTACTTGCTTACCGTAAAATGAATTACGGTGGAGCGCTTACCAGGAAGTTGTATCTGATGCAAGTTAATTAGTAATTTTTTTCTAGAGAATGATGCTATAAAGCAAGCTCAAAATCCATGATCTTTGACTTGCTGTGGTCAACAGCAGTAACAGAACCTTCATTCTGCTGCTAGCAACATCTGGGACAAGACGTCTATTACCATGCTTGGCTTCAGGATGTCCGTTCTTAAAGTCTTGTTTTTCATTCTATTGGTGGCTGGTGATTCTCTGAGTCAAGAACGTAAGAAATGCATTTTTGCTTTATAGTTTGCTAGAAGAGTAATGTTTCTATAGAATACTTGGCTAACCTTTAGAGGCACTCCTGAAGTATTGCAAGCCCAGTGGCGTTGCTTCTGCGTAAGTTCTCTTAACTGTTTAGGTAGAGAGAGTTTTTAATTATGGATAAACAATGAAGTATTAAGATGCTTGTGTGTTAACTTGTGTGTGTTTGTTAGGAAGTGTTTCATAGATTTTTTGAGTTCTGTGCAGCCAAGAGTTTAAGCCAACCATTTAAGCCAACCTGTCAGATGGGATATATTTTAATCAAGTAAGACAGTTTTCTTTCAGTTGGAAGAAGTACTCAGTATGTTGGTTTTAAAAAGTTGTACATCCTTTTTATAGAAAGTAAACTCTGAATTTTTTTGAGATTAACGTGGAGAAAATGATCAGTAATTAAGGGTATGAAGCCAGAATGCATTGAAAAAATTGTTTTAAATGAAGACCTAACTATAACCGAATCAGAAATACTTGCATATATATATACGATTGAGAAGATTGTTTTATGTTTTATGTATAGGATTGGGAAGATTGTTTTATGGGAGGATTTCCTAAAAATGTTTGTTCTTAAATCCTTTAAAAAGAATATATATTGTTATACTGTGAATGACTCAGCAGGGTGTTCTTCAATGAAATTGAAAATTACAGTCTTAAGTCAAACTTTAAAGTTTATCTTATGGTGAAAAGTTATGCAAATACTATTCAGCTGTATTAGTTGTTGGGTCAGTTGTTTTTTTCTGAATATCATAACGGTGTTTCGCCTTGCGAGTCTTTCAGTTCTAATTATCTTCCTCGCCTTTTCCAGTGGTGCCTTTTAGTTGATCATTTAGTTGTACATTCCATTTAAAGATTTCAGGTGTGTGTCCCTAAATGCTTTACTGCAGGCAGAAATTATGTTAGACTTTGCAAGCTTTGTACCAAAACCTCTGGTTCTTGTTGGTGTGAATGATGAGTACAGAGTTCAGGCCAAATCCTATGTAGGAACAGATAGCAAAGAATGCGTAGGATTGTGTAGGGCTGAAATGTCAAATGTGATAACTTCTGAGGTTCGACAAAAGTTTCCTGGTGAGATAATTATTTTTAGATATCCATGAGTTTCTGTAGTACCGTAAGCAGTTGACTTCTGGATCATAACTTACAACCCACAATGCATATACAGTGGAAAAGAGTGGGAGGAGAAGCCATATTAATGCAAAATAAATCCTTTATTATACTAAAATGAGGAATAATAATCTAAAAGCAAACCACAAAAAAAGGTTTTGCTTGAGTTTATAGTTTGTGAATTTGAGTCCCATATGGATTTCATGATTTCTAGTCTTTGCCAATGATCCAGAGATTATACACACTATAATTCATCTATAGTCACATTTAAATAATGTGATAAAAATTATAGTCATATCAGCCATACACTTTGCTGGCTATCTGGAAGGTTGCTGTAAATTCTAAGTAAATTTTGCTGGTAAGCCTTAATTTCTCCAATCATTTCAAAAGTTTCAGGGGACAAGTCACTGGAAATTAAGATTTAGTATTTTTAAGCTTCATATGAAGCTTATGTCTTAATTTGTTTTTCTTTGTTGTTGTTGTTTTTAATTTACAGCCAACTGCACTGCAGTTGAGGACTTCGGTGACTGCAGCGGTAATAGTGACGGCTTCTGTCCTGCCAAAGTTCCTTGTCAATGTAAAAATGAAAAACCTTTTTGCAGGTAGGTTGTAGTGGTCTTTTTCATGTAAATGTGCTTGTGGAAAGTATTGTTAATGAAGAACAAAACTTAGACCCAGCATTGTGCTCCATGAAAGTGGGTGTTGATCTTCGTTCACAATCTGCATGGAATCACAACTGCTGAAAGCATCACAGCTGAGGTCTGGAAGTAAAGTTTAATTTTTTTACAATATGTAATTCATCATTTATATAATCACTGTAAACCTCAATTTCCCCACAAATTGCTATTGTCTCAAATATTGTGCTTTGGAACTGAAATATATAATAATAAGCTTTTTCCTCAGATTAATCAAAATGAAAGTTTTTAAAAAATCATATGTATAAATATTTTATTCTCCAAGATGCGCTTGCTTATTTCCTTTTAAAACAAAAATCATCACGTGAGTAGAAAATATGGCACTTTTGGTTGTTTTTTTAACATATAATTTGACAGTTAGACTTGTAGGAAGTCAGCAAAAAAATAACTGGTCAGAAGTGGGAAGCTCATCTAATTAACTAGTTGACTCAAAGAAATAACTTCTCTGTGACCCAGTCATAATGTTCTGTTTTTATGTATGTGCAGCTGACCTCCTGTCTTAGCCAATATATCAGATTAGATAACTGAATATACTGCCTAAATTTTACTGCAACTCCGGCAAATAAAATGCTACTTGAAACTAGCAAAGGTTTCACATGCTTATGGATGGTGAAAAGATCTTTGACCAGATTGCCCTGTGACTTCTAGGGCTACATACTCTGTTCCTCAGCAAAGCTTATTATCTTGAAATTGCTGCAGTGCCAACTTGAATATGCAGTTCTTGGTTGAGCCTGACCCTGTATTTGCATCATATGTAGAATAAGATGGGTAGGCTTTCTCAGATCAGAAACATAGTTAGACAAACTGAAAAAATACTGAATCTCTGGATTCCTGCAGTGTCCAACACTGAATAATTCTACAGTAAGATATTTTTTCCTTTTTTTTTTTCTTGTATTACTTACATTTTAGCAACATCTTTTTAATTTATATGTTTTTATTTGCAGATGTGATTACTTCAGAGAGGGCTGGATGGAGTATTGGTACATGGGTCCCAAATGTAACCAGCTTTGGAACACACTGGATTTAATACTAGTATCTGTTCTTCCTGCAGTAGCTCTGGTTTTCTTAGTTGTTGCAATATTTCAGTGTGTCTACTACTGTAAAGGTAAAAAAGCCAGGTAAGTTACTCTGGATACAGTTAAAAAGGTTTTTGTAATCAAAACTAAAATAAAGCAAAAGAAGTCTGGTATTCTGATTAATTTGCAACCTCTTGATATTTAAATCAACAAGTTTACCATATAGCATGCTTTACCAAAGTATTCCTTGCACAATTTAATCCTAAATCAAACACCTTAAGTTATTCATCTTTTTCCACACTATTCACAACTTCACTCAAAGTCATTGTTTCTCTTCCTTACACAACCTTTAAATATTAACATGTGCATTTACTACTTCTAACTCAAATCTTGCTGATGTATTTGCTGTGAAGGATTGGCTTGCTTTCCTCATGTTCGAAAACAAAAAGGGAAATCAGACTGCTAAACACTGACAAATGTTGCAGATTAAACATTAACCATTGGCAGTTTGAGCTTTCCTTCGCTTTCAGCACTTTGTCTTTATTTACACTGGAGTCTCTACCAATTCCATACTAAATATTTCATTTTTTTCCATCTTTCCTTGTGTCCGGTTAGCATGTGTTCCTGGTGTGTCCTGTGTTATTGAAGAACTGCAGTATTACGTAGCTTGCAAGTATCACTGCCCCAATAAGTCTCAGCTGATGGTATAGTTTGTGAACAAATCTGCAGTCCAAAAAGATTCATTATGGCCCAAAAAACTTGCTGACGCTCTAAATTCATGTTCTTCCTCCCCATCAGGAAGCAGACAAATTCTCCATACCACGAAGTACACCACAACCCTACATTTAGTCACGAACTGTCTGGTAACCTGGCACATGCTTCTCAGCAGTCACCAAGGGTAAGAGATGTTTTGTGCTGTGCATCACATGTTCCTCTTTCTAGTGGAAATTGAACATCACCTTGTGGTTCAACAGAGTGGTGTATGAATAGCATAAAGTTGTTCTCTTGTAAAACTAAAGATAATCTCAGTTTAAGATCTTAATTTTATTTGTCCAGTATTTGACTTCTAAAGTCATCTAAATGCATGAACCTCTTCATCAAGCATGAAATACATTTAGCTTGCATAGGAGAAAACAAAGAACTGGGTATTATTTTGAAACTGTATCCAGATAAATGTTTTCTTTTAGGCCAGTTAGAATATCAGTGTTAAAAAGAGAGAAAACTTGGATATGAGCTCAAGCCACATATTCTGGCCTCTTTCCGTGTTTCATCACTGTTATCTTCTAGCTGCCAGGTGAGCTAGTTTCAGGCTGATCAGCTCATAAACTCAATCATTGCATGCTATTACTGGTAATAGTGCCACTGCAAGAAAAAGGGCAGTAGCGTGCAGCCAGTAAGGAAGAAATTGTTACTGTCAGATTTGAACCCATTAAAACTGCTTGATGAGCTGCACCTACAGTTTCATTTGTTTACTAGCTACACTTCACCAGAGGAAAGACTGGCTGAACATGTAGTACATCTGGAATTTCAGAGTCATCAATATTGATTTCTGTATGAGAGGAGACAGTGTAAGAAATGACTGCTCTCTGTTTTTAATGCAAGATTTAAGCAGTATCAAATGAAACTAGGCAGAAGTTTTAAGCAAAAAATAGTGCTTTTTCAAAAATTAAGTAGTCCAGCAACATTCTTTGGATGTGGATCCATGAAGCACCAGGTGTTGCCTTCTGGACTAGGCTAACTGCTGTGTCAGGTTTCTCCATTACGCAAGGTGTACTTTACAACAGAGGTTCTCAGTTGAACTGGTGGTTAGCACAAGAGAAGGTGGATAAATACCTTTCAAAATCAGAACAGGAAATATGAACTAGAAAGAAAGATGAACTGAAGTATGTTTTTGTGTATTTGTATTCACTTCCTCGTTCTGTATTTGAAGTGATTATTTTATTTAAAGAGTGGATACTGGCTGAGGACACTTTATAAGCTATAGAGAAAAGTAAGAAAGGAATATAGTCAGATGCACTATTTTCTGTTAAATATGTTTGTGAAGTATTAATATCTTGGAAATTGAGTATATTAATGGAAAAAAAACGGTATGAGACACCTTCACCAGCAGATGGTGCTGTTTAATTTGTAAATAATTCTGAATATCATGTAAATAATGCTATAATTTTCAAGGCATGAATTAGACCACATTTTGCACGTCTAGTTGAGGAAAGAAATCTTATTGTAAAATGATCTACTCTGGATGATGGCTGTAGTATGCCCTACTTCCTCATTATCCAGATGGTACATTGAAGCCCAGAGACAGATGATTCTGCCTGCCTCATCTCCCTTTTAGATGTGATGGTCATGAATATGTGAGCTGCCTACGTGGCAGCCTTGTGCACATATTATTCTGTAAACTGGGGAACCTTAACCAAAGCTGCCTGAGGGAGGCGAGAGAGGAAACTGTGATCTGTATCTGTGTCTTAGTTTCAGCTGGGACAGGGTTGTTTTATGGTAGAGTCTGGTATGATAGCTCCAGCTCTTGCTCTTGCAAGTGATCTTCCCTGAATACTGCTCCTCTCCTGAGGGTGCTGTATTTTGAAAATTGCCTCAGGTCATTAGATTTTATTTTTTTTTTTTAAACAAAGATACCGTTAGCAAACGAATATAATGTGTTAGTTTTATGATGAGTATAGAACAGGCTTTTTTGTTTCCTTGTGATGTTTTCATTCATCCTCTAAAAGTGTCTGGGAAGACTGAAGCCAGTTTAAATTAAGCAGCAGTATTCATTGATCTTCATTATCAATCAGTGTATTTAGTTTAATTTTAGACCTGGTGTTGCATAAATCTGAGGCAAATCCATTGTTATTTATGGAGTGGCATCTTCTTGAAATGTTTAATCATAAGAGACTCAACAGAACTCACTGGACTCAATAAGACCTTTAATACCTAGCTTACCTTAATTGTACAGACTTACCTGGGTCCTTCTCTGTTATGTCTTATGCATACGTTTTCCACATTACTCAAATACTTAAAGGTCTTCCTTCTACTGAATCTTTTGGATAAATTGAATTTATATGTTAAAACATCTCTATACTGTTTTTGTTATATATTTTGTTACCAATAGAGAAATCATCCTATACATCTTTCCACCAGAGACAACTGCGAATGTACTGTACCTAGTGAACTATTTTTGTAATTTGTTATTTTGCTGTGTGCAACCCTTGTGTATAGGTCGCCTGGACTGGACAACTGCCGAAAGCTGTACTGAGAAGACAAGATTTTGATGATCTCCCAGGCCCAAGTCACTTAGATAATCCTAGGTATACTGTTATTTTTCCATCTTTTATTCTTTTTTTTATCATTTTCACTTGATCATTAGGTTTGAAAACCGATTGTTTCTGTGTAGTTTTGCTAGTGACATGACAGAGATCTGGTAAATGCTGAAGCATTTGACTAAGTAACTTGCATACAGTATTTTGTGGCTTGAATGTGATAGAAAAAGTTGTAAGTATGAGCTGGCAGACAGGACTAAATTTATCAGCCTTCTCTGCATGACTTCAAAATACGTTATTATGTAATGTTTTTAAAGTGTGTTGATGTAGTCTCCTTTCCTAATATAATACTAAAATGAAAAAGTTGGTGTGAATTCCTTTCTGCAGCTAAATTCTAGAGCACTGGTTTATCCAAAGGCTAAGGTATGGTTTTACTCTAAAAATTTTAATTATTTTGTTGGAAACATTTTCCTTAGTTTTGCTTTCTTACTTTAATCTTCCTCAGTAACACTTGCCCGCTGTTGCATATACTAGCAGCAGTTTTTGCAGAGAACATGTTTCCCGTGAGACTAATAAATGATAGCAGAACATTTTGCTCATAAGCAGCAGGGTCCTACTGCAGAAACAGTCTGGAGCTGTCTAATACTTTGTTCCATCAAGAAGGCCTGATTTTTTTTTTTTTTGAATATGAACATGGAAAATGTTGATGGTCAACTTATCATGATGTATTATGGCACTGTTCAGTATTAGTTAAAAAAAAAAAATCCCAAATTAATGTCTTTAAATTCACTTTTATGGGATGAGTGGTCTTTTGCAGTAAAAGGAATTTAAAAGACAGAACAATTTGTTGTCTTACTGCAATAGCCTCGACATCATGAATGCAGTTAACAAGCTTTATTATTTTTATTTATTATTTAAACAAATACTCTAATTTACATCATACACTTTCTTTACAATGTCTTTTTTCTTCTGCATAGCCCCAGGTATGCTCAGCCACTGAGGAGACCAGACTATGTTTCCAGCCAGCAACCCCAACAATTCGACAGTTTTGTCTATCCAGGCAACAATAGACCTTATGCAGGTTATGCAGAGGACAGGCAGTATTCGGTATGTATGAAAACCACACCTACACTTACAGAACAGTCAGTCTTGGTACTGAGAGCAATTTATCGTAACTCACATTGATCAAATTTGTGTTGCTGAGTAAGGATATGAGTTAATATAAGGCCTGAAAGTTCCTGTACAGGTATTTTCTTCAGGGATATTACATACCTGCCAATTCCATTCTAAACTATGTAAATTTTACAGTGGAATAGAATAGAGCAGTTTGCTTGGGAGGGGCCTTCAAAGATCATGCCTGCTGAAATGTTTTTACATATTTCAAAACCTGTTTCAGTTTGCGTATACAAAGTTTAATACATTGTTGTTTGCATAAAAATACTACTAAAATATACTAATAAAAGAAATATATAAATGTAGATTAGATACCAAATATTTTAATAGCAAGTACACAAGGAAGTGTATATCATGCTAACAGTTGAATTTTAATCTCTTTGCAGAGATACTAATACCAGTGCTTCCTTGATCTGAAGCGCCTCAGAATGCTGCATGATCAATGAATGAGCAATCCAAACGTTGAGAGACCAGTAAGCCCTGTGTACCTGGATGCGGAGAAAATAGTAACTCGTAGAGAGCATTAAAAGTCATTCCAAAAAAAGTATAGAAGATAATTATAAAACAAAACATAATTACAAAACTATTATCCAATTTATTTACTGTATAATTTATGAAAGTTTATCTTTTTGGATACCTGATTTAACAGTTTATACATCTGTTTCTAGGAATTACTTAAATTGTTGCACTTCTATCTGGACAGAGATTTTTGTGATTAACTATGTTGTGTGCCTAACTGACAAGTACCTGTTAGAAAAAGCTGCCTTTTCTCAGAGGAAACTCATAGGAAAGAAGTCTTCCCAAAATTCAGTATGAGAGCTGACAAAAACACATGCTTATCATCATTCTTCCTTCATTGCCATGAATTTAAATTTATATTAAAAAGAAAGGAGAAGTTGCATTTTTCCTTATTTCTCAGGAAGGCTTGTCAAAGACAGCTTCTGCCGAGTATAGTTTTTCCACTTGGCTTTCCCATTCATTTGTGATTTTTACTCCACTCTGCATCACTCACAAGCTAGTGAGCAATGGTTCCTAATATAATGTTTTTAATAAGACTATATATTTCTCTGACTGAAATTATGGAGATTCTTCAGGGCATTTTAGTGTGTAGAATCTATTCTTCCCTGATAGGCATTTGGTTTTTTAGTTGTTTGGGTTTTTTTTTCCACCAGAAGAGCCAATACTTAAGGAAGAAAAGCAACAGATTTCTTACAAGCTTGAACATCTATTAAAACATGTATTCTTGCTAACTCCAGTATCCCAAAGAATGAGGCAAAAGGGAGGGAAGGTTCTCTTGTCAGGTGTAGCCACCTAGTCCACTGATACTAGCATCATTGAACAAATGTAACCGAGCACTTAGGTTCTCATTTTCTCAAGATGCATCAAATACTGAAATACTGGCTAATATAGCAATGTGAGCCCTGCAGTCCCTTGTTTCTTTTTCACTTTATCTTAGTCACCTTGTTGAACCTAACAGCTCAAATTTTTTTTCTTTAAAAATACAGTCTTTCTTTGTAACATCTTTTGTGAATAATGAAAATAAATGAAGCTATGGAAAATTGACTGCCTTACCACTAACTAAGAAATAAAAGGTACTGAAGTCCTGAATGTTTTTCCCGTTTTCCAAAAAGGCTCAACCACGTTATTTTAACATTTATTCTAAACAAGTATTTTCTTTAATGTTAGGTGACATGTGAAACAGTATGACAAACCAGAATCCTAAGGTTTTTAGAAACATAAAAATACTGGCATTTCTTACTTATAAATCAGAATTCTCTCCTTACAACTAGCTTAGCTGCATTATGGTACTTTCTATGCTCTCCACAACTGTCAGTTATTGGCTGAACTATATTGGTTTTCCTGTGCAAGTACACTGGTAGAGAAGCCAGAAATCTATCCAGACCCCTTTCATTTTCCTTTCTTTTCCTCAAAAAAAATGTATTAAATAGATTCAGCTCCCTAAAAATGGAACTGTGGCTCCAAAACTGGCAGTTTTTTCATAGCTCTGTAACAGCTTCTGTCGTGATGGCTCAATCTCCAGCCAAAATTTGTTGTTGTTGGTTTTGCTTTGTTTTCTGGTAACAATTATCTAAAGTGGGTAGGTTTCAACAATTTAACTACTGTAAGAAACCAGTAGGCCTTTCAGTGTGGGTGTAAAAGATATTGAGGGCAGATTTGCAAATTGTCAAATCACTGAATGATAGGGTAATTTTTCATGAATAGCTGAAAATACATTCACCAAAATTCACTGAAAAGAATCCAAAGATTTTCTAAATGTGGACTGCTTGTAAACCTGCATTGAAATGTCCTCTGAGGCTCTGTGCAGCCAAGAACAATGCCTTTACATGTCAGCATTAATAATTTTCTTGCTGATTAAAGCACAAATATAAAATATTCATACTTTTAACATCCACACAATCAGCTTGAAGAAGCATCTTGTCTCACCAGAGGATGAAGCATTGAAGAACTACACTCCATTTACTTGTGTGACTGACTGTCCTTTCTATAGGCATGTTCAGTGAAAGTATCCTACTAATCATCCAGTTTCTTTTCAGTTTCTGTCAGCAAATATTTGTCCGTCATCTTCTAAATTGTAACAGAAACTGTGGTGTTTAGATCCTAGGCTATCAGTTTAAGCTATTAAGACCCGAGAAGGGTCAGGTACAAGCGTATCAGGATTTTGTCCATGAATTATTTTTTCCATCATTTTTAGCCTCCAATAGTGCCATAATTAAAAATCCTCTGGTTCTTACTGACCTCTGGCTACATTCATCAATCTGTGGGTAACTGTAGAACATGAGTGCTAAATTTCATATTCTCTCTCTCCTTTGCAAAAGCATAGGAGAAAGAGATGAGGCAATCCTGTCAAATATACTTGGTGCTGGCAAGGAAAGAGCTATCTGGAGGTACGTGCTCACGCTGCTTAAATTAAAATGAATAAATTTTCACAGAGAACGAAGCTTTCTGTTCAGACTTCTCTGCTCTTTGTTCTTCAGGCAGATGAAGAGTTGCAGGACGTCAGCCAGAGGGATAGGCACTGCTCCTGTTTTACTTAACCATTCATGGTCAAATCATCAATGTTAACGTCAGGCAGTGGTATGTGAAAGAAAAAAGTGAAGAAAGTGCTGGAAATAGTGTGGTGTCATTTAAAGTAATCATTACAATTGTAAATACCTTTTTGATTACATCATGCTTCAGATGTCTCCCTCTTACCTGGAGACCAAGAAGCTCCACAGTTCTTTGAAATGTTTGTTTTCTTAGCTGAAGGGCAAAGGGCAAGGCTGGTCTTCTGCTAGTTATGGTTATTATGATGTGCTATTTCCCTGTCAGGTATAAACATTTTTAATTGTTGTACAGAGTGGTGTTCTGGCTTTCGTACATTTCAGTGCTGTGACTTCCCATATTTGGATACTCGTGATCACTGGTATCTTAGGTTTGCTTTGATGTGGTTGTGGTTTTCTTGCTGTTTTCTTCGTTCTGTGCTTCTGACCAGTACTTCCTTTGTAATTGCACCCTCACTCTGCAGATAGTGCATGTTGGTTCTGATTTTATATGTTATGTCACATTGTTGGCAGTAGCCTTGTTGTTGCTTGTTGCTGCTTTTTGCTTTGAGCTTTCCCTTGGTATTTCAGAAGAGGGAACCCAGTACAGATTGGATTTTGTTGAGGAAAAACGATAATCGTCTCTGGTTTTTTGATTGTATCACCTTGTAAGATGCGCGTGCGCTCTCTCTCTCTTTCTCTCTCACTTTTCCAAGTATGTAGTTTTATCTTTTTAGGTATTTTTCCACTCATTCATATGTTTTGGACATCGCATTAGACTTTCAGGCAACTGAATCCCACTGTCCATGAACAAAATTCATGTCAAATGAATTTTTGCCTGTAAAGGCAAAATTTTATAAAATAGATTCATTTCTTTGAGTTACCTATGCTCTTGTTACCTATTTAAAAACAAACAAAAAACAACAGTTGATTATTATGTCCTTAATGGTGTTTCAAAGTTGACCGATTCCATGCAAATATATGTTGAAAACAACTTGTGCACCCATTTAACAGGTTGGTTTCTAAATTAGAGGTGTTTGTACGCTACCATACCCTTAGCTTTGAGCAGAATAAGCTTAGAAGAATTCACATGTACAACCCATTTGGGTCAGTCAGAGAATAGACTTGACAGACTCCCCTAGACTTAAAAGTTTTTGTATGTTGTAAGTGTATGCCATTTGTAGGTGTTGAACAATTCAGTAATGTGGGGACTAAGATATATTCATTCTACCAAGATCCTACAGATACTGTAACATGTTGTTTTGCTACATCTTGCAAAGTTAAGGAAAAAAAAACCGAACTACCTAGGTGGGAATTGAATCCACATTGCTTACTTTGAGACAAAAGTCCACAGTGTGGATAGGGGTAAGTTTCCCAGTGGTTCTAAAGTTAGTTAAATATGTACATTTTAGTTACAGAATGTAGGTTTTAGAGGCTTAAGATTGAGATTTTAGTTCTTATTTATATAATACTTCGTTAAAAGGCAGATTTTGTGTATGTATGTAGTATTAATTATAAGTAGATTTCATCAGTTTAGTGGTAAGCTGGACATGGTACATGCTTATGGCCTACACTTCCTTAGGGATGAGTATTAATTCTCTTGAAGAACTTTCTTATATATGTTGTTCTTTGCTGGACTAGTCGCTACTTCATTAAGTGTACTACTGGGCAATTAGCCTTCATGTGGACTTACTGAAAATAATGAAAGAAGTGATGCTGTTCATCACATTTGTGCCTGCAGTTTCTTCCAATTTACTAGCAGGAAAGGTTTTCTTATGTTAGTTGTATTCTTGAAACAGTAATATGGGCAAGAATGCATTTTAAATCCTCACACCTGTGGCTTTACTATTGCGGTGCTGTGTGATCCTGTAGTGAGGTCCTCGCTGAGGTACCTTAGTGGTTGTGGATGAGGACAGTGGTGCTGCACCAGGTCACTGGGATTTCTGATGCCCGTTTGACACTTTTTGTGTCCACCTGTGCTTTATATCCTCTCTGAAACATATACGGGGAGCTGGAAGTTAGAAGTTAGGCTGGCCTTCCCTTGTTTCAGGGGAGAACAAACGCCCCTTTGCACAGCTTGCTCCTGTGCCCGTCGGGGACAGCAAGTCGTTCTTCTTCCCCCGACGTGCGGTGTGTCAGAGCCCGGCCGTGACCCTGGGGCGCGGAGCCGCCGTGCCGTGCCGTCCCGCAACACCGGGCCTCGAGCCCCGCGGTGCGAGGGCGGACGGAGCGCGGGCGGCGGGTGACCAGCTTCGAGGCGGCTCCCCCGGCCCCAGCCTGGCGCTCGGCCCGCCCGGGCCCCCTCCCCGCTCCCCCCGCCGCGCACAGGCGCGCTCGGCGGCGCGGGCAGAGCGAGGGCAGCGGCCTCGGCGCGGCGGGTGCGCCTGCTCGGCGCGCGGGGCCCGCTGCGGCGCGCAGTGACGTGCGGCGGCCGCGGCGAGGCCGGCGGCGAGCGGGCGGCGGGGGGAGGGGAGCAGGCCGCGCGCGCTCGCGCCCCGCCGCCCGGCCCTGCCTGTGATTGGTGCAGGCCCGGCCCTGGCGGACCCGAATGCCAGGCCGCGGCGGCGGCGGCGGAGTCCTGCGGGCCGAGGCCTCCCCCCCTCCCCCTCCCGCCGCCCGACACCTGGGCGCAGCCCGCCGAGAGGCCGCCCGGCGCGGGGACCCGCACAGGTGAGCGGAGGCGGCGGGGCCGGGGACGAAGGAGGCGGTCGGGCCGCGCCCGAGGCCTGCGGGCGGGTCCACAGCGCCGGCCCGGCGGGGCGCCTCGTTGTGCCGCGGGGCCCGGGCCGAGCCGAGCGGGCGGGCGGTGCCCGCGGGCCGCGCGGCCCTTTGCGGGCGGCCAGAAAATGGCGGAAAACAAAATGTCGGCCGGCGGGGCGGGGAAGGCGGCGGCTCGGCGGGACAGGGGTTATCCCCGCCTCCCCGGCCCGCCGCCGCCGTCGCCGCGGGACGGGAGCCCGGAGGCGCCCCGGGGCGCGGCCGCGGGGCCGCCGCGTCGAGGGGAGCCCGCGGGCGGCTCCGGCCCCCGCGCTGCGGGCGGCGTCCCGCGGGGTCCTTTGTCTCAGCGGCTCCGCGCTCCCGCTCCGCCCTCGGCCGCCGCCGCGCAGCCCCGCTGCGGAGCGCGGGAACCGGGCGCTGCCCACCGCCTCTGCGGGCTCCCGGCGCCGCGCTCCCGACGCCCGGCGGCGCGCCCGGTCCGCGGACACGCGCGGCGCTCCGCAGCCGCGCAGCCCCGGCGCTGCCCTGCCCTGCCCTGTCCCTCCCTCCCTCGGGCGGGAGCTGCCGGCGGAGATGCGCGTCTGTATCCCTAATCCGTGCGGCTTGGGGCGCGGATTGGGCGGCGGGACGGTCTTTCGCCGTCTTTGTCATTTAAATGTCTCCGCGGATAGGTGATCGCAATAAAGGACTTTAAAACGGATACGTTAGCTGTAACACCCGGTCTTTTTGTGCGCACGGTTCGCGCTGTTCTCCGTGTCGCTCTCTGAATTGGCGCCGTCTGTTCTGTTCCTGCCCGAGCAGGACGTTTCTCGTTCCATTTCTGTGGGATGCTGCATTAAAATTTGAAAAGGAAAACGCAGCTGAAGTATTTTCAGGGGAAGATAATTCTCTTTTGTTGATACTAAACTCGAATTTTAAGAGATGGGAGAATCTGAAAGCATCTGGTTTGAATTTCTCAGCTACATCTGAGTTTGTTTTCTGTGTTATGTTGGAACACTCCTGTAGCTGAGCTTCAGTTTAACCAAATGTCACATGCAGCCCGAGAGGATCTGCAGCTCCTGGCCAAGTACGATGCTACGTTTTACTTCATTATATGTAAACCTGTCTTAAATATTAAGGAGAAGAATTATACTTTTCCAGAGGAGAAGCTAAGGCTGACCATCAGGCGTGCATTGTATGAAAATGCATCGCAGTACATCAACACATATGCACAAAGTGATAAGTTAAGTGTGGTGGTCTCCAAATGCCAAGTGTTAGCTTTGGTTTTACACAGTGTTTGCATGGGTTTACGTAGTGTTTCTGCCTCTAGACAGAGATCCTGGGTTCCCTTTTTATTGTACAGTGTATTGCCTGGTCTCAACCGAGATAGCAGGCTGCAATTAAACCAATGAACGTGTTACTGAATGTTCTAAAGTGAAATTATTGTATTGCCTGAGGCTAATGAAGCACTTTGCAGCATTTTGTTCTAAATACCTGAAGGAGACAAGGGAGAGGAAACATTGATATCATGATAGGTTCGTGGAGGAGAGGTGTGGATAAACTCAGGGCAATGAAAGAGTCCAGAGTTGAGGCTTTCTGGCTTATTTCTCAATGTCCTTTTTTAAAACATGTGATTGGAACATATCTTCTGTAGTTGTGTGGGTGTGAAATGCTGTGTACTACAGAAGGAAGCTGTGAAGAACCACAGTTCATCAGTGTGCTCTGTTTCTGTGCTGCTTATAAGAATAGGATTTGTGTGGATGTGTAATGTGTGAAATCAACTGTGTTACTGAGACCTGTGAGGGAAAAATACCAATTATAGCAGAACCGCGAGCCTTATCTGTTAATTGTCCAAGCATTAGCAACAAGGGGCCTTCCTGCTGTCATTGCATTCCTTCTAAATCCAAAATTAGACGTAAGAAAATCTCTGATTTAACTGCTGGTGCTGCTCTGCCCTTTGCCTGCACCAAGGAGTTGTTAAAGTGTACTCACGGTGCTTGGATGCCAGTTGCATCAACCAGGGCAGAGCTCTGCATGTTCCCTGCTGGCACATCTTTGTCCATCTTGGTTGTGAGTGCAGAATTTAAGATGTGTGCGTGCCCAGGGGCTGCCATCCCAGAACTTGGATCACTTTCACTTTCCCGTTACTTACTGGGAAAAATTATTCTTAGTGATGATTAGTTTTCTTTGCAGAGATGTAAGTTAAAATCATAGTCTTACTGTGTACTGAATTTTTTGTGTAGCACATTTTATGATAAATTTCAGCTTCTAAACTATGTAGTCTAAAATTAAGTTGCTTGTTAAGAAAGAACAAAATCCAGTGTATTTCTTGTGTAGGCTCAGACTGGTAGTGACCTTGTTCCCTGAGGGTAGTGGCAGTGGTTGGGATATTGGAGAGTGCTGCATTTGTTCTGAAATCGCTCCATCGGATGCTCCATCAGACAAGCTGTCTATGGTCTGGAATGGTATCTTACCTTGTATCAGCATTTGTTAATGACTTGAAGAGTTTCAGATGCTGTGGCAGTGATTTAGGAATGGTTGAGCGCTGTATTAAAGCTCTGAAGCTACTCTGTGGTTCTTACACCTGTGGATGAATTGGAACTTGAAGCTAAAATTTTAAAACTACATTGAAATGTGAATTGGAAGGATTGTGTTAAATTCTCGCCTGCTTTTTTCACAGGTGATGTTTGACTTTTGTGTTTGTAGTACTTGTTGGTCTGAGGAAACAGCTTTCCCTGTTAAAGTACCTTCAGAAATGATCGTGGGGAATTGTTGTAGAATAAATTCTGTAGGAAGAAACATTCATCTTTTTGCTTCTCTAAGAATCTGCATTGTAGATTTCAAGACGATTTGAGACAAGTAGATTTTAACTATGCTGCAGGGAAAAAGTGTTAAAAGGGCAACGCTGACTCTGGGTGATAACAGTTCTTTGGTTCTTTTGTGTCCTCAGTTCGGTTGGAGCCTCCCTCGTGTGGAGCAGTGACTGTTGCTTGAAATCTCCATCTTTGCGGGCTGCTTGCTGCTTCCTCACCTGAGAATTTCAAGAGTATAAAAGAATAACCTCTGCTCAGTTCCTTCCTTGATAATGAAGATACAGTAAGCATGAATCGCTTTTTCCACATCTTTATTTTGTCTGCTTAAGATTGGTTGTTACTGTTTTGTATTTCTTTGTGTTAGATAAATTGGGAAACAGAAGCCCCTGAGCATTAAAGAGTCAAAGTAACAAAGCAGGTGTGAAAAACCAAAGCAAGGAAGCTTAAGATATAACAGCAGGAATTTTACAGCTGGTTGGTGGGTCTGCTCTATCAAAAGCTGCACAGGACTGTTTTTACACCAGAGGGATGTTGCAGATGGCTCTGTAGGACCGGCTTTCTCCTGGCTGCAGAAATGAGGTGGCACAGAAGGGAATAATGCTTTGAAGATCAGATTTCTAAAATAATGAGATAATTTTGTGAAAGTCGTCAACCAACGTGGATAGCGCTGGGCTGGTGGATGGAGATGCTGGTGCAAAAGTCAGGTCAGCTCTGTTGTTTCTTCTGCAAAGTCCTGTGGCAGTGGAGATGCTGCACTGCCATTTCTTATGTAGGGCTCCTGCTGCTGCACTGGGTAGCTTTGCACTGTGTGCACATCTAACTGCACATGGCTGAAATTTTATGCTAGATCTTGTGTTGGACTATTTTTTAATGATACAGAGGGGCTCATGCACAGCCGCTGAAAAGCTGCTTCAGCACTTCTGTTCTTTTAAGTCTAGTGCATAGTGCAGCTTTTTTTCAAAACTTAACTGCAATTTAATGTGTTTAATGAAATCTACACATGAAAAAAAATTGATACGTGTTTGAGATAGCTGATAGAAAATCGTGAAAGAATCTGAAAAACTGCTTCTCTCAGTGCAGCTCCCCGCTTTCCCCAGTGCACTGTGCCCCATGCAGCTGTCTTGGCCAGCCCTGATAATTTCTTGAAAGGGTATCCAGGGGCAGAGCACAGGTGGCTCCTTGTGCTTGGCTGCTGGTGCAGCTTGTTAGGGTACGGCCTGGAGGTGGTCATCCTGCTCAGGTGACTTCTGATGCTTCTCCTCACTGCCACCTGTGGTTTATTTCTGGTAAAGGTAACAGTCTTCATGGCAAATTTCTGCTTCTGGATAGTAGTTACATCTTATCAGGTTGTTGGTTCCTAATATGCATTACATTGTTTTGTTAGGATGGCCTGATGCTACTGCCAGTATTGCTTGTGAAAGTGAGCTGTTACTCTGTGGAGATGGCCTCATGACACTGCAAAGCTTCATGTTCAGTTTGCAGTGGGGAAATTGAAGGTTGTGACATTTCTTGTATTTACAGCTCCTAGAACTAAAGTCAAAGTCTGTTCCTCTACTTCTTGGTTTAATTACACAGATTACAAACAGAACTGTTCTAGGCCAGGCAGTAACCAGAGATTTACATAGAAAAAGAACTACTAACATGCTTGATTTCACTTGCATGAATAATTCTTTTGAGTACTGCACGATTATTTACAGATGGCAACATTTACAGGATATTAGGTCACAGAACATAAAGCTGTGGGAAGAAAGCAAAGTGAGTTGTATGAAGTGCTGCTTGTTTTTTATTGAACTTGTGGATAAATAGTTTTCTGTTAGTCAGTGTGACACATGAATCCAGCGAAGCTGACAAACACAATGGTGCTGTGGTTAACAAATCCTGATTTTGCTTTTGCAGTTATTTGTGAATGAATTTAGCTGAATATGGATCCGGGTGGTGGAAGTCTGGGATTGCAAACACAAGAATCCAAAATGCCTCACGCTATGATTATGCAGGACTTCGGTAAACATTTTATCTGTTAAACATTAATTAATAACATCAAGACTGTTTTTAGGTTTGCTATGTGTTTGCAAGTGATTTCAAGATGTAAAGTTGATTAATACAACAATGATGTTTGCATGGCCTTTTGGAGAAATTTCAAAATATAAGTTGATGTATAATGAGGCTTTGTATATACTTCAGTCTCTCATCTAGAAATAGTCACCTGTCCCAAAAAATTGAGGAAATTTCAAAAAAAATAACAGCCATTTGTGGTTCAGAGTGGGACATGGAGTTCAGTGCTGTTGTAGTGTGTGCCTCTTCTTGAAATACCACTGGCCTGCTGTTACATCTGCATGCTGGTACAGTACAGCCGAGTTTTTGTTGGTTGCCTTGATTACTGTCTCCAGTTCTCACTTAGGAGGTGTAAATGATGTGGAAAATAAAGCCTTTGTGTATCAACAAGTAACTTTCTAGGTAGGCAACAATTTACAGATGTAACTGAATCTATGATTAATTAATGTCTTTCACAAAGTGCCAAAATAATCACATTTGCAGCAGTGTTGAATAATTCTAGTATTTTTTTCATTCTTGTAAGTGAATGTTTTATTCATTAAGATTCAATCTGCTATTTCAGGATGCATTACAACAATTCACTCTTTTTTTTTTAATAGAAAAGTAGCTTTCAAATATGACTGGCCAGCTTTCTGCTTCTAGCTATCGATTGCAATGTGGCAAGTTGCTGGAAATTGTGCTATAAATATGGCTTATGATAGAATACTTATTTTTATCAAGGCCTCTCCAGCCTTAAGAGTCAGAGCCCTTTTATTGTACCACCAATGAATGTATTGTTAGCATATGGATTACTTCGAACAGTCTTTTTTGGTGAGATGCAAAGTGTAGATTGTTGAAAAATAACAGATTTACATCTGCGTTTACCTCACTTACACAATTATTCCTTGGATAAACTCTGCTAATGCAATAATTTTAACCTTTTTTTCCTCATTCCTAATTGTTTCATAGTGGCTGGAATGGCCGGCACTGCTCATATTGATGGAGATCATATTGTTGTGTCAGTCCCTGAAGCTGTCCTTGTTTCTGATGTTGTTACTGATGATGGAATAACTCTTGACCATGGCTTAGCAGCTGAAGTTGTGCAAGGACCAGACATCATCACTGAAACTGATGTTGTAACAGAGGGTGTCATTGTTCCCGATTCTGTTCTGGAAACTGATGTGGCTATTGAAGAAGCACTAGATACCAGTGATCATGTTCTGACTTCTGATCTAATAACAGAAGCTGTTAGAGTTCCTGACCAGGTGTTTGTGGCTGACCTTGTTACGGGTCCTGATGGACATTTGGAGCACGTGGTGCAAGACTCCGTGTCAGCAGCTGACTCACCTACAATGGTCTCGGAAGAAGTCCTTGTAACAAACTCAGATTCTGAAACAGTCGTTCAGGCAGCTGGTACTGTTCCTGGCTCTACAGTGACTATAAAAACAGAAGATGATGATGATGGCAAGAGTACATCGGAAGACTACTTAATGATATCTTGTAAGTTAAACAAAGGTAGACGTGAACACGAGATTACCTTAAGTAGAAGTGGTCTAGTGAAGAGAAATCACGTTAACTGGATCCTTGCTGCACTGTGTACTGGAGCTCTCCAGTTAATTCTTTTTAATTCTTGTTGTCTGGATTTGAGTTTGCGTAGTGAAAATAGTTATCACTGATACAGCAAGAAAAATAATCTTCAAGCTGTGGAATGTGTATGCTTCTGTTTCTGAAACTTATATTCCCCAAAATTAAGAAAAATAATATGGAAGTTAAAAATTACATTCATGTTGAGTAGGCAACTTTTTTTTTCTTTTCTTTAAAAACAGAGGTGTAATACTGTATTATGTAGGTTCACAAAAAAATAACGTTGGGTTGATCAGTAGAATCCAACAAAGAAGGCAGCTTTTTCAAGATGCCGTACTCTTTTTTTTCTTTGCTCTTGGCAACAAAACATTGTTTAGCTGCATTAAAAATAATAATAGCCATTTTCTTGCATGTTGTGCTGTTGTGGACACAACTTGACATTAAGGAGTTAAGTACATAACTGAGAAGCTTTCTGTAAGTGGAAGGAGGCTGCCTACTTCAGTTTCCATGTGGCATTCAGACCCCGTCCACACTTCTGAGGAAGCTGTATAATTACAGACTATGAGTTGAACAAGAGCTACTGAAAGGGTTAGTGAATTTATACCTTAGGTATATTATGTTTTTTCAGTGGTTAAATTATACTACAGATAGCAGTTTTTGCTCTTTCACCCAAATTAGGTAAAATACAATAGTTATTTAGATTTTTGATTTCTCCAAATCCGGTATTGCAGTGTCAATACATCAGAACAGATTTTATTTTGTCAGAACCAATGTGTTCTGTTTATTAAAAAGATGCCAAGTGCTGAAGTGTTCATCTCTTCACAGTAAGCTCCATTTGTTAGAAATTTCAGGGTGTGACAGATCAGCGATTGTAATGATTTAAATATTTCATTGCATGAAATATAGCACTTTTCATAGCACTTCTGCACAGTGTACTTCTGCCATTTATTTTTCATTCAGTATAAGACTACCTTCCTGTGATTTCTGTAATGTCACATGCCACTAATGAAAGTTATAACTACTTTGATAGAAGAGCCAAAAGAAATCTTCAGCCTAAAAGCAAGTTAAATCTAGAACATAAAAAATCCCATGTGTTTGTAAATAAAGGAACACCATTCATACAGTCAGTTGTTTCACTGAAAAAATTCCTCCTTTCTGACAGAGTACTTACGATGAGTTGTATTCTGTAACCGTGGTATTTCCAGCTGCACCTTTGTAATTGTAAGTAAAGTCATCTTTGGAATTCTTGTTAGATAGATACGTGATTTGATTGTAACAGTCACTGTCCTTAGACAAGAGCATCTCAGCTTTCAGTAGGTTACCTGGTGACCCCAGCTGTGGCTGGTACATACCAGTGTTGTCAGGTGTGCTCAAGTCTGGTCATGGCTTTTCCAGTGTTTCAAAGCCAGTCTGAGACCCAGATTTAAACAAATCATTTCTGCGTGTCTGTATAACTCGGATACGTCTGAGTAATCATGGCTGGAAGCTACATTATTAGTCTGGAATTTTGTTTGAAAGTAATCAGGTGCATATTAAGGCAGGCTTTTGCCTCTGTGAAGTTTTGAGGCTGTGTTGTGCTCTCAGCCAGCCAGAACTGACAAAGGATGCACTGTTGATTTTTATTTTCTGTTATTTTTTCAGCAAAAAGTGGATCAGTTCCATACAGTTCATTGATTGCACATTTTCTGTTTGTTTATTTTATGTTTTATAAATTGGCCAGTAATCTGTTATGGTTCTGAAGACAATCTTTGTGTATAGTAGATAAATATATCAGTTTAACAAATGTTTTAAAGACATTTTTACTTACATTTTTAATTGCAAATGTTCATTAAATATTGTAGAAAGTTAACTTATGGTGTAGCTTATTTTAGGGTCTGTTCATAGGGTTGATTAACTTCTAAGTAAATTTTAACTCAGATCACTTCAAAATATTAAAGACTCATAATATTTCTTATCGGGCTTTTAATGAAATTCAGAAGCTGAAAAAGGGGAACTACACACAGTGTGACAGTTGTAGCCTTGGGGAATATTCCAGCTGTGGAACACATTGTGGGGAATTTCTAAAATATTAGAAGTGTTTTTTAATATATATATTTTTATTTTAGAGCGTATAGCTGTGCTGAGCATGAGCATGCTGAGCAAATAACTGAAAATTTTAGCTTATTCTTTTGCTGAGGATTTTGGCTTAAATATACTGACGGGTAGTTTTTGGCACTGTCCCAGCGCTGATGAATTCAGCTTTTAAAATCAGCTTTGCAAGTGTAAGACTGAAAATGCTTGGTTTTGATGTATTTAAGGGGTGTGCCATGGGAGATGCACAATACCCCATTTCCAAATCTCCGGAATACCTGCTGAGAAAGTACTTGTTTCAAAGGAAATAAACACAAGATGAATGCACACGGGGTGATCATACACCCATCCATCTCCGTACTGAGATGTAAATATAATAAGCAGCGCATCCCATTTTGCCAGGGTGGGATTGGCACACGTGTAGCTTAAAGCATACCCTTTTTTGTTTTTCAGGTTTGCGATATTCAGACCCACAGGGGATTGCCAGCTCCCGACCCGTGCGTTGGCCCTGCATGCACTATGTTGGTGACTTCATACCCACCAAAGAACAACTCTGGAGCTGGCCTTTAGGGGTAAGGTACTGTCACCACCGCCTCCTTTTTAGTGTATTACAGTACAGTGTTAAATAGTTTGCTGAACATTTTAGTATTAAATCAATACTCCTATACTGTGACCAATGGGATATAAAATAAGTATATCAGACATTGGAAAAATATGAAAAATTGTAAAACCACTGGACTTATCTTGCCCTCGTGTTATTCCTATGGGCTCCTATGGTGGGTGTGATATCACCAGCATAGTGCATGCTGAGGCATCACGTGAACCTGGAGCTGGCAATCCACGGTGAATCTGGACATCACACACCTGAAAACAGCTAAGGTAAGTTTGATATTAGAAGTGTGCTGAGTTTTCCTTTAAACTTTGTTATTCAGGAGGATTCAGCATATATTTATAAAAGTTTTCTGTTGTGTTTTTTCAGTTAATTTTAAATGACAAGATAATAATATGTAGTGCTTCTGGTGGATGAGTCAGATGTGGAAAACACTTTCATATTCTTCATTGACATAAAGTAAGCATTCGTGTTCCTGGGAACTATCACTGGGAAAAGGCATCAGTTCTTTTGACATTGTTGGGATACCAGTGTGTAATTAAGTCCTATCACTTAGACCATAGGATATTTTCATGGCCTTTAAAGAAAAAAAAATCCTCATGTTTTGGAACTTGACAAAGATTACATGTCCTGCTGTTGTTTTTCTCTGATTTAAATTTGTTTTTAAACACCAAGTTTAGATTGCATAAGATGGCAATCTAAGGAGTATCAGTTGTTCAGCCAGTGTCTGTTATTGCAGGTACTTAGACAAACTGCAGCATCTTACAAATAGTGGTCTGTGTCAGTAACAGTTCCTCAGCCCGCTTGGTTCTTCTCAGGTTTTCTTATTTCACTTTTACTTTCCCAGGAAAGTGATTTCAAAGACCTTCCATATGCAGACTTCCCTTTATGAAACTTTATTTAAATAAATAAAGTTATTTATTTAACTTTAGATTAAATTGTAGAGACTACAGATCCTGGTAAACACACAGGATGGTCAATGGTGTGGGAGTCGCTGCTGATTTTAAAAACGCTGCTGTGAATTTGTCCATCTAAGCATGGCTTTTTATCCTTTTTTTTTTTTTTTTAAAGAACGTTCCAAATTTGAATTGGTGAAGTACAGCACCAGCACATAGGCGTGTGTACCATATTCATGTGTTTTACACTAAATTTTTGGGTGAAAATCCTTAAACTGATTAAAAAAAAAATTGAAAATTCCTTCTTTTAATCTTTATGTAATCTTTCTTGAGTTACAATTGATGCCATGGTAAGGCACTGATATTGTTTGCTTATTGTTGTGCTGTTTCACCGGATACAGTCATCCAGCTTTAGTTAAATAGTTGGGAATGTTTTCTGTGAAGGAAGGGTACCACATGTAACTGATGGCTCCCCAGTTCAGTAGGAAGTTGCTGTACTACTTCAGTACTGAAATACCTATTTTCTGTGTGAAACCAACATGTTATGTTTATAAAATGCATGCGTTTAGAAAAAGTTTATGTTATTTGAATTATGGATTGGAAAATAACTTTTCTACCCCTTGCCAATTGTAGGATTACAGTGGCAGCACGCAGTTAGTGATTTTTAATACTCAGCCTTTGACTTCTCTTTCTATGTTTTGGCAGCATATCTAGTCATATAGCTGTTTGTACAATCACCCCTGCCTTTCACTGTTAGTTACCTCTGATCCTGATCCTTCATAGATTTGTATATGCAGTGGGAATGTTCCTTGCACTAAAATTAAACGTGTTGTTCTGAAGGCTGTGGATAAGTTGTGCTTTGTTGTTTGTGGTGTCAATACTCTGACTGTTACATTGCCCTGTAAGGTAATGTGAGTGTAATGTACTGCATGTCAGATTTTAACAGATAAGGGATTGGTGGTGGTGTTGATTTTTTTAGAGTTTTAGAATGTTTTTAATTACAAAACAAAAATCTTTTTTTCTGAGGGTAATCTTACATTATTTCCACTGATCCAGGTGGGATACATTGTGGCATTTCAGTCAGTCTGTTACTTACAGAAAGAAACAATTGAACAATTCTTTTTTTTTTTTAAATATATTTTCCTGTTTTAATCAAAATATAAAATAATATCAAATATAACATTTAGAAGTTTTAAAATGAAATACTTATTTATGCTTAACTACTTTACACCTGGTTGTGCTCTCATTAACTTCTGTACCCTTCTGATGCGGTTCAAAATTTCTGAAATAAAAATAAGATTCCTGAATGTGCAGATGGAAAACAGTTTAACTGGGATAGATTTTTTTCTGTGGAATCCTGTCTGAGTGGGAAGAGCTTAGTTTGGGATTGCTGTGGTGAATTCCAGTCCTGCTGCAGGAAAGGCATCTTGTTGTTTTTGTAATGGGTTCTGAACCATCTCACATGACTGCCTTGAGTATTAAGAAAAGCCTAAACTAACTCCAGTTACCTGAGTACACCAGGCTGTAGCCTGAAGTAGTTAAAAGCAGCTCTTCAGGAGCAGAAGTGGCAGCACAGAGAGCAGGAAGCTTAGAGGGGGCAGTGGGGAGCATCCCAAGGTGAGCCATCCTGTCCTCAGAAATGTGGGGAAATCTCCACACCCACATGGAGTATGCTCACAGTCCTAGTCATGAAGCACTGTTTTCACATAAGTGTTAGTTTATGTTTTTTTTCCCCCCAGTATTACACGTTACGTATGTAATACATTGCGATGTTCATGAAATGTATGTATTTCAGGTTTTGTTTACATTTTGGGGGATTCATCCCAGGTCAGAGGATGTCTGGGTGTTACGTAGGCCTGTGCTGGCCGTCTACAGAGGAGCTAGTTTTGTGCACTGACAGTAATGTGGTGGCAGAGTCTGCGTCAGAAAGGTGCTTGGGTCACTGTCCTCCATGTTAGCAGCTTGGGACGTACATACATGGAGATCTTTGTGCATGCTCTTCTTACCAAAACAGTGGTAAGAAGACAAAAACTTTTAATGGTTTTAATGTGTTTTTTGTTGAATATGTAGGCCCAAATACATCAGAGTAGCAAATGTGTACACATAAAGAAAGAGAAGTCAACCTCAGATAGTATTATTTGGATTTACTTCTGTCTCATCTTTCAATCAGCTGTATGCTGTACAATAATCTTCATTAATTGGCATGTTTTCACGTGGCAAAATTTGATAAAATCATAATTTCTTTTAGATTGAAGGTGTAGTGAATTTTTTATGCATGTTTCTGTCACTGGAGTATGCTCAGGAGATACTACTCTTGATTAGAGTATCTACTACTAAATCTTAGTCTCTGGTATTGTAGTGAAGCTTCTTGGAACTCTTGCACTGTAACAGGCAACCCTGGTCTAGTTTTTCACGTTTTTATGGAGATACATTTGATTTTACTTACTGATACATTTTTGCTTCTGCAGTGTAATAGTTTCAGGCAAAATTAGGTACTTTGCTGACAAGTTCCCTCATGTTCTTCACTTGGTAATTCATGAAATGGTTGCAGAGTTGCAACAAAACCAGTATTGAACTTCTGAAATTTCTTTAAGTATCTTAAGATGAACTATTTTGTAAAGGCCCTTATACAGAACTTTACTATATGGGGATAGTAATGGAGAAAATCATGCTACTGGTAACTCTAACGTGTGATAATGTGTTTGAGCCTCATTGTTACTCTCTTATCTTTACAGTGGATGATGTTGGAGAAAAACTGGACCACATAGGAAGCACTCCCTTGAAAATCAGTACTGAAGTGACAAATGATGAAGTGGCTAAAGATGATGGGTTTGGTTCTGAAGTTATCAAAGTATACATATTTAAAGCTGAAGCTGAAGATGATGTTGAAATAGGTACCTCTTTAAATTCTGTGTTTTTTTTCTAGTAGTATGAAGAAGCGTTTGCAGGTCTTTCTACCTTGTAATTCACTGACTGGGTTGTTCCTCAGAGTGACATTGGTAGGAATTGCCCATGTGCTGATAATACTCAACGTTGCAGGTCATTTTTTGACAAGCACTATTTATTTTCATTTATTTTCAATGTTGAAATGTCGTTTGTTTATTACCAAACCCCAAATACAGGAGTGGCTGAAGAGCTGCATTTTTTTTCATAGATACTTTGCAGGATGGACTGCTGTGAGTAACAAGTATTCTTAATAGTACTATTACTGATAGCATTGGTCTCGTGTGTCAGTGTGTTGCAGTCTGTTGTTACTTGGACAGATGTCCTGGCTGAGCCACTTTAGATGAAAGTTCTGAAAATAAGCTGTGGTAGTAAAATCACCTGCCTTTTTTGTCATAAACATGGAAAAGTAAAAAATAGAGAAATAAATACTGATGATCGGTTGTTTTGGCATACATACCTATGTATACCAAATGTAAACTGACAGTCAGTGCCCAAAAGGAAAATCTGGCTTTGATTGCCTCTGTGGCACTGCTTATCATTTCTCATTAGTTTCCATTTTGCTCCCACATTTTGTGTTGGATTCCTTGGTTGTAATTTCAGCCCTCATAAACCTAAGGGCTATGGGGGCCTTTGTGTCTTCAAGTTCTTCATGGCACATGATGTCCATCAGAGCTTTGGGGAGCGTATAGAAATGAAAAGTGGAAAAATTGTTCTTTATTAACACTGAAGTTCCTCTTACATGCCTGGGATCTGACTTCTGTTATCTGGTGATGGGGTTACCTACTATGTTAGTTCGACATTTTGGTCACCATTGCTTTCAAAAGGATGAGTTTTATACAATAGCTTTGTTGTAAAATAAGTTTTATACAATAGCTTTGTTGTAAAATACTTCAGTCTGAAATTAATGTTGAGATTGGCTTTGTTTACATGCACTTAAGGTGTTTGACTTCTTTTTTTTAAGGTGGGACAGAAATTGTCACAGAGAGTGATTTTCACAATGGACATTCAGTAGCTGGAGTAATTGAACAAGGAGGTGTTGGTAGAATGCAGCGAGAAAAAATGGTTTACATGGCTGTTAAGGACTCTTCTCAGGAAGATGAAGATATTAGTAAGCATAATACGAAACGTTTCTGTTTCTTGTGCTGTTTTGTACAACAATATAAGCATCATTTTCAAGGACTTTTTAAATTATTCTGAAGGATTCTTCAGCCTGAAGTAGTAGCAAACTAAGTTTGTCTTCCCTAAAAATAAAGAGCAGGTTATAATTATTTTAAAGTGGTGTGGATAAAATGTGCTTTTTCATATTGTATGCCATCATTCCATTATTTATATTAAATTTAACATGTCCATGGATGAAGTTTATGAGGTTAGTTGAATTTCTTTTTCTTTTTTTTTTTTTTTAAACACCTTTGTTTTCCTGTGTGAATTGCCATGTTTAATTCTCTTTCTGGCAAAGTGGCAAATAAATGTCATCATTCTAAAATTTGTAAATTTGTATACTTGAATTTGTATTCGTATTTATTGATACGTGTTTTCTCTCTTTAAGGAATGTCTGAATAAACAGTTATCCCCTAAGGGAAGGTGTGGCTCTAAATGCCAGAGGAAGAAAACTAATTTATAACTGGTATCAATAAGAGTGAAATCAAATTACATGTAGGAAATTTTAAAATGTGCAGAATAAAATTTATGATGTATTCTTCTTCTTTAACTCAGGCTGTGCTGAAATAGCAGATGAAGTTTACATGGAAGTTATTGTAGGTGAAGAAGAAGCTACGTCACTTCCAGACACACAGCTTGAAGAGACTGGTGTGAATAAAACTTTTGTTCCTGTTGCTTGGGCTGCTGCTTATGGTAGGAATCTCTATGCTTATTTTTTGAAAATCCCTTTCATAATTTTTTTCCCAGTCTGGTTTCCAGATTCTACATGTAAATGTCACAATTTTTAACTATTGGGCAGGGTTTGGAGGCAGCTCCTTCAGGTCTTTTAGCAGTGTCAGTCAGTGGAGCTAATAAAATGCTGTGAAAAATTCCTTTCCACGTAATTCACAACTTTCACATGTGAAGTCCTTGGCTTTTTGCAGTTCAGATAGGAAAAAAAAAATTCTCATTTTTGTAGTGTTTTTGTTTTTTTCCCTCAATGCTTGCCTGCCTAGCAGTTGTCATATTATTGTAGAAGTTGGTTGTCTTGCATGTAATGAATGGATTGCTATGTGTTGAGTTTTATGAAATAGGAAGGAAAGCTGTTTGAAGAACTTCGATACCCTTGTTCTTAATACCAGCTCAGATATACAGAGCGTGTGGGTTTTTGATGATTGATGAAGTCATCTGTTAAGGGTTTTACAAAAGCAAGAATAACCTTAAATATTTTATATTCACTAGGAGAAAGGGGAAATACCTTTAAAAAATAGAAGAGAGTGTAAATTCATCCCTGATAAGTTTATATAAGTCCATTTATGTACCATATTTTAAACCTGCTAGTCCTTTAGATCATAAGTGAGAAAAACAAAATATGTCTTCTGTGGCCATGTTTCTAATTGTAGAAGTATTGGGATATATTGCAAATTCTGAATATTCTCTTATTTCAGATTTATTCTTTTCTAGGATTTTGGCATGTTAAAATTATATTAAGTGTATGAGATCATCAATGGCTTATACTTAAGCAAGCAAATTAGATAGTTTAGATTCAGTGGCGTTCCATTTCTGAGCACAGTAGCTGGGCTTGATGAAGTGGTTGTAAAGCACCAGGCTTTGGCATGTAGCACTAAGCACTTTCAATTCAAAATGAGAAGTACACTCTTAGTATGACTTCTCCATCTCATAGGAGAGTGGAATGGCTGGTAGGGTGGAAGTCCTTTTATCTGCCAAGTTCTACTCCATAAGGACAAAGTACTTTGATCTCAGGAACAAATTGTGGATTTCAGGTCCCCTCGTTTCTAGATTGACATCAGAGGCTTTTTTATAAGTTAGAACTTCCAAGAAATAAGGTTATTGCTAGTGAGAGGCAGGAAAGACAGCATGGTAAGCATGCAAGCACATCTTCAGTGAGTATTCAAGTACTGACAGAGATATGATCTTTATTTCCTGGTGCACATAATTGCAAAATACTGAACTGATGTGAACTGCACAGCTCATTATGGACAGTATTGAGCTGTTATTTATTATTTAAGTTAGTTTTCTCTCATTCTTGGACTTTCAAAACCATCATCTTTAAAAAGAACTTTAATTTATAATGACTAAAATACCATTTTCTGCAGGAGATGACAGAAGATTACCCAGAAGATATGAAGATGGTCAAGCGGCAGGTAAGGGCATGCAAATATGATGTGTAGAGCTTTACAAGTAACTTAGTGTCTTTAAAGCAGTATACATTGATGTGTTGTAGTTCTCCTGATCAGAGAATGCAAAAAATTACTCATAAAGCATAAGCTGAAGAACTGCATAGTATTTCTCTTCTATTTTGAAATGAAAACAATTCTGTAAGTGTTGTGGACCTTCAGATTGGGTGGGGAAGTTGTTGGTTGTGTTTAGTTTGGTAGTCAGAGCAGAGATAATGCAGTTGCTAGGAAGTAAAATCAAGTTAGATAGATAAGAGAAAGTATCTGGCATAAACTGTCAGAAATTAATATTCTGAGAATACAAGATAGCAAAAAATGTACTTGAAAATTATTAATTGTTTAAACAATTAAGTTCTTGAGTTTGGCCAACAAAGGCAATGCTTTATATTGGCACTTTTTAAAAAACATGTTCGTTGCAGAGGAATGGGTGATCTGTTTTGTTTTAAAGTAGACATTTTGCTGTGCAATTCCAGTCATCAGTCCCAAAGAAAATAATTGTTTAAGATTTTTTATGGTGTCTAATTTTTGTTTCTAGGGAATAACTTGGATACACGATTAGAAAACAAAAACGGTAATGCAACACAATACCTGCAGATTTGTGATAGCATTAGCACTAATAGAGTGCTAAAACAAAAAACCAAGAAAAGGAGGAGAGGAGAGGCCAGGCAATGGCAAACAGGTAAACACTGTATGGTTGCTCTCATGGAGTGGCACTTACTCCTTTACTATTCTTCTTTTTTTTTTCTTTTTTTTTTCCAAACTGGTTCAGAATTAAAAATCTAAATGGTGATTTGCAGATTTCCTGTGTCCTTCCCCCTCCAATTCTGTGCATAGAGAACGTGGTAGGTTTTGCTATTGAAGTTAGCAACTTAGCACTGGTGTAATTCATTTGAATGTTGTGAGTGATTAAAAAGTAATTGTGGACGTACTCACTGTACATCTGATATCACTTTCTAAAACAAATTGATATATAAACTGTAGGTGCTGTGCATTGGTTGCTTTTAAACTACTGAACTCTTGCTGCAAGAGTAAGTGCATGAATCTGAACAACAGTTGGCTGATTTAAAACTTCTTAATCAGTAAATTTGTTTCCTTCATAACTTGTTTTTGTTTGTTTAAAAACAGCTGTTATAATAGGTCCTGATGGACAGCCCTTAACAGTTTACCCTTGTCATATATGTGGGAAAAAATTTAAATCCAGAGGATTCTTGAAAAGGCATATGAAGAATCATCCAGATCATATGATTAAGAAGAAATATCAGTGTACAGACTGTGACTTTACAACTAACAAAAAAGTAAGTTTCCACAATCATCTGGAAAGCCATAAACTTATAAATAAAGTTGATAAAACCCATGAATTTACGGAATATACAAGAAGATACAGAGAAGCAAGCCCACTGAGTTCTAATAAACTAATACTGAGGGACAAAGAGCCTAAACTGCACAAGTGCAAATATTGTGACTATGAAACTGCAGAGCAGGGGCTGCTCAATAGACATCTACTTGCAGTTCACAGTAAGAACTTCCCTCATGTATGTGTGGAGTGTGGGAAAGGATTCCGTCATCCATCAGAGCTGAAAAAGCATATGAGGACCCACACTGGGGAAAAGCCATACCAGTGTCAGCACTGTGTCTTCAGGTGTGCTGATCAGTCCAATCTGAAAACTCATATCAAAACCAAACATGGGAATGACTTGCCATTTAAATGTGAGCACTGTCCCCAGGCTTTTACAGATGAAAAGGAGCTGCAGCAGCACACAGAATTGTTTCAAGGGCATAAGACTCATCAGTGTCCGCACTGTGACCATAAGAGCACCAACTCCAGTGACCTGAAGCGACACATTATTTCAGTTCATACGAAGGATTTTCCCCACAAATGCGAGGTATGTGAAAAAGGCTTCCATCGTCCATCAGAGCTCAAAAAGCATAGTGAAACCCATAAAGGTAAAAAGATACATCAGTGTAGACACTGTGACTTTAAAACGTCAGATCCTTTTATACTGAGCGGGCACATCCTCTCAGTTCACACCAAGGACCTGCCTTTTAAATGCAAAAGATGTAAAAGAGGATTTAGGCAGCAAACTGAACTTAAGAAGCACATGAAGACACACAGTGGAAGAAAAGTTTATCAATGCCAGTATTGCGAATATAGCACTACGGATGCGTCAGGCTTTAAACGACATGTAATATCAATACACACAAAAGACTATCCACATAGGTGTGAGTACTGCAAAAAGGGATTCCGTAGACCATCAGAAAAAAATCAGCATATAATGAGGCACCACAGAGAGGCCATAATGTAATATATGATGTCAAGAAGGAAGCAATTTAGAAACTGTGTTATGATAATTGGGGAAAAAAAAATCTCATGAACTGTTTCTCCTGGTTTCAAAGCTTGATATTAAATCATAACTTTACATTCTTTGTATTAAAAGTCTTAAAGTATTAGGGTTGACAGGGGATCTCATAGCCCTACGATTGTTGCTTATCAGAACCTGAAGAGCACTATAGAATGCAGAAAGATGGATGAATGTCTTAAATTTGCAGAAAGATGAATGAATGTCTTCAAGTAATAGTATTACGCGTTGTTAAGCTATGGAAGACAAAAAGAAGATGATTGTGTTACCCGTTTTGTCAGTGAGAGCGTTTGTCTCCATACTAAAACAGTTCAGATACGTGACGGGATTCTTCACAGCTGGTTTGCTGAGGCAGCTGGGCCTGGCTTCTTGTGTGGTTCTGAGAGAAGAGTATTCGTCACTCACTTGATCATAACGTTTGAAATCGTGCCTGGAAATTATATTCTAGAATTGGTCAGAGTTAGGGGGGGTTGTCCTGCTTTCAACAAATACAACATTTCATTGGGAAACTTTTTGGTTTCCTCTATTAGTTAGGTCCAACAAGAAATTTGTAATGATTTTCAAAGCTGCTAACCTATTTTATTGCAGGATACAATGACAAAAAGACAGCGTTGTGTTATGATCTCAGAGGTGGTGTTTTGGTGCTAGGCTTAAAGACGTGTATGTACATAACTTCCCTTTTTTACCTGAAACTATGGCTGAATGTTGTTCAGTATGGCACATAAAATTAAGTTTGAATCTGACTCTATTTTTTAAGGATGAAACGGATGCAGCTGATAGTGTTGCTACTCAGCACTACTTTTTTTTTCTCACTACTTAAAGATCTCAAAGTACTATTAAAAAGAAAATTGAAAAAAACTATAGTTTGTTTTTAATTAAAACTCAGAGTACTTAGAAGCTCTTTAGGGCAGTGTTCTTAACAGGTATGGCAATTGCCCTACCTCCTAATATGAAATTTTCAGTATAGACATAAAATTGCACCTTTTAATCAATTCTTTAAAAAAAGAAATCTATACCACGCTATAAACGTGCATTTTCAATCTGTAAGAAAGTATATATGCAGTATTTAGCCAGAGAAATATGCTGCCGCTAGAGTTTGGAGATGGATCTTCAGTTTACAGTGTATACATTTAAAATATGCATCCCTTTAAACAATGCTTTGTGTTAGCATGCTGCAAATCAAATGGCGCTTAATATAACGAGCTGGTCTAGGGCTATTTAATGAACAACCTGTTCATAAGTGTTACGCATATAATGTGTATTTTTTACTCTTTTTAGTTGCTTCATGTTTGCACACAGCTGTTCACATGAGAAATTGTAACTTCATGCTATATTGTGGCTTTGTGTTTCAGATAATGTTCATATTTTGTTTTTGCACCAGATGAGAATCAGTTCCTTGAGAAAATTTTTTTTTATATTTCTAAACTTCAGGAAGTGAAATTTGGGAAATCTCTTAGAAAAATACGTGTTTTATGTGGCTGTAAAAAATGATGTACACGCTGTAAAATAAGATTGTCACTGTGTGGGATTATTATTTCTAAATGTGTTACTCATCGTAACGGGCATACAATAAAATGCATCTCTTGCACTCCAAATATTTTGGAGTCTATTTCTCATTTATGGTGATTTAGGAAAATCTCATTCGGTGTAATTTTGCCTTAATATTTTAGTTACGTTTTTATTCCCTGGTTGATATGAAGTGTAATAACATCTCAAGTAAACAGGTTACCCAAGGTACGTGTGTGTACCACTGTTGAGGGGGAATATTGAGATTCCAGTTAACCCCCTAAGGTTACAGGTAATGTACGTACTTCTGTTACTAAATAATTATCACGTGTGATAGTGCTGTACCTTTGAAATTCTTTCCTTCAAGTGAAGAGAACATAACATTTCAGTTTTTGGAAAAAGGCAGGTAGGTGCTGTCTTTTATTAGCTTCATGATAAGAGCAGCTGTCGAAATGCTAAAAGTACTGCTTTCTTAATTTTCTTCTCTTTTTAGAATACTTGAATCGTGGCATCAGTGATAGATTGGAACCTCTAAGAAAATAATGCAGTGTTAAATGAACACTTCATCAAGGATTTCCAGTGTGCTTTTAGCCAGCCAACGTGTGACTTCTGTGCGGACAAACAAACTATGCAGATGTTGTTAATGGAATAGTCTGGTTTTTGTTTCTGATACTTTCTTCTGTAGGTCCAGCAGACAGAGGAGGAGACAGTGACATTCACAGAATCTTAAAAATTAATCTTGTGTTTTGTTGACAATTTTAATACTTTATTCCTGAAAATTATATTGAATACGTAGACTGGAGGAGATCCTTCATAGCAGACTGAAGATGACCGTTCTGTGCTGGCTCATTTTTCCACCTCCAGGATGGACAGAATAACCAGATATGTGAGTACTTTTAACATATTCAGCCAGCATTGTAACCAGATTCAGTTCTGCATTGCCTAAGGACCCACCAGAGTTGGTGTGGTACAAACAGGCCATGGGGGTGGCAGACAAAGGAGTACAGTGGAAGGCTTTCAGCTTACAAGATTTCAGTTTAAAATCATAGATTTAGGTAATTCTATCTATGACTAATGGTTGTTTTGTCTAAGATGAGATAATACACACCAAATTTGGATTTCTTATTTTCTAAATCTCTAACTGAACGCCGGTTGTTATCTTACCTGTCATAGAATCACAGAATCACAAGGTTGGAAAGGACCTACAAGATCATCTAGTCCAGCTGTCCTTCTATCACCATTACTACCACTAAGCTACTAAACCATATCACACAGCACCTCATTCAGACACCATCTTTTAGTTCTGGATTTTTGCTTATAGTCTTTAAGGTTTTGGAAGTGACACCACATCTTCTAGTGATGGCCATGTTAAGTTGCTCTGATCTTTCTGAAGTTTGAGGAAAACAACAGTAGACAGCTGTACTCTGTTTTTCTTGTGTATGGTTTCTTTTTACAGGTTTCATCTGAGAAAACTCCCGAAATGATGCTTATTTATTCCAGTTATGGAATGTGCCAAAACTTCTCAGAATTAATGTTAGTTCAGAACCACTGGTGTCTACCATCCTAAAAAGCACAGTGCAGTGTGGGACATCAATTCTCTTACTCAGATTTTCTGTTGCACGTAGTTACTCCATGCCCTAAACTCTTACACACTGTAAAGTCCACTGAGTGCTGTTTTGTGGTTTGTTTTTTAACATATTTAATGATGGCAAAAACAATATGGTGGGTGCTGGATAAAGATTTACTTCATTTTCAGCTTCATCATCATACAAAGTTCTGTAATGCTTTATTACAGAAGTTGAAATTGATTTTGAGTGTTTTGCAGCCTGTAGGTCTGCCTAGTGAGATTTCCTTTTCTAGTTAGGGAAAAAAAAGTTTTACCTTTTGGAATGTGGAAATTCGTGAGGAACATGTTTTCCAAGATATGAGGGAGGAAATAGTGGTTAGAAAAACTACAGCTGTAGTTGGTTGCTGTCAGCTGAGGAACAAATTTAGGAAGGGAAAGAGGAGCTGAAGAACAGGTGCAGCCTAGTATTCTCTGTGTAGGAGCCCTGCTCTCTGTGACTGATAGATGGAGAACCTAAGCTGAGTTTAATGGAAGTGGTTACGGGCAGCCTTCTCCAGTGGGAAGTACAAAGACAAGTTACTTCTGCAGTTTGGTTGGCTTATTGCTTTAGCAATTGAACATGTCATTATATTCATTATTTCTTTATTCTTTTGGCAGTGGAACAGCAAAATGGACAGTGAGGCGTAGCTAAGAAGAGACAGTGTGGAAATAAGGACTTGCTGGAGGGAAAAATAGTAGTAAGTATTGGTATCCATGTTCTTAAATTTCACAGTGGTTTGAGGAAGTTCCTTTATTCTTCTCAAGTACATGTTTAACTTGGGATGGCTGTTATTAGAGGTGTCATGATTTTTAAAATGCCTCCTGTGAAGTTGCACTAAAATTCTTCTCAGTGCATCCCCAGATCCCTGCTCCCTGCAGGCTGTACCTACCCTGCCTTGCTCCCCTGTGCTTTTGTCAAGGCACAGTGACCTGTGCTGTAAAGCTGTTTGCCCCCAGGAGCGTGGCACTGAGGTGGCTCAGCTGTCCATGACCATGTTTAGATTTCCCTTTGCCTGTTCCTGTGGTGTTGTACATGATGCACAAACAGCTCATGTTTGCTTGAGCGAGCAGCAAGTTTCACAGACATGCAGAAGGGTTGCTCTGAATGTCAGCTGTTCATTACATTTTTTATTTGAATGACAGAATTCATAAATGGCAGAAGCAGTTCAAAGTGATTCATGACTTGATCATCTATTGTTTTTCTTCAGGTTTCAAGTGCCCACAATTAAAGGTGATGAAAGGAAGAGAATAGATGGAAGAATGCCAACAAAGTAACCTGAAGGTAAAGGTTGGAGTAAAGGTATGTTTGTTACCTTGCTGCAGCATTCACAGTTTATGTTGACTCTTCAGGCAGTACTAAAGATGTCAGGAACTTCTACAGTAGGACTGTATTTGGCTTTCATTTCACAGCTGGGGCAGAGAAAGTGTTTGCATTACATAGTTATGTGGAAAGATCAGCAAGAGAAACTAAAAGAAACTCTTTTCTCCTACTTTTCAGTTTAAGAACAAGAAACTGCATACTGTCAGATCACCTGAGGCCGTGAGGGTTCAGTTGATAAAACCAGTAGTAGTTGACAAGGGCAGTACAGACACTGTTGTAAATGCATATACGCTGCCTTTGATTTTCTGAATTTGCTCCTGCAAAAATGTAGCAATCTCAGTGGACAAACCTGAAACTGAGGTGAAAAATTGTCAGTGTTGTTGATAGTCTGAGTGACAACTGGCATTTACAGAGATGAGTAAGTGTGAAAAATGTGTCCAACAGAAATAACATTAGGTAAATCAGTTTCAGTTCACTGGAAAGGATGCAGCAGCAAATATCAGTTATTTTTATAATAAAACTACTAATTTTGCTTTATTAAATAAACCCAATATAAAAACAAAACCAGCCCCAAATGGTCATTATGGTTCATCTTGTCTAGTTCTGCTTTTCAACAAGTATCTATTGCTTTGTGGTACCTGGGTGTAAAATGTGTTGTTCTGGCAATCAGTGCTTCAGAATGTACAGTATATGGATGCTTTAAGTTAATCTCACGAGCCTCAGAGCAGCTGGTCCTTACTACACAATGCACTATTGATATCTGTCACTTCTGGTTAGAAAACCAGGCTTTTTTTTTAATATATTTTTTTAGTAGTATGTGTGCTACCAGCTCTCTAAGTATGGGGAATGATCATCATGTTTTCAAATGGATCATAATACCAGCTGTATATGCAAAACAGTTCATTTGCCTAATCATGGCCTTGTCATCAAATGACAACACAACGCCCAGCAGCTCTGACTGCACTGTCTGCATTCTTCTGTCCATCAGGGCGTTTACTGCTTTTGTTGTGCTGTTTTAGTCTTAAGAAAGTAAGTCATACAGACTTAAAGAAACATTTGTTTAGTAGTTATCTTCCAGAAGGATTTGTAAATACACTGTACAGCCATTGCAGTAGCTGAAATGAATGCAAAGTATGTCCATTAATACATTAATACAACAAAACTGATGTTTCTGCTGTTTGCAGCTTCTTTCCTTGGAACTGTTTGTGTAATGCTTCTAGCTTGTCAAGCCCAGATGAGTTCATGGCAAAGACCACAGTAAGTCAGAAAGTTGTTTTGTCTCTTTTCATTGGGAAATCTGCACCCATTAGCATGATGGCATTAAACAAATGTGTTATTCTTTTTCTATGTTTATGGTCTGGGACACCAGGGATGATAAGTCATTACACAGTGCCAGTAAAGTTATTGTGATAGAATGCATTTGGCAGTACTGTGTCAATGTATTATGGTTTTTCTATGCTGTTATATTAACTGAGCGAAGGTTGGAATCAACTGCAGGAAAAGAAACATCCCCCTATCCCTTTACTTGTAAAAACTGGTATAGAGAAACCTGTTGCCTCAGAAAAGCATTACACCCCCTAAAAAAACCAACTCCAGTACTGGATAGATAGAAGTAAGTTGTTTCCAGTAGTCATGATTCAGAAAGTTGTATTTATTTAACATATATTGCCAACAGGGTTCTTTCACCATTAAACAGTGTCTGTGCTGTGACAGAAGTATGTGTGTGTCTGCAGAAACATTCTATGATTCCATGAAAAAGAGCAAAGCAAGAACCCTGTGATACACAGCTAGCACCTTCTGACTGCATAAAGCTTTTTTCTATGATTTTCTTTTAGTACTTCTCCCGCTCACCTAACACATTGTGTTGGTTAGACAGCTACATATTTATACCAAAGCAGTTTAATTATTTGTACCAAATCAGCTGAGAGAACTCCTATAGTCTTGCATGGAGCAAAAAACTGTAAATAACAGGTCGGTCTGATAATAAAATATACTCTGTTAGCTAAGTTTTTCTGTATAAAAATATAATGAAATCTTGATGTTTTCAAACACAGCAAAATAAATAGTTGTGGCTGGTTTGGGGGCTTATAGTGGTGTACCTGAAATATGTTAATTCTGATGTCAGTGACATTCTTCAGAATTGGCATCAGCCCAAATCAAGTCATCTCCTAATTCAATTGCTATGTTTTGTATATCTGGAACAAATGAAGTCATTTTCCTTTGCAGTTGAGTTTTGGACAGGCAGATGTAACATAAGTAACATTCCCCATGACAGTTTTTACTTCATCTTGAACAGGCTGCAGTAGATGAAGTGACAATTTGTGATTCTGTACTGAAACCAGCCATTCCGTGTGTGTGTGTGAGACTTAGATTTGTATCACTCTCACATCTCAGTCACAAGCAGATAGGAGAGAAAAAACACGGATAATGCTATCAAGAGAAAACAAAAATGTTTCAGAGTTCCTACTTTTGTCTTTAAGATTGCTGAAAGAGTGACTGAAGAACAGATGGTAGGCACGTCAGGAGAAACTGAAGTCCTCACCAGCATGGCATGCCATTCTCTTCTGAGAGAAAAGTAAGTGCATGAAACAGTACAAGTAACATTTGTGCACAGATGTTAGCAGCAAGTCACAGACACAGGTACCTCAGTTTGTTACAATGAGGACAAGACACTGGTCTTGCATTGCCTTCATGCTTTCATGTTCTTAATTTCTTTCCTGGCCTTTCTCTCATTATCAGACCAAACCTTCTACTGAGGCAAAAAAAAAAAAAAAAAAAAAGCAGAAAAGAAAGCAATTTTAGGTATTTCTTGTAGACTCCTTTAACCAGTTTGGATGGCTGAGGGATTTCTTTCATTCCTGAAAGCAAAGAAACAAGCAGCCTGTTACAAGCTAATATGGATACTCACTGAACTGTCTGCTGCACAAAGAATGCTTCAGGTAACAGTATACTTAATTTCTCTAAGTGTCTGAGCCTTCCCCTTCACAAGTGCAATGCGTGTCAGCTCTTACAGCAGCTAGCTGTGGAGTGGTCGAAGTCATATCACTAAGCTGCAGACAGTTCTGTCCAGGAAGTGGCACAGGCCAGAACTGGCATCATTCACTGTCTTCAGGAATCACAAAAATAGACAATATTGGGAGGAGCTGTTGTTATATTTATGAATACCAGCAAGCACAGGAAGTTATCAGACACCTAAATAGCAGACATCACAGAGTTTCTACCTGAGAATTTTTCTCTAATGTAACTAAGATTGAAGTGAAGTACTTCTACTTGAGCATACTAAAAGAGTCAGCATGATAAATACTCATTACTTGAAAGGCACTGTCACATACGTGCTACTTTCAGTACGCTGTTCAGATACCTATCAGTCAGCATCGCTATTCGGTAATGAATGCAGATAGAAAGATTTGGTTGACAGAACATAAATGCAGAAAAAATATTTCTCAAGCTTGGAGAAAATTGGCACTTCTTAAACTGGATTTATCAAGTTTATCTTGTGACAAAGTCATTTTGTTTCAGCTGAAACTTGCACATGTAATAAAGACCTTGGGAAACTTAAAATGTAACCAGTTAATAGTTCTTATTTATTCAGTGATATTGATCTCTTTAAATGCAGCATGCACTCATATTTTCCATTATAAAAATGGAAACAATGACTAACTTTTCAAGTAAGCTAGGAAGAGATTGTAGCTTCTTATTACTGTTATTTCTTTATTACTCTGTTAATTCGTTGTTTGCCAGATGCTTTACTTTCAGCCTACTCAGGCTGCTCCTGTTGCCTTCAGTTGCCTTTTCTTGGTTGTGTCCCCCAGAAAGCTATTCTTACATTTCTGTACTGGCTGTGAGCTGGCTGTGCTGATTTTTCTCAAGTCTTTACCTTGTGTTCAGATTTGATACTATCCTGTGCCCTGTAACATAAACAGCTTCTGCAGTCCCACCTTCTGTAAGTTTAGGTCACTCTTTAAAAAGAAGTCACCACTCTTCTGTGTTTCCTGGATTAGTCACTGCTCTGTCTCTGTTTAAGTTTCAGGAACGTGGTGCTTAATCTGTTTTAATAACAGTGCAGAGTAATTAATACTCATGATTCAGAGAAATACCATGCACCCAAAACACACCACCTGTACCTTTCACCTGAGAGTAGAGCACTGAAGAAGCTCTCAGCTCCTCATTACAGATACTGATGCCTGAAGGACTGCCTCATGCACCCGGGCAAAGACTGTTAGAGCAACACCACTTCCTTTGTTAAAGGTAATTAAAGGTCAGAAAATAACAACACACTGTTTTATTTATACTCTACCTAGCAATTACTGCCTCCTTGCAACAGACAGTGCAGTTCCCTAATTTGACTCAATTGCCTTGCTTTTTGCAGCATGGCTAAATTAATGCTATTGCTTTCTCTCAGACATCAGTTTTGGCTCATAATGTCTTTGAAGAAAAATTAAATACTCCATATCTCACACCCTGTAGTGAATCCCTAGATGAACTTACATGTTTCCATATCTCTCCAGTCCTCTCAATTACAATAGTTTGTGATTTGTTGACGGGTGATGTAACCTTGTAGTCATCAGACAAAAGACCCAGGATAGGATACTGATTCCTGTACCTGTATTGGAAAGAGTTGCTCAGCTGTAAACTATCAAACCGAAATCTGCATACCTGTTTCCAGACCACTATCTCTGATCTTGCCCCATAATCCTGTCAGTTAACAATCTCCACATATTCTTACTAGTAACAAATTGCTAGCACTGCAATTTAAATGTCTGTAACATGTTGACCACCCCTCCATTTGCTATTACAGTGCTTAGGATTGAATCCTTCCAAATGGTTTTTACTAGGTGGAGCTTTTCCATTTTGTAAAAGTTGAACAGGCATTTGGCATTAAGACATTGGCAGGAGGTAAGGACATAGTTAATAGAAGCTATGCAATGGAAAATGAAGATGTATTTTTAAGAAAGATGAATAACTACATTACTTCTTCGTGATGATAGCTGTTACACCAGGGGACTGACTGCTTGATACTCTCTCATGCTTGAGTCTGAAGAGTTCCTGAGAAAACCAGAAGTAAACATTCAAGTAAAATAAATAATGCTTTCTGATGTACTGGTTCATTGAAGTCACAGCAGAATCCATGCTGAAATTCTTATCGAAAATGCTCTGAAATAGTATGTATGTCCTTCCAAGAGAAGTGGTGGATTAACAAACAGTATAATTAATTTTAGCTCAGTGAATGAAAGACACGTGACTTCCTAGTTAAATTGCTATCTTCAAAGCAAGTGAGTGCTCAAGCATAAAGTATTCTTGGACAAGAAATGCATTGTATTATTTTACCTCTTGCTGTTGTTTAATACAAACATCTTTCTCCTCCAGCATTGCTGTCAGTTCATGCAGCTTTATTTGCAAGTCGCTGTTGTTCCCTTCTTGCCTTGATATATCTTGCTGGAATTGGCACAACTGAGACTGTGAAATACAGGTTGAGAAACAATTAGTTTGGTGCTCCCTGCAGGTGACCTTTCTAGGCACAGAAAGTGTACAGTATACAGTAAAATCTGTATATATTTTGTTGGTTAAAATCACAAACGTCAAAGGAATGTGTTTTTTTTAAATCACAGTTCTATGAGTGTCAGTGCTATCATTAGCACTATATAAAATAATTGCAGAACCAAAAGATATGTAAAAAGCATCTGATGGATCTTTTCTTAACTAAAAAATAGCCTGATACCTCCTGTCACAATAGGTGACAAGGGCACATATACCAAGTTCATCAACATACCCTAAGGCTGCGGATCTCACGGTCTTTATCCTCTCTCAAGTTATTGATCATCTCCACATAACGGCTGGAGAGTTCATCTGTGGTAGTCTGAACTGTTGGACTGGAGCAGATCTAAAGGAAAAAAGCATTTTTTATTTTAAAGAGATTTCTTTAATATTATTTTCTTCACCAGGACATCTGCATCTGTGAATAACAGCAGCTGAACAAAGAGCAAGTGAATTACCTGTAGCTTAAGACTCTGAATCTCTTGGTCCAAGGCACGCTTGGAGTATTCCAGTTCCTTTAACTGACAGTCCTTTTCTCCTTCATTGAGTTGAAGAGAAAGAAGCTGTTCTTCCAGGGACCGACACCTGGCAGTACTATCTCTGAGTCCTTGCTGGAAAACACAGGAGTGGAATGAATGCATGGTGTTCCTTAGGGGAGTAACAGAATCACCCACACAACATATAGCCAGGCAATAATTACTTGGAATGCTCAGAAGCCAGCACAGAAGCTAGTTTATGGCTGATAGTAATTATACTGAAACTATATTCTTAGATTTACCTGCTGCTGACGATTATTCTCTCTCAGAGAAGACAACATAGTTTCATATTCTTTTACTTGAGATTCTTTAAAAGCCAAATCCTTCTTAAGTAAGACATTGTCAGTTTCTAGCTTCTGTAAGACAAAAATGTTAGCTGTAAATAGCTGCATTTTTCAGTAAACTTAGTCCTAAGCGTGTTCAAAGTGCAAAATACTTTGTATTAAGTGATGAATACCCAGTTTTCTTGAAACTTTTTTTTCTTTAACTACAAAGCTCATATATGCTCATTACAGCAGTACCATGCTCATTATGAGGCTTCATATTGCAGGGTAAGCAGTGTGTCCCAGAAAGACTTTCTTATGTCTAGTTACTAAACAATTAAAGAAAAAAAATCCAAAGAGCACTTCACTGCACAAACCCGTTTTATGTCAGAGGTGACTGGTAAACCCCCTCTCTCTTCTTTAAACTTCGTATTTTACAAGAGAACGCTCTGAAGCTTCCAGAGATGTCAAGTACTGGGGCTGTCCATGAGAAATGTATCTGCTTTCCTAACAGTGACTATCTGGAACTCTACAGCCTACAGTCTACAGTGTGGTGCTTGTATGACTCAGGATTGCTGAGTGGTTAAAGGTGCCAGCTGACAGCAGCTTTTCTATAGAGTGGGAGATACATGTGAGGCAGGAAGGGAGTTGAGTGCTCCTGCTTCCTAGAAGAGTGCTGTTAAGTAAAGACTCAGTGTTTATAACACAGACAGAGCATGTAAAGAAATACAGTTCCAAAACGTCTCCATTGATGTAGGCACATACAGATTGTATATACTAATGCAGAGCTAAGTCTAAATCCACTCAAGCAGAGCCTTTCTTAATTTTTTTTTTTATATATATATATTTTTTTTAGGCTTTGACAAACTGAACACTTGAAAACCACTGCTAGGAAGAATTCTAACCTCATTCACTGTTCAGATTTTGCAAGCCAATGAATGAACCATCCATTTTTATTAAAGCAACTAAGCTTGGACTTCACAAGTTGAATTTCATCATAATGGACATCTTACTGAGAAGCTCTAACAAATGGATGAGGCCATGGGAACTGAGAAATACAACTTACCCCCAGGTCATCCTGTAAATGGCAGAGCTCTTCACGTAAGTTTTTGAAAGTGGAAAGCACAAGTCTCAAAGATTTATCTGATGTCACTCTCATCTAGGAGGAGAAAAAATAAAATATATATTATTCTCATCAGTGAGCTTTGTTTACAATATGCTTAAATATATGTAAAAGCACAGAACTGCTATACAGCTGAAAATAACTCCTAGAACTACTGTACGCACTGTTCTTTGAAATGCACATATTTTCTAAAAAGACATTTTTAGGCACTTTGTTCCTTTTGAATTACTGCCTTGTAACACACAGGCATTGAGTTTGTTAAGTAGCTAAGGAATACGATGAGAAAAAAGCCAAAAGCCATTTATAAATGGACCCAAACCAGAAGTGATATTTCTATTACCAGATACTGTAAGTGTGCCATGGCGATGAGTGCAGTTAGCAGTGTTTTTAGCCAGACCATTTGTAAAGGCAAGACCCAAGTTAGAGAGAGGCAGCATATGTAATTAGTAATTGATACCTGATTCATCACTCAGAAAGACACTTACTATATGTCTTTCGTTTCTAAAGTAAAGCATTAATATACAACATAGACAAATAAAATGATTGAAATTCAGTTTTTTCATTACTTGCCAAAAGCCAAAATGGGTTTCCAGCAAAACTGCAAGGAAGTTCCAGTAAAACAGTTTAAAATAAACAAATGAGCAGTGAAATGAACTGCTGCCTGGCACCTGAGCCACCTGTGTGATTCCATAGCCTTTAGAGAGAATAAATGGAAAAAGAATACCGAGCAGTGTTACGTACAAATTCCCTGCTGTGTTTGTGTACAGCAGCTTCTAGTGCTTCAAGTTAATAAAGACTTTCCCTCCACGTTATTTACATACCTGGAGGAGATAACGAATCTGCTGCTTTGTTGCCTCAGACAGTCCTTTGGGAATTAATTCTTCAATATCTTCAGTCTAAGCAAAGGGATGAAGAAAGAGACATCTTGATTAAGAATTTTGCCTGGTTGATCATTATGAAGTTTCTTAATTAATTACACAGCTCTGCTATGAAAAACATGTTTAGCACAAGGCAAATAAGAATGAAAATAGATCAAAGTATATCCAGAAATTTTCGAAAGTGTGGCGTATAAAAACTGAGATGAAGTGATAAATGAAGTATATATTCAAGTCTACATTAAGCTTAACATTTATTTTAAAAGCAGCATTCAAAACCATCCTCTCTTCAGAAATAGCACTTAATTCTAAAACAGAGCTTCCAGCAGTTAATGGTTATGAGCAAATCTCATATTTCTAAATAATGAAAAGACTGTCAACAAATAAATGATGACCAAAGTTTTACAGGAGATACTGACAGCCATTAAGTGGTATTGCTTCATGCAGTTTAATCCTAAACAAGCATTTCTATCACAAACATAACAACTTTAAAAAGAAGAAAGGTCCTGATGATTGTATGCATTACGGCTGGATTCCCACAAGTGAGCAGTCAGGAAATCTAGAAAGTCATTCTGGCAACTTAAGTTCCTCTCATCACAGTGAGAGGCAGTGTTTTTTACTTCCTGCAGTGCACAACAGTGCATGTTGTGAAGCAGCTGCTTTGTTGGCAAGAGCATAAAACATCCTTTGCAAAAACGCATACTGAAAATGCATCTCTGTACGTTTGTTTTACAGTGAAACCATTACTGGTGTAACAGGAAGGACTCAAAATTTGACTCATACTGCAATAGTAATAATTATAATGCAAATTATTGAAGTTCCTTTCTTTCAGAATTATCACACTTGCAAAATGCACACCTAGCAGTAGGTTTCAGGCTCTGAATGCTATCAACAAGCAGAAATCATGAACTAGCAAAAGATCAGCATCATTCAATTAAACTTGCTTGGCCTCATTTGCTCCAAGATCCACACCATTCTTACTGAGACTTTTAGAGAACAGCTTTGTAAGAGCATTCCTGATGCTTACCTGACTGGTAAATTCGATCTCATGGTTCCTGGAAAACAGACAAAATGGAGTGGGCTGATTAACATAAGACTTTGCAGAACTTGACCACTCTGACAGCTACAAAAAGACTATCTGTCTTTGCAGTGCAGAACAAGGAAGGTTCATCATGAGATTAAGAGCCGTTAGCCTCGGGTGTGTTGTTAAATGTTACTCCTTGTACAACTGTGTGAGGAGACTGCATTACAAAGCAGCACAGTCAGCACAGGCTAACTCTCTCTGTTTCTCTGGGCAGTTGTCCCAGTGATGGTTGGTTAACCCAGTTCTTAATTGGCTTGGGTGATGTCTTTACCCAGAACAAAGCTGAAGTTTGACATTCATCAGGTGTTTTCTTAGCAGTGGCAGGGTTTTTTGTGATGTTTAAATCCCACTCTTCCCATGCTACAGAGCAGTTACACTCATCTCAGTGAACTTTGAAAGCACCAAGTGAGGGTGAGAGGGGAGTACCAAAGTAATGCTGATTGGGAGGGAAGGATAAGGACATTGTCAAGACTCGAATCAACTTGTGTCTGTGCTCCCAGCCGTGCATTCCTAGGATTTCTGGAATACCAAAATGTCAGGTAACAGACATAAGGCCAATACCTTCCTCCTATCTTTTCCACATGCTGTAGTAAACAACTGTACAGGTCGTTGGTCTTGCGGTTCAGTTCAGCAAGGAGCTCACCAAAGTAGCGGCAGTCCAGCTGGTCATTATTCTCCTGAGAGCAATTGAGTAACAGATGATAAGCAAGATGATCATAACCCATTCCCTTCCTTGGGAAGAAAGCTGAATGTGAAAATGCTAGCAACATAATGGAATTTCTTGTTTACTCTTATCAATTTGTGATTTGTTTATACTATTCTTTTCCTAGCTATTGTGTGTTCCATGTCTTCTGGTTTTCAGTAAACTATACAGAAATAAATTCTTCCTTTACAGCAACAAGAAATAGGCTAAGTAATATCTTTTTCAGCAATGTTATAATTATTATTCTAATACAGAAAGCTCAGATAATTAGTAAAACTTCCTTTAATGATCTTTAATGTTTCCATAGCTGCAGTAGTGGGCAGAATACAAGTGGACAGCACTGAGAATTTACAGAAAGGCACTAACATAAGCCACCTCTTTTTTTTTTTTTTTAACCCAACAGAATGTTAAAGCATCTCCAACTGAAGATAAAATGTTTACTCACATGAATAATAAAAGTGAAAACAGCCTAAACTGAGTTTAACTAAGTTGTTTTATTGGACTCTGTCTATGGAAAATTTCCACAGACCAATACAGAAGTCACCCAGTATGTTAGTCTTGCCCCCTGTATGTTCAACAGATGCATGGGAAGGGACTGCCACACTTGTACCCCCAACCAAAATAGTACTATACACCAACTTCCACATAAGTTATTTCAAACCCCTGCTGAGCAGTTCACATAGAAAGCAATGCTGAATTGGCCTATGTCCAGTTTATAAAGCACTTTTTACCTGCATTTTACTAGAACTGGAAAGAAGCTAAGTCTTGTATTACTCAGCCTTTGTTGTACTGACAGATGAAACCTGTCTGAATTAATGAGCAGCACTCCCAGATAAAGGAAGAAAAAAGCACCACAACAAAGCAGCAAGACTTGATGGATACACTTAAGCACTTTGCTGTTTAACTTACAGAAGGTACATAATGCTTAATTACCACACAATCATTTTGAATGTGGACATTTGAGAGCAGAAATCAGTAATTTAATCTATCTGTAAAGTTCTGTACTCTGTGTACAAAAAAATATTGTGAGTAGTAAAACATGAAGCAAACCATTCTTACCTGTTCGCAGGTTTGAACTGTCACCCTCCTCACTGTATTTCCTCTGCAGTCATCAGTCACAGAGATGGGCATTACTTCACAGGGGCTGCCAGTCTGTGTTTGCTGGCACTGCTGTGTGACTGGGGGCTGCTCAGGCTGCTGGCAGGGCTGGATGGCACGGCACTGATCAGACAGCTGTGGAATCTGACACTGGTGGGAAAATTGGTACTGCTTCTCCTAAAACAAAAACGAGTGATTTTTTGTTTTGTTTTTTAAGTTGCTGAATACATCTTAGTGAGATGAAAGCATAATAAAAATACATAAATGAATGAAAGGTGTCAAAAGACTTTCAGATATTTTAATCACGTTAATAAAATTGCTTTTTCTTACTATTTGAATATGAGTTTGCCTCATGCTATTATACTTCAGCACTGTATTTTACCAACTCCTCACATTTTAACTGCAAATGAAAGCACAGAAGACACGCTTTCCTTAATTGAGCTGTATGCTTTACTGTATTGTTCCACTTAACATACTCAGGCAATAGGAACCTCCATTATTTAATTTAGAACACACATACATCCTGTTCCATTAAGTATTTTAGAGATTAAAGAGCTCCAGTTGAATTACTGAGCGTTTGTTATTTCAGTTGATATAAATGTATTTTCCAGGAAATAACTGATGACATTTTCCTCTACAAATGTTTCAGCAGTTCCAGGATCAGAGTGTACACCATAACAGCGACACATTCATCCTGTTTTTATAATCCAAGAAAATGCTGTTGGCAAAATCACCCACCCACCCACCCAACAGGAAGCTAGTTTATGTTCCAGTCTTTGAGAGGGTGTTCTCTTCCTCAGCAAGGCAGTTCCCTGGCTGGCATTAGTTCATAAAGCACAACAAACGCTACTGTTTTTGTATTGACTGAATCTTCTTTTGCAATAGATAATAGAAATAACCAACTTACTTGGTGGGGATTTAATAGTTCATATTTTCTTATTGTCTTTTCATAGATGACATTATTTCCAGGACAGAAGTTCCCCCCTCTAAGAAATGGGAATAATGGCTCCTGTAACAGATTTTAATAAAAAGCACTCAAAGACATTGGCAGCAAATTCAGAGTTAGTACAACTTTAACCAAACAATGGTGACTTTCTTTTGTGATTCAAAGTGGCACTTTAAGATAGTTTTTTTTTTTGAGTTACCAATATTTAAGTGTGCATTCATTTCATCATCTTGAACTCAGACTTATTCTTTTGCAGTATCCATGCAGCATGCACTCAGACTCTCACCTTGCATCTCTATTTCCCTTCACCTCCCATGGTATAATGCCAAATGCACTGTTTTCTCTCACTACAGAATCCTGCTAGGCAGAAGAAAATGAGCAGGCTGTGTGCCAAAGGTGGACATTATGTCACGTTAGCTAGAGTTCATGGAGCTGTGAAATTTGTTCACTTTAAATGTTCACCCAGGCACCACTGAGAGACCAGTGACCAATTCAGATAGGCCTGCAGAGCTCTGAGAGAACAGAGCCAAATACAGTACTTATCAGACCGCTTCTGAAATTGTTTGGGGTCTCAGGAATATGAAGACAGAGCTGCTGGTGTAGCTGCTGCATCGTTCAGCCACGCTGGTCCCTGAGCTCAGGTTTAATGCGTACAGCTTGTCATGAAAGACTGCCTGGTGGGCTGCTTACAACCTCCTCTTGGAAGGAGACAGTTGTTAAGCACTCTACCTTCACAACTTCTACCCATAGATCCAGACACAAACATCTAATTCCACTCAGGAGTTTGTCACAAAAGAATTAACAAAAAAGCAGAAGGTTTTTCAAAGAGCTTTCTTTAAATCTCAACAAATTTCTCTGTCACTTTATGAACTATTCTTTTTTAAACTGATCTTCTCCATTTGGAAATAAAGCAACTGTGCTTCCACCTCAATAACATCCAAAATAAGCAGAAATTCTCTGCTAACAATATAATTGAAACATATTAATGGAGACTTAATGCAGAGAGCTGAGAAGTCCAGCTGGCAATTCTGTAGTGCTTTCAGTTCCTAATAGTTTCCTCTCCCCCAGAGGTATGGGCCTTGTGATCTCAAAATATTCAGAGTTGCATTAGAAAGGGAAGGAAACACCTTTCCAAGCTGGGGCAATTCAGGAAGGAAGAGGTGCATAGACTCCAGCAGCAAACAGTTTTCCTACCTGCTCAGGATTCTCTATGATAATCCTTCGAACAGCGCCCTGCAAGGAAGAAAATAAAGATTCAGTGATGATTGTACTTTAAAATCTTTTATGCTCAGAATTCAGCTTACATGCACTTCCTTATTAATCTGAGTATTGCCATCAGCTATAAACATACTGAGATCCATTGGCTAATATCACTTAGCAAAGTTTTAAAGCTATGGCCATTCCACCCAACAGAAAATAACCCATACACGCTATGCCACAGTCTGGATTCTCAGAAGTTTGGTTTTTTTCCTTCAATCCCCTGTTAATAGGTTAGAGGAAATCGGTCCTTATTTTCTGTAAATGCCAAAAGAACAGGATACAAATGAAAGCTAACGTGCTGGACCGGCACTTCAAGGATCTCATCTCTATTCCATGTAACACTGTCTTTAACCTGCAGTCTTACATGTCACATAAGAAGGTCAGCTTGTGCAAACTTGATGTACTTCTAAAAAAGTCTTGCTTCACCATGGGAAGAAAACATGTACTTAGCTTAATCACCAAAATAAAAGGGATCCATGAACTGCCAATAAACCAGATCCCACTATCCAGTGAACCAGCGAGTGCAGTTACTTCAAAAAGTGGCATGAAACATTGTAATTAACACCTATAAAGATGCTCACACAGAACATCTGCTCATTCTTGAAGAAAAAACAAGTACGCTTTTTTAAATTACAGAAACCCACAAATTGCAGCAGTTTTGTTCCTTTTTTACTACATATTTTTTCTCCTGCACTGTCTACTCCATCCTGCAGACCAACAAGAGAACAGTTGATGCATTCTGCTCGAAATCCCCATGTCTAGTTGTTTATCCAAGTGAGCAAAATTCCCACTGAATCTCATGTAAGCACTAGGCAATTTGTTAGTCTGCAACATGCTGTTTATTCCTACAGTGCAGACTTTCAATTTTCCTAACAAATCACTTTTTCCCTTAACCTGTGGGCTTGGAAAGTATACATTGCTTTAGTTGAGCCTCAGAGACTTTCTTAAGAGCAACTCCAAAGTAGGTCAAATTTCCAGTTGTGAACTGTTGCATAAGTTTAGGAAGCCTGAAGCAGTTTTCCAAATCTCCCAAGTGTGAATCATAACATGACCAGGGAAGACAAATCGAAGTAGAGAAGAAATTGTTTCAGCACCAATCACAGTAATTAAGAAATCTCAAAACGATAACTGGTGCAGAAAACTTGGAAAGCTGCTCCCTCCTCCTCCCACACTCCGTGTACCTGAGTTGGGCCCTCGGGGCTGTCATGGATTTGGCTGGGATAAAGTTGCTTGCAGAGGCTCATATGATGCCGTGTTTTGGATTTTTGATGAAAACAGTGACGATGACACACTGCTGCTGAGCTGCTGCTGAGCAGTGCTTGCACAGAGCCAAGGACATTTCAGCTCCTTGCACTGCCCTGGCAGCACAGCTGACCCAAACTGGCCAAAGGGACATTCCATCCCACATGGCATCGTGCTCAGCAGCAAAAGCTGGCGGGAGGGAAGAGAAAGGGGGGATGTTTGGAGCAATGGTATTTGTCTGACCACAGAACCACTACACATGAAGCCCTGCTTTCCTGGAGGTGGCTGAATACCACCTGCCTGCCAGTGGGAAGTGGCGAATGAATTCTTTATGCATTGCTTGTGCTGGGCTTTCATGTTACCCAACAGTTTCTGTTCCTCACCCTCTTGCTCCTCTCCCATCCCCTGGGGGATGGCTGCAGCAAGGCAGTGCAGGACAAAGCCCCCTGAAATCAGCACACCTCTGAATCACAACCTGACACTGCAACAGGACCACGGGGAGCAGGGAGCACATGGCCCCAGTTCTACATCTCACTGACACCTGAGCCAAAACAAAAAGTAAAATACTGAGCAGACAAATCCACACATTAACCACAACACTGCAGCAAGGCGACCAAGGGTCCTGCTGTGTGCCTTGCACAGCCCAGTCTCCTCTTCCACACAGGAGCTCCCACAGCGACACAACTGACATCAAAGGAAAATAGATGCTTGTTCTTCTTCAGCCTTGGCTATCGTGGTGTGGCACATGAAAACAAGATGAGCATTGTCTACAAAATGAAAGGGCACATTTTCAATGCAGTGTAAAGCTGTACAAACCTGCCTGATGTAAATGCCACTGCCAAAGGACTTTGGAATATGTAACTCATGCTATCTATTTCAGGAAGGATAACTTGTAAATTACTGTACCTAGGCACTTATGTGCTCTCAGAGCAATAAATTCAGAAATCAGAAGACTAACAAATTTTAAGTTAGAATACATTTTTAATCTTGTAGTATTCAAAAAGGATGGTATAAATCACACACAGAATAATATACAGAACCTAGGTTTGTCTGGATAAAATGACACCTATTTGTAAGGCACCCAACTCTCCCTTCTGGCATGCTCGGATGCAGACACACTTCCCTCGCCCCGCGGCACAAGGGCTGTGCCTGCTCCCCTCCCAGACCAGCCCAACAGGCCCAGCCTGTGCCAGCCAGGAGGGAACCCCAGCCCCAGGAACGCTGCAGCCCAGTGCCAGCCCCAGCCCAGCTCGCTGGGACACAGCCCCAGGCTGCCGCAGACCTCTGCTATCCCCAAGGGTACATCTGGGGTTCTTCTCCTTAAGCCTTTCCTGGGTTTCCTACAGTGCTCAGAGGTGGGACACCCTGTAACAGAAGGAGGAAGGTGAACGCTATGCTGGCAAGAGAGCCCAGTGCTGCCACGGATCCCAGTGTCCGGATTGGGACTGGGATTTGTAAGGATGGGACTGCAGTTCTGGGTCTGCATTTACAAGGGTAACTTCAAAAGGCAAACATCAGCTCTTTCACAGTGACGGCTGCTTGTCTTTACAATTACAAGATCTTAAAATAGGTCTTTGATAGATTTATACAATCACTGTGCGCAAATTTTAGGGGAAAAAGTTATCATTACACTGACCTCTACATCCAACAATTTCCCTTCAGCTTCTGACAAACTTGTGATTATGGTCAGAATTCCACCAACGCCAAACCTTTTCTATGTAGCATACTGTCTCATTAATTACAAACAACCCATCTAATCGGAACTTCAGAATTACACCTGGCAGCTGAAAGAGGGAGGCCACCTCTGGGGATCGTTGCAGTGAATACAGAGAAATCCTACAACTTAGCTGACACCACAGTAACACGGCACCATCCTCACAACGGGAGGCGAGAGCCCTCCATGCTGCAGCACTGAGCTGACCATGGAAACCTCGCAGAGTTCCTCACGAGTGGACTATTGCAAATCCTTTGGGAGTTCTACTCCTACCTACACCAAAAACAGACACCTCACAGCAAGAAAATTTATGCTGAGCACTATTCTCCATTTAGTTCAGGCAGATGAGAGCAAATTTGCCTTCAATTACTCCAAATGAAACCTGCCACGGCTGGGAGTAGCACTTGGCTTCTGCATCAAGGATAAAGCAAAGTTAGGTCCCAAAATCTGGGAAGCAAACTGAATCCTGAACACTCTGTGACCACAAAAAGCACTACCACACACACTGTGCACACGTTACTTCCCCCTCCCCCTCTGGCTTATTAGCAGCGTACATAAACTGAACAGGGGATGCCAACTATAAGACTGAATGCTGTGACAAGGTATCAGTAGTGATGATATAATCAATCCACAAAAGCTCTCCAAAAGCAAATTAAATATTGCTCAAAGAAAACCCCTTTGCTTATCAGTGGTGAGAAGATTAAACTCTGGCTTTAGGCTGCCGCTAACTGTGATTTGAGAGTTGAGTTATGATATCTGCAGGAGGCACGCGATGCTAAGCTATTTTGTTCATGTGGCTGTACAGGATCTGCTCCACGGACAACAGAATCCACCACAGAAGTGCTCTTCTGGGCACAGCTCTTTACCAAACGCTTTCCCCCAAAACCTCTCCTCAGCTGCAGTCAGCACCAGGCACACAGCTGCCGCCTGCTCCCAGCGGGCTTCGTCGTCACCCTTCTCTTCCTGAGTAACTTCCCAATAACCTCTGTTAGCCATCCGCCCCCTCTGCCATTACAACTGCTACCCACACAAAACCCAATCTGAGCTACACCCTCTTTTGTCTTTAAAGTCTAATCCAGCAAAACACTTCAGCAAGAAAACATTTTTCTCAGCACGACTTAATAGACTCAGAGACCGTAACAATTGCTGAAGATTAAACGCACTTGGTAGCGCACAGACAGCACTCGAGTCTGCAACCAGATGTCGGTGCGCCCATCCCAGCAAAGGACGCCCGGCACTCTGATGAACGTGACGTTAGTCGAAGACAGCCCGCACCGCGCAGCCCAGAACACCGCGTCCCACCCGCGGCGCTGCCCGGCTCGCAGCGGCCGCCGTGCCCCGCAGGAGTGGCAGCCGTTCTCCGCAGGGCGCCGCGGGACGGGCGGGGGGTGGCGGCGCGCGGCGCGGCTGCGGGCGCCAGGAGGGCGGGAGCGGCCCGGAGCCCGGACCGGGCGTCGCGGCGGGGCACCGCTCTGCTGACGGGACGGGCAGAAAGGGCACAGCAGAAAAAGTTACCTGGAAGTTTGTCGGGTTTCGCGTGTTTTTGTTTTTAAAGTGGAGTTACCAAACAGGAACCAAATGCGAAACTGATGCGAACGAAAAAAAGAGGCGTAAAGGGAAGCGTACCGGGGCTGAAGCGCGTTACCTGCAGGCGCCGCCCGCCCGCTCCTCCCGCCCGGCAGCCCCCGCTGCCGCTCCCGCCGCGGGCCAGGCGGGCCCCGGGCAGCCCTCCGGGGCGCGTGTCGCGTGAGGGAGCTTCGGCGGAACGGCCGAACGTATCTGCGGGCTACGGACCGCGCAGCCGCCTCTCCCCGCCCGGAGAAGCCGCACCTCCCGGCACCGCCGCGGAGGCGAAGGCAAAGGGCGCGGCCGAGGGGCGGCTCGAGGCGCTCGGCCCCGCTCCGCGCAGACGGCGGCCGCCACCCGAGCGCGCCCGTACCTGCGGCGGCGGCTGGCAGCCGGCGCTGAGCTGCTGGTGGCCGTGCGAGCGCTCCAGCGGCGAGGCGGCGCGGGACGAGCAGGACGCGCCCGCCCGCCGGCAGCCGGGGCCGTAGGTCCGCACCCGGTCGAACGCCGGGCCGCCCTCCTGGCGCTGCGGGGCCGGCGGCTCGAAGCAGGGCGGCGGGAGCGGCGGCTCGGGGCGGGCGGGCGGCTCGCGGCACGGCGGCGGCTCCGGGCACGGCGGCGGCTCGGGGCACGGCGGCGGCTCGCGGCAGGGCCGGCGGGGGGCGGGCAGCGTGCTGTAGTGCTGCTGGCGCCGGTAGTAGTGCTGGTGCTGCTGCTGCTGCTGGAGGTGCGGGGGCAGCGCAAGGGGCTGCAGCTGCTGCTGGCCCCCCAGCATCCCGGCCGCGCGGGCCGCGCTCGGGGAGCGGCGGCTCGAGGCGCAGCGGGGCGGCGAATGCGGGCGGGCGGCGGGGCAGGGCGGCGATTAGTACCTGCGGGAGGGCCGCGCCTAGGGCGGGCCGCACCTGCAGCCCGCGGCTGCCTCCCCCTCGCGGGGCGGGCGGGCGGCGCTGCGCTGGGGCGGCCTCGGGGAGCGCCGGGCTGCAGGGACAGCGCCCGCCGAAGCCTCCCGCTGAGAGAAACGCGGAGTAACGTAAAGGAGCGGGCTGCTGGTTTTCACCCGTGCTATTAACCTTACAGAGGGACTAACGCGAAGCTCGTCCGTAAGAGAGAAGGCTGGAAACTTACCCAAACTGTCCCTCTGTAGAAAGTATACGAACTCGGGTTAGTTTCTCAACACAGCACTTTTCGGTTTGGGCTCCTGTATTGCATTACCCGAGTCAGGCAAGCCCTATCCAAGAATGTAATTTTGTTCTGCGTGGTAACGTTGTAACAACATAATTATATAATATTGTGTAATAAATACAATCCTTAATAATAAATCGTAGGTTCTTAATTTTGTCAGTTTCCCCTGCGTGCCTCCTGCGCTTTCAGGTCACGCGGCACAGCCACACAATGGCAGAAGACCCTTGACAGCAGAGCATTACTCTACGTGGCATGGCTGTGACATCTGGAAAAATACTCATCAAAAAATAAAGGTTCCCTTAATCCTCTGTCATTAAACCCAAGCAGACATGCAGTTTATCTAGGAGAGTATTTAAAACCAAAGACATTTGGAGTAAGTTCTGTCCCACTGGTTTCAAAGGTGCTGTGTGCCAGAAGAAACAACGTACCCAGACAGAAGAGAAATACACATTTTCTCCTAAAGCCTCATTCTCGGTTCACCAGCTTAAAAAAACTATTGATGGCTTCTGACATAACAATTAAAAAAATCTCACAGAAAGCAATAACGTATGGTTACAACAGCCTGGTCTCTGTTTTTACACAAACCATTAGAAATTGCTTTATGCTTCAGTAGGAAACCACAGAAACTACAGTAATACTCCTCCAGGAAAAACAAGAGCCGTGTAATGTATCACATAGAAAACAATTAGTTAGCCAGCTCAGGAAACATTACCAGCCTGCAGTATACTTCCCTGTTTAATAAAGAGTGGCTTGGAAATTTCTTACAAGGGTCAGCAGAAAGAAAGGCCTAAGTCATCCTATTGTAATGGAAATAAAAAATAACTTCCGGAAGAGTTTGTAGATGTGGCAAGGATTATTGCAGTCATAAATCATAACAGTAAGTAATACATGCAGGATAATCTGTACCAGTTAATGAGGACCTCAAAGTGCATGGATTTTAATCTGACAAAAGTTTTGTATACATCAAAAACAATGTTCCGTTCTGTATCACAGTTATCTGTTAAGTGAGTTCTGTTCCCACTCTGATGACTGTGGTAAGAAGGAATAAAACTGTGTTTTGATAAAATATGAGAGAGAAATACTTGCCTGGGAAGAGGCCTGCAGAAGAACACATCATATCTCGTTGTCTACACTTAAATTTTTTTTATTGTTTTTTTCTTTGTAGGGGAACAGATATCTAAACAACATGGGGTCAGGAAACTGAAAGGCTTGAGAAGAGAGGGTTAAGAAGCCAGCAAAATGGCAGGGAGCTGCACAGCCATAACTTGATGAGGCCAGAGATAAAAATCTGCTTTCAAGTGTAAGGGAAAACTTTAGAGACTGAAGAGGAAGTTACAACCAGTTAGTAAGTAGAGGCTTTGGTTTTCTGATCCACCCTTTGAAGGAAGAGCAGTAATGCACTGGAGGCTTGGTGGAAGGTGCCTGTCTACAGACACTGATCCAGATAGCTGGTGTAACACTTCCCTTTAAACTTGACACTCACAAATTATTTTCAACTTCGAGTATTTCATTAGCACAGTATAGAACCATAGGTTTTCCAAAGTTGGAAAAGACCTTCCTACCTACCACCAATATTTCCCCTCTAAACCACATCCCTTAGTACAGACCTACATGTCTCTTGAACACTTCCAGGGACAGTGACTCAAGCACCTCCCTGAGCAGCCCATTCCAGTGTCTGAACACTCTTTCTGAGAAGAAATCTTTCCTAATATCCAACCTGAACTTCCCAAGCACAACTTGAGGCCATCCCCTCTATTCCTACTGCTAATTATGTGGGAAAAGAGGCTGACTCCCACCTCATCACAGCCTCCCTTCAGAGAGCTATAAAGAGCTATAATGTCTCTCCTGAACCTCCTCTTCTCCAGACTAAACAACCCCCCTTCCCTCAGCTGCTCCTCACAAGACCTGTGCTCCAGACCCCTCACCAGGTTCACGGCCCTTCTCTGGATATGCTCTTGTAGTGACAGACCCCAAACTCATGTTTTCTCATTACTCCAATCTCACATATAAGGACTTGTTTGATACTCACCTTGAATTCAGGTAAACTCCTTGCACCCACTAAGTCCTCTGGAAAGAACGTTCAGCAGATCTTCCCTCTTGCATTAAGAACCTCCTTTCGAATTTGACTCCTGGTTCCGCAGCCTCCGGTTCTTCCATATAACTTCACAGCTTCGAACTTAAGCCCTCTCTTCCAGGCTAGAAAAAAAAAAAAAAAAGCAACAAAAACCTATTCAATCTTCTTCATACAGATGTTATTCCATATCTTGGATGATTTGTGCTCTTCTCCCTTCCATATTATTCCAAAAGTGGTAAAATCATGGATTTAAACAATGGTGCAGCGATGTTTGTTCTTCTGTTCTGCTTCCTTCTTAATAGCTTCTAATGTTTCACTTGCTTTTTTTGACTGCCGCTAAGCAGTTATCTGCCACAAAGTCTTGCACTAGAGCAGTAATAGGCAGTTCTTTGGGTCCATCACTTTACATGTTCCATGTCAGCATTCCTGTAATCCACGACGACTGTATGCACTGTACTCTATGTCGTATTTCAACAATGCACTGTACTCTATGTCGTATTTCAACAATGCACTGTACTCTATGTTGTATTTCAACAAGGGCCCTTGCAGTGCATAGATAGCAAGGCGGGATCTGAAATGGTTCAAACGTGATTTCAGAATTTTACGCCTCTTCATACATTACAGTGCTTCAGTGGTAAGAAAGTTCAGCAAGAAGGTTAAACAGAGTTTAGGCTATGTTTTAAGGGCTGTCACGGTGCTGGCAGTAACCAATGATCAGACCGTAAAATGAACTGTTGCAAGACTGAGGGAAAACTCATTAATTTTTCTTGTAAAAAAATTATGTGGTATCAATTACAGCTTCATGTTTATACATTTCAAAAAGAAGATGAAATTATTTGAATACACAAACAAAAACAGACTTAAAAATTGAATCTAATGATTAGGAGCTAGGATGATTTATCATCCAAAATTATCATAAACATGCAAATATACCCTTCTATTTCTGTTGTACCAGCAGGTGAAAAATAATCTTTGTGCTATAGTAAAACTGTAAGCAGAGCAACAAACAAAAATTCAGCACAGAATCACTTTGTTTTATAAAGACACTGTTTTTGTGATGGCTATCAGTATCTTCAGCAGCTCAAAAGCCCAAGAGATTGTATTTCATTCCATGAAGTGAAATAATGCAATACTGTACTTACCCATAAGCAGAAGTTATTCTTTTGTTCCAACCATTTTCCTGTTTAAATTGTTGAGGTTATTTAATAGTCAATTTGCTTTGTTTCAGATAATTAATACTATGCATGAGATTGGTGATCAAACCAAAAAAACACGCTGAGCAACATTTCTCCTATCCATTAAAGACCTTATTCAGCATGCTGAAGAGTGGCTGCCTCATTTTAATGAAACACTGTCAGTCATCATTTACCACATACGACTGCAATACTAACTTAGGAATAAAACAGGATATGCTAAGTACAGAACTGTATCCCTCTTTAAGCCTTCGTACACACTAAGTAGCAAAAGATGATGGTAAGTGTATGTCAGGAATGCTGCAAGAGCCCACTGATATCCATATTACACGACCAATTTTAATTTATAGTTCTGCGATGCTCTAAAGAAAACTGATAATGGAAAAGGGCCTGCAGTCATATGGAACACAGCAAGGTAACAGTTGATCTGTGGAGCTGCATATATTAAAGGAAAGATATTACATTCATTATGACCAAAGAGCAGGAAATGAGTTTAATTCCAAAACAGTAATTTGCATTTCCCTGTCCTGGACAGACTGCCTAAGGAACAATCCTCATTAATAAAGGAGATAAAGGAGTTGAGATTGTGACATACTTTAAAATAGATGTTAGTACCCAGGATTCTAGGGAGAACAAGATTGGGGTCTGGGTGTTTGTTTATTTATCTTTGCTTTTACTTGGACCTGTCTAAAAATATGTCATAAGAAAAGCTGGTCTGTCTTTAAAAATCAGAAATCATTAAGCAAATAACAGAAGAACATTTGGGATTTGTTTAAGTTTGAAGTTTATATAAAACTACTAAAAGCAAGGGAATACCTTCTTGTTATGGGATGTATTTTTAAAAACACTGCTTTTACCCCAGGAACCTATGAAAAAGAAATAATGGTTTAAGTTGCACTTTATTTCAGATGCACAGTTATGTCCACATTTTTCAATTGCTACAAAATGTCTATGGCCAGGTATGAAGGATGATGGGAATTTAAAACTACAAGTATAATTAATAGAAAGTTCAATGGACAATGCATGTCATTGCAATATAGAGATTAGAACACTATCTAAATTGCTCTGGCAACCTGCTCACAGAAACTGGAAGAGGGGCAGCTCCTCCTGCTTCACACTACCATGACCACACTTCTAGTATTGAAACAAGCTAATGGAAATACACGTGATTTGTCTCCATGTTGTGGCCTTTCCTTTCCTTTACACCATATTGTTTGGCTAAATGTATTTCTTAAATTATGATTTAAAAGCATTTATCCTTTTATTATGAGATTTCAATTTCTATCCTTGGAGCAACCTACAAACTTTGCTATATTCCTATATCATACCTGAAATTTTAACTATTTCTGTGAGTATTGAATTTATGCTCTTTTGTCTGTATGTAATATGGAAAATTTGCCTGGCTACAGGTACGTTTACCAATCCTTTGGTTTTGCTTTTTAAAACATTATTATTTAAAAGCAAAACATTCTGCAGAATTTTACTAACTGACACTATTCAATTCAAGCCCTTCCGTTACGTTTATCTATGAGAAATCTGAAATTTCTAATCTGTCTCTTACTGGTCAAGCAAACAAACAAGAAACAAACTTGATGGCACTTTATTTTCCACAGACCTGTAGTTGCTTCTCTCTGATTTCAGAAGCAGAGCTCATGACAATCCTCCCACATCTGTTTCATCAGCTGATTAAAATGTAGATCTCCTACAAGGTAAAACATTTTTGGATGATGGGCGTTACTCAAACCAACTCCTTAGTAAGGGAACAACTTTATGCAAGATCAGCAAGTTGGCAGCATAAACATGAAACAGTTCTTTTAAGCAGGACTTGATATTTTGTTTTTGAGAGCTTTAATTTAATTGAAAGCTCCATGACTTCTATTACCCGTTCAAGCATAAATGTTTTTGTTACATTTAAAACCTTTTTGCAGTACAGACTCTTAACCTAGATGAAGAAAGATTTCAAAGATTTCAGATAGGAACCTTGCATAGAGTGACGAATATTTGGTTTTCTGATTGTGCTGTGGTGTGTGCTGGAATACAATGAATTTTTTTAATTTAAAATAAAAAACATTGAAATTTTAATTTCATTCTTCAAAAAAAAAAAAAAACTATCAAGATTGTCTTGCTCATAGAGATTGACTGTGCTATTACATCTAGCTTTATAACTACTTCTAATTACATTTCAAACTGGAGAAGTAAAAATAAAACATTTGAGTAAAATGTATATTTTAATTTCACAATTTGAAAGGTTATATTTCTAAGCCAGAACTGTTGAGGATTCTTGAGGAAGGCATTTTCATTTTGACCCAGTTCCACTAACTGTCGTTCTCAGACTTTTTCACTCATGCCAACTGGAAACAGCAGCTGGCCAATCTGTTTTGCCCCTCTACTCAATCACAAAACAATAATTAATTGTGCTAAATTACAGCTAAGCTTATGCCATGCTGCTAGTAAAAACAGTCAAAACAGTCACTCTCTGTCTCAAGCAAATATTCTTTACCTAGTGTTAGAAATAGGCTTTGGGAAGCAAAAACATTAATCCTGCAACTCTTTTTACTTCAGTATCTCCTCACTCTTAATTATACACAGAAAATGGAAGTTGAAAGTGAATGATCAATGACCGGTGCATGAGAAAAATGAACAGAGCATTCCTGATGGAACAGCAGGAATTCTGCCATCCAGTTCTGTTAGAACTGAAAACAAGTGTGCTAGCCAATTCTCTGAAAAGAGTACTAGCTTTAGAATCTGAAACATCACACTGATCTGCCAAACTTCTTTAGCTTTAACATTTCAGGAATCATGTATGCATACAGCAGGGGAACATACAACTCACCATTTTTGGGGTAACTATTGTAATTCTGACCAAGAAAATATTTTCTAATCTTAAGTCTTTCACTTAAGATGACTCTTCTTACAACTTCTGTAAATTTTGTTCCAGATCAGAGTTCAAAAGTATCATGCAAAATGATATTTTGGTTCTACAGGTGCAGCCCTTCCCAAATGCCTTCTGAAGACATCCACATTCATTCAGGCTGTACATGATTCTCAAACAGTTTACTGCAATACGGAGATTTATTCTTTTCCTGTGAATAATGTGATACTTCGCACCTTCCTCCAAGTGAGGTCTTTTCATACTTATCCCATATAGGATGACAGAATAAGAACGAAGTTCACTGAACAGTGAGAGATTAAAGAACCTCAGCTTTCACTGCCTCCTGGTTCCCCACTTAAAGAAGCTTAACAATCATCCTGTCGTCCTAAGGTGATGTTACTCTGTGCAAGCAGCACTCTAAAGAGGTACCCTGCTGTGGAACACTGATGATTTACATATGTATGTAGGTTTACATGTGCACAAAAATACATGCTGTTGTTTAAATCTACATTAGCTGTGGTTTTTATGGTTACATCAGAGTCTACACTTTCCACTGAAATGTTTTTCTATCGCATCTAAATATTACTAGATTCTGTTTTCTATATTAATCTATTCACATGTAGGTAATACTTGAGCTTTCCTGCTCTTCCTTCTGTTGTTTGGCTCAAATTTAATTGTTCTTTTATAATTATTTTTATTTGTACAGAGATGTCCTTACCTGAGAAGCTATGAGGGTAATCAATTTGAGAAACTTCTACTTCCTTTGCAAGAGAGAGATTGGTCATCCATGCTTATTTACATTACCTGAGAAACAAGATGTTTTATTTTAAGATAAGCATATTGGGGAAGTTTTCTCAACTGAAAAGAGAAAGATAAATAAATAAGATGCGGCAAGTATATTTGAGTTCTTTGTCTGAGTGTGTGGCCTGTCACACCTGGCTTCATTGATTTATCAACTATTTTTATCAGCCATTAAAGGTACCGGTAAAATTCCCACCTCAACAAATCATAACCATTTGAATTAAATCGGAAAAGATGTCTCTCCCATTCCCAGCATCCCAACCACGCTGTCAGGAAGATAATCCACAAAGTAGAATGAAACCATGTCACAGCAAAGAACATGGCTAAAATCAGCTCAGTGCAGTAGAAAGAGATGTGATTGCAGATAGTAAGAATGAAGTACACAAAACATTAATTCTGTGGTCAGTGCAATTTAAACTATCACCTCCAGAGTTCTTAACTTAATAAGTGCCTTATTATCTCTTAATTGCAAGTTGGCTGATAATGCAGCTGATCAATTATAGGAGGTAATCATCATCAGCCTTTCATAAATGACGCATCAGTTATCCGTCTATCCACCTATCACACTTTCTCGGAGACGTGGCTGATCTGTGAGCACCCAGTCTGCAGTTTTACGAGTCAAGAAGAGTACTGGAAAATCACCAACTATCAATAATAAGTTTTTATAATGACAGGAGCAGAAGAAATAGAATGTTCTTTAGGCAGGGGTGACTAGTTTAAACCAGTTCTGCAGGAAGCTTCAAGAGTGCTAATGTGTGACTACAGAAAAGAATGGGAACCAAAGCTTGATATAAGGCACGTAATGAATAATGGTATACAATCAGCTTCTATACACCCACAAGGTATCTAAATTTATAAAATATACACACCATTGGATAAAATTTAAACGTATTTCCCATTATTGAAGTATAGTAGCCAATCTGCTACAACACAGGACCATATTGAGATTGAGTAGACCATTCTGTTTGTTAGAAACTTACCAGAATGTGCTGGTATTTATATCTCATAAAAGCTGTTCAGTAAACACAGTACAAAGACCTCTGATAGCACGGAATGCATAAACACATGCAGAGAATTTCATTCCAAGATTTCGGACAGGAGGGAACTATCTCTGTCAAATGAGCTTAACCACCCTTCCCCTGGCTCAGTGAGTTAAACATCTTTCCACTTAGAAAAAGTATCCTGGCTTAGCAGATAACAATTTCAGAGATCCAAATGACAAAGTCAGAATTTCCCTATGGCATATACTTTTAAGAGGAAATGAAGGATAGCTTCCTAGAAACAACAGTTGATTTCTGTGTGTGGCTTTTTTTTCCCCTCTCTCTACTAATTAGATTTTTCAGGGGCAGGATTTTGTGGAGGCTAAACTGGACGCTGTTCCTACTACATTTCTGTGCAGAGTTATGTATGGTTGCAGTTTTTCTTTATTTTGCCTTTTTCATGACAGTTCAAATATGCAACAATGACATTTATAATTTAGTTCATTTTTTAAAGATCCTTTGTTAGTCTTAAAATAAAAGTTAAAGACGACTACAAAACACCATGATTATCTTTGTTCCATACAACTGCAAAACCTGATTCTCCAGGCCACACAAACTGAAGAGTTATTAAACCAATAAACCTCACAGAAAAAAAGAGAAGTATATCAGGGTCATAGATGGGAAAAGGAAAACTCTAAGTTAGCATCTGTTGAGGCTGAAGAGTAATGAGGCACACTTTTTTCTTTCTCGGCTCATAGACAAGAGGAGGAAGGAATCTTGAGAAGTCATTTCTCTTGTGCCAAAGCAGGATCAGCTATACCTAAAAGCTCCTTAAGGTTTGTCAGTCTCTTTCTAGTAACAACATTACCTCTGTAGAAAACTGATTCCAGTGCTGAACTGTTTTCATCAGAATTTTCTTCGATTTTATTTTAAGTTTTCCCTGCTGCCACTTAAGGCCATTATTTATAGAGTCACTTGTAGTGGATAGAGAAAAGTGCTTATTCCTTTTCCTTTTACAGGTTCAAGAATGTAAGACTATTAATAGAGTTACTCCGCTCAAAGTATCTGCTTAAAAAAAAAAAAAAAAAAAAAAAACAAAGACCACCTAGAAATACCTGAAAGTAACAAAGAGTAACACAACAAACTTGGTAAGTCATCACCCTTTGTGCAAACCAGACACACTTGTTTAGAATTAGTCAGGAGTTGCAAAACCCAAGAAAATCCAGAAATCTCTATTCTTAGCCTGGAAGCTGTTTGGGTTTGCTGAAGAGGGTATGAATCACTTCATGACAGACAGCATGTTACAGAGCTGAGTGCCCTGGGAGAGGTCACCTTCCTTCCAGGAAGTCTACAATGGACTGCTAAACCAGGAACTAGAGTCTGTTGTTATTTAAATAAAACAAAGCAAAACAAAAAAAAACACACCACAGAACAGTCAGAGCCCCCATCACAAAACTAAAGCAGAGGGCTTTATTCTTACTAGCTGTCTTCAGAAAGGATTTGAGGATGATATTTAATTTCAAGTTTAAGAATCAATAATTTATATACAAGATAAAGGCCAGCATAGTGCCAGAATTCCTGAAGACAAACAATAAAATGCAAAGTTGAGAGACAACTTTTTTTCCCCTCTAAAAAGGAAAAATAAATCTGTTTTATGTTCTGCATCGTCATTCTCTCTCTGAAATTCTGTATTACAATTTATGAAAGTTACCTGCTTGGGGATACAATATGATCAAAATTTGAATAATGAATCACGAATTTGAAAAGGTTTTGTCACTAGTGATTGGGTTAAAGACTGAGCAAAATACAGCTCAAAAGGAAAGCAACTGAGCTGACAAGAAATTACGTTATAGGAATTCATACTGAAAATATAGAAAAAATGCAAAATAAAACAATTTGACGCATAAGAGACCTTCCTACTAAAATATTTGTAGGTAATTTTGTAATTCACATGCTTATAGTTCTGATAATGCTGGAAGAATAGAAGAGATTGTGCTGTGTAATTTGCATTGCTGACTAGAGCAGAACTAAGTATTTCAGAACACAAAGTTTTGGTAGAGATAAGTGACGAGGTGATTTTACATTTTCTCAGATTCAAGCAGTTTTGATTTGTAATCTTGGAATTGTTTTTGAATGGATGTCAATACACAGGAATCTTGTGCAAGCATTTAAAGCAAGAATTATGGTTATACAGCAGGAAGAAGGTGCTTTGTAGGGTGGAGTTAAACTTCAAAGACAGTGAAATAAAGAACAGTCATCGCTACACCTAACAGCTGTCCTTCTATTGTAATTAAATAGAACATTCATTTCCAAGTGTTATGACATTTAATCAGCTGTATAAAAATAATAACAGTAATAAGAATGATAAGCGTCATCACCAAAGTTGTTATGAGAGCAAATGGAGATCACATGTCCAGCATTTCTAAAAGTTGTTACAAGCAAAGTGTTTCACTTTGTACTGTCCAAAATATTTTCTTGGAACGTATCCAGATAAGCTTCTTTCTTCAAAGGGAAAATTTGCAACAAATTCCACAGATATTATTCATTAAACAAAACAACCATACTCTGTCATTGTACTGAATCTATGTATCCACATAAAGACCTGACTTTTTTCCTGATTAGAAGCACACTTCCTTTCTTCAGCAGTAAAGTAATTCTAAATAAACTCTCTTCTAATAAATGGGTGCTTTAAACTTTATACCCCAGACTGAGTAGAACACTAAAACTGTAAAGAGATGTCAGGAATGTAAAGTAATTTGATCAATTTTCCATGTTGTAGAAAAGAGAAGGAAAAAAAGATGCTAGTCCTGAAATATTTGGGGTGGAAAAGAAGACTGACCTCACAGTTCCTATGGCAGGTTTTTGTATCTGCTTTTAAGTGGCTTTTTATGGGCAATCAAGTACTGGCACCATACTGGAACCTTTCAAGCTTTTCTAGGGTTGCATGGCTTATAGAAAAGGGTCAGTGTAGTCCACTGGAGCTATACTAAAACTACAGCCACAAGTGACAAGTGCTGTTTTGGTTATGACAGAGCTGACAGAATGATACATTCTCATCCTCATACATTTTCAGTTCCCTACGGCATATCTCAACTAGGTAATTGATACGGATTTTGTTTGTTGCAAGGTTTTGTGAGTTTGTTTTTCAGTGAGTCACTGAACAAACTCAAAACCCATCAGCGATCCCCTTGTTACTGCTTAAGGAATCCTTTTGTTGACTATTCTTGGAAAAATATCTGTTATGTTCAAGTCAGATTTCACAAGAGGATAAAAATAGTAATAGAGGGGAATCTTTAGAAGAAACCATCATACATCTATTTCTAAATACAGAGATGCAACAGAAGCTCATGTCTTAATTTCAAGAACCACCTTGCAGTAGAGAAAATTCATTCTTAGAATGAAAACAAAGAACGTTGTCACAAAGAGCTGCAAGTGCCACTGGTCCACGTAACCAACCAACTGTGCTTCTGCATATTCTACATACTTGTCCATCACTCCCTTTGATATACTTGAACACCACTAGATCTGCAGCTGGCAATTATCAGCTCCACCCTAATAATTCCTATTCCCCACCTTTCTCAAAACAAAACAAAACATTTTTCAATTTATTTTGCAGAACTGCTGATTGATTTCCCTTTCATACATTCCTGCCAGACAGACAGTGACAGTAAGGAATTTTCTACTGAGCTGGGTCTTATCTTCAGAGTACTAATTTTGCAAAGCAGTTATCTCTAACCCCTTCCTAACAAAGTCTAATTAATTTTTTTTCCTGTATTATTATGTTCATAACAGCCAAATGATAGTCCTGACGGCATGAGCATTTTCACTGGATGTTATACACTCTTTCCCACACTTGGCAGTGACATTGTATTTGTTAGTTAGAACAAACCCAGATTGTTCCTGGAACTGTGCCTATAGAAACTACTGCAGTAATGTGTTTATATGATATATAATTACAGGCATGCTGTAACCTGTCCATAGCCACTGCAGAACAAGTTACATTATCAAAAACATAAACCCATCCCTCGATTAACTATTCAATCTGATATATTCTTTCTTCAATAGTTAATGTTAAATAAATTAAATGAACACAAGTTACATTTTTGGGGCTGAAATAGAAAAGACAGCAACTATATGATATTCCAAGCATTCTCAAAACTACTGAACACTCCCTAATGCAATATGGATTTCAAGCCATTACGTCCCAAGATGAGGCCACTTAATATCAGACATTTGCATTTGAAAATTCCTGCCAAAACAACAAAGTTGTTACAGGAAAAAAAATGTTACTCAACTACCAAGTCATGGTATTAAAACAGATGAGCCTGAGTACTCAAATATAAATTCTAACATTTGGTTACAATCCTACCAAGCAAGAGATTATTACTATATGCTTTGATATAAGGGGTTTTATTACAGATTTTTAATCTATAATAGGCTTTAATCTTTCTCAAGATAATCAGAAAGGTGTTTTTATAGAAATAACATTTTAATTAAACAGAATAGTGGAGTCTGTGAAGGCTCAGTTATCAAAGGAATATATTTTGATGCACTTCACAGACTTTAGTTTCATTTCTTACTCAGTATGCTACGTTTTCTATTTTCCTGAGAAAAGTTGTAAAAACGTGGCTCTAATTTTCCTTTTGTGCATCCTTTTTTTCCCTCTTACACTTTTATTCCAAAAAACAAGATATCAAGAAGATATTTTAAAATCACAGTAATACATACAAATACTTTTTATTCTATACATCAAATATCTCTTAAGTGATGTCTAGGACAGATTTGTACAACTCTTCTTCAGTAGCATCTATTGAGCTTTTTTAGTATGTTATTGTATAACCTGTTGCTGTGCATACACCATAACAACACAGTTAAAAAGCAGCCCCAACAGTACTGTTTTGTATTGCATTCACACTCACAAATGAACTAAACCAGAATGCAAAGAGTGCCACTGAATCCAGAGGGTGAAGAATGAGTGGAGATGGACAGGCAGTATAGGAGCTGGTACTGCAGTTTGTCACTTTATTTTGGATCAAATCCAAACCTAGAAGAGATGCATTCTGCAATTATGAAATGGATGTGGTCGAAATAACACAAGAACAGCTGGTCTCATTAAAATGAGTTACAGATAGCAGAAATCTTGCAATAACAATCTCACAAAATTCGGTAGAAAAACAACATCGTCTGCCTAATCATTCACTGTGGGTACATTCCTACAGATGTGGGGAAAACAACTTCTGCTCTCTCGTATCTAATTTCCAATTTGCTACTCCAGTAATATTTGCTGTGTATGAAATGTCTTGGCTTTTCTTCCTTAATTTAGACTTGCTCCACAATTATAATCAAATGCAAGAAACAATTACGCAGTATTTTCATTCTGTTTCCACAGTGTTTTCTGGGATGTGTATTATTACACTATGATACCTTGTAAAGATTATACTATAAGAATGCAAGCCAGTACCTTGCACTGAATCTGATGAAGTAGAAGAAATACACCAAAATACCACCTTATTGAGGCAACCGCCAATACGAGGGTATCCATGGAGAAATTCCAAATAACGGCCCAGTAACACCTCAACCCAGCAGTCTTACAGCTCATCTTTTCCTTCCAATTTCTACATGAGTTGCTATAAAACACAAAGCTACGCAGTGTTTTAGTCATGAAAATAGCCACATCTTTTAATTCATTTCTAAACATAAAAGATCTGCACAGTTGCAGGATGTTCTTTTAAAAGTGTATTGCATTGTTATATGACTGACATTGGAATCAATATAAGAAATATGATGCATATGATTTCCCTAGAAAAATGTAACTTAATTACAAATATATCTGATTATCACAATTATATTCATTTCTGTTCATGAATATGGATAATACTGTATACTTAACAAACCTAGGATTATTCTAATATGTAAATATATAAAATACTATAAGCCATATAGAAATATGATAAGCAATTTCTACTAACAAATCTGTTTGAGCATGCCATCTGCTAAGTGCAGTAGATCTATCATAAATAATGGTAAGACAGTGTATAGAATCATAGAATGGCCTGGGTTGAAAAGGACCATAATGACCATCTAATTTCAACCCCCCTACAGGCAGGATTGCCAGCCACTAGACCAGGCTGCCCAGAGCCACATCTAGCCTGGAAGATTCTTAGCTGATAGGAAAAAGCATCAATATGGGAACATGCTTTTTTCTGTTACAAATTTAAGGTCACTTGAGGTGCTCTTCATCACAAAGCACAGAATTCCATTTCAAGAAGCCCTAACAATAAAGCTATCATTACGTATAAAACATGCTGTAGGCAAAACTAATCCTAGCTTGTCACAGTAGTTTGAATTGGATAACTTTTGATGTCCCTTTCTCTATGATGTGTAAATATAAATGTATGCATATGTAAATATGAATTTATAAAATAGATTAGGCAAATTATTTTCCAAAATATTCCTCTCTCTCCACTACTTCCTTCGGCAGCACGATCTTCTCACAACTGTTTCCTGAGTATTTATAGATCTGAGGGGCACATTCCAAACTCAGCAATGTGGCTGCAAATGCTGAGTGACTGCCCTGAAGTTACTGGAACTCCTCCAGTCAGAAATAGACAAAAAATTTGTCCTTTCTCCATGACAAAAACAACTGAATTTTACCAATCAAGTGAGACAAAGCATTCTTTCTTATTATGCTTTATACCATGAATAGAAATGCCATGTTCTGCTATATTCAAATTATTTAGCAGTAAAGTACATGTGTTAAATGCACTATAGGAACAAAGAAAGAAACATCTCCTTGCATTCCTGCATGCAAGTAACTCAGCAGTGCTAAAGGTAGCCTGAGTCTGCAACCCTGCCCTTTGAGTAAGGCTGCTGATGCGTGCAGAGGGTTCACATGAAAAGGGACAGCAAGTGTAGGCCCTTTCTATAAAGGCATATTTAAATTGAAGGTCATTCAAGATAATTTGACTTATGAACAAGACTTCATTTGAGTCAACCAATTTTTAATTACCTGTTGCTCGTGAAGTGAATTTCTGGATGTTATTTTCTTTGATATCTTTATGACTCATAGTTCAGTTGAGCAAAGCAAACTGCAATTTGCTAATGCAAGTGTGTACAAATTTGAAACTGGTTAGGTGAGGTGTGTCTGTCTATGGAAACATACATTTTCTCATAGTTTTCAATAAATGTTACTGATAAAAAGTTATTTGGCTACTTCTTAGCTGAATTTAAGTATTTAAGAGTTTGAATACTATTATGTAAAAGTTAATTAAACAAGGTAATAGTGAAGTGCAGAGCAGAAAACTGCAACTATTCTGGAAAAAGAACAGTTACTGTAAGAAGCTGTCTGTCTTGATCAGGTTGTGTAGGTTATATAACCAGTTGGCATCAATTTACAACATCTTTTGCACATGCGGGCCCACTTCCTTCATATATCCTATGGAAAGCAGAGGGCAACTGGTTTTCATTTGAGAGGACTAAGAAGTTACTCCTTTTGTTTTGCTCCAGGCTGTAGCTCACAGTTTGAAGAGCTCGGAGCAAATTTACTCCCTGTTTACCACTTCGTAAAAAGATAAAGGAAGCACAGCCTACAGCTCATTTCTATTGCTGTGTGGAACGTTTTCTGCATAACTTGCAGGGATTCACAGTCCCAGAAACTGTGGTAGAAGTTAGACTCGCAAAACACAGAAAAGAGCAGCATGTATGCACTTACAGCACTACTCTCTCCCTCTCCGTGTTGTGAGGACTTGGCTCAGGCACTGGAAGGCTAGGCAGGGCACTCTGACTGAGAATGAACATCTTTGAGCATAGATAGCCTACATAATGCGAGCGAGCCTGTAAACTGATTTGGTTATGCTAACAGCCCAACAAATCAGCAATCTCCAGAAGAAGACAAAAGTGTTATTAGTTTATCTCAACCTATGAGATACAAATTGTCATCTTCTAGATGAAAACATAGTCTTTAAGTCCTTAGCATTCTTCCCTTTAAGCTAGCAGTATTGTTGACTATTACTAATTCAAAGATGGAATACAACTGTAGTCATCCCATCATAAAAAGCAAAAATCAAGAGTTACTGTATCTTATCAATAGACTGGAATTTTGAGGTAAGAAAAAAAGTATAAATGTTGTTCAAATTTAAGCATAAGTAGCTACCTCCAAGCATATTTAACAGCACCATTTGAAGTTTTGATGTATCAAATCGTACAGTTGCAATATATTGTATAAGAAAAATATGACTTGTAGACCAACACTTCAGCTTACTAATTCACTGCCTTTCAAATTTGCATTTATACATTTGTACATTTATAAATGTTAAAAAATAATTATATCATTCATTTTCTCAAAATAAGTGTTTTTCCATCTATCAATATAGACGTTTCAGATGAACTGAGTAATTAATATCTAAAACTGTGATTATTTTAATAAACACAAAGCAAGATATTGGACTAAGTACGATTCCAACTGTGAGTGATTTATAGTGATAAAAATACACAGATGCCATCTGTACCAACAGAAGAACACTCATCACCAATTTGTTTTCTAGTAACACTTCCCTTTCATTTATACTGAAATGAGTGTTGGTTGTTTTTTTGCTTTTTGTTTTTAACATGATACTGACAGTAAAATATGGCTACTTTTAAAATGAGTAACCTAACTGTAGGAGAAATACACTGAAAGCTAAATTAAAATACTCATTTGACTTGCCTAGGGCCTCCATAATGTTTCCTTGAATGCCCATGAAATCTTAAGTTAGGTTTGTTAGACTAGCTTTGCTAGCTTAGTGGCTGTGTCCATACTAAGACTTTTTTTGTCGGGTGTAACACCCCTCAACACTCCCAGAGAAAGCCAAAACAAACAAACAAAAAAATAGTACCTCAACTGAAATAGCAAAAGCTTTAAGTTCAGAACCCAGCCTAAGTCATTAGTCTGACATCATCAGCTTGCCAGCATCCCTGCCAGTTCAGCATTAAGCAAGAGAGCCATGGGGTATGCACCAGGGAAAATAGGGCAGGTAGTGAGAGCACTGATAAATATCAGTCAACTTCAAATACTAACAACAAGATCAAAAGAAAAATGGCATTTAAATAAAATCTGCACATGGAGAACTTCATTAGCAGCAGTTACAGAAAGAAAGATATGATAGCCAAAACATTCATTTACAACCATGCACCAGATATAGAGAGTTTTGAGAAAGATGAGAATTACCATTACGTGTATAAGAGTAATGAACTGATGGCAAGTGCAACACGCAGCACAGGTTCTAGTTTAGTCTCTCTGTTGAGTATTTACTACCACAGCTGTAAATCTTTACCTTGTTTTCTCAGTTCTGTGTTTGAAACTGAACTTCACTGCACGTGAAGAGAAAAATAGATCACACACTCTAAATTTTTATTAATATGCCTATTCAACTTCAGGATCTAAAATATGACAAGAATGTAAATAAAAAGTAAATTTGAAAAATTTTTATCTTTATTCTACAACAATGCTTCACCTCCATTTGCTTCAGTTTTTCCAGCCTTTCAGAATTTCTTATCAAAAAGCTGACAGGTTTAGCTCTTGAAGCGAGTTTTCCTGTTGAAATTTAGGAAAACAGAACAGCTGTCATTCAATCACACTTCAGCATGTGCCAATCCCGTTCACTTTCAAATGTTTATTCCTCAGGAATCAGCACTTCATTGGTATGTCCTACTGACATGTCATAAAAACATTCAGATCTGTCAGACATGTGGAACAAACACATTATAGAGCCCATGGTTCCAGAGTTCCTACACATTTGATGTTTGCTGTATTTTTAATATATCTTCACTGTCTTAAATTGTAAAGATTTTTTAGTCCAGAAAGTCACTGTTACATTAAGAATTTGCCTTAACGGAGTAAGCCCTAATAATAATTCTACCTACCTGGAGAAATTCGTACTACCTGCAGCAAAAAAAGGACAAGCAGCAAGTGATGCTACAAGCTGAATCAATGAATCTGCTTCTTTCATGCAGATTTTATGATTCTAGGGTCCAAGCAGACTATAGTAATATGCTAGACTCAAATCCAAGATCTTTTTCCTCCTTAAGCAAATTGTGACACTAAGATTTCACTTAACAGCTAGGCAGGAAGCGTTCACTGCTGAGTTCCCTTTGACATTGTGAAGACCCTCACTAAATCTTCTAAAATGAAGTACACTAAATGCAATAAAAAAATCCAATTTATCAAGGAATAGAGAAAGACATAGCTAAAATTCAGGAGAGTTATTTCATTTCCTGTAAGAAAAGATATAACAGTTCAATTCCATAGAAATATCACAGAAATTTAAAATGAATTTACTGTTCTACATAGAAGACAAAACCCAGCAGTTTAGTTTCTCTCTCTTTTTTTCTTTTTTCTTTTTTAAATGGCTTGCTACTCATTCTAATGGGACTGGACTTCTAATTCAAACTTTGATGTTTCTACGTTTACTACTGTAATTTCCAGTCTAGTGAAATGCCACTTAGGCATGAGGAAGAACTGCAGAAGCAGCTGATCTGAAATGGTTTTTATAATGACATTTTCTGGTCACAAATAAAGGTGTCTCTGTATAAAATTTACAAAGGTGTATCTGTAAAATGCAGTTACATGACTTGTATCAAGGGTATGATAACTACAATCCATAACTAGATAGATGCACTTGAAAATTCCATGAAATACTGCAAAATGCATTCCTCAGAATATTTTTCTCTTGCAATAGGTAATGGTAGTTTGCTTCTAGAAGGTGCACTCAATACTAGCAGCAGAACATCACTGAGAATAATAAATAATGTAAAGATGTGGCTTATAACTGGGAGACAAATACTAATTTTACATCCTTTGAGAAAAATATACAGTGAAAAATGCAGCCATGTATCAACAGTTTTCATATTTTCATGCCTCCAAATTAGTAGAAGACGTAAAGATTTTTGTGTCAAAACATCCTTACAGGAAATAACTGAATTCATAGATAAAAGTCACTTTATAATTAAAACAACTCATAATTTGAGTTTGTTTCTACCTCCTGAAAAAGGAGAGCATTATAATTCACCACACTACAAAATTCTACAATGTAGAATCCATCGTATACTATTATCAACAGTTATATATCATAGAGGACAGCTGGGTCTCAAATTCTGTGCCCATTTTACATTACCTTGTCCTGCCTAGTTACGTCACTGCTCCTGCAAACTTCACCTTTTATCTACAAATGGACAGACTTAACACTTCTGCTTAAAATCTGATGATTTTCATTTAATTGAAAGAAAAATGCCTAATCAAAGCCACTGAACATAAGCAATTGCAACATATGGCTCCCCAGCTGGGAAAGCGTCCGACCAACGTATCTGCAATTTGAGAGATAGAGACAAACAGCCCCATCAAATACCTTTTCACCAACAGACAGGTGCACTGGGATGGAAGCCAAAAGACCAGGCTTCAAAGACCCAATTATTGAGCAAAACCATACGAAGAGAGCAGGTATTGTTCCCCCATTTTACAAATGAGGTTAGCACAAGGTTGCACAAGAATCCTTCTGGAGATAGCTGGGAAGGAATCCATATGTCTATTATGTCAAAACTTATTTTCATCCACTTAACTGACACTCAGAGAAGTCTAATCCTAATGTATGTTCCTGGCTTTGCAAGGCAGGCACTTACACTTCTAACACCAGCCTCAGTGTAAATATTTAGCTTATCACAAACTATTACAGGTTTTCTGCGAACATTTCACTCAGCATGGCTCTCTTTCCTCATATTTTCTTTGGGATTGAAACCACACACCTTTCAACAATGCGATGCTATTTCCCTCAAGGCTCAGTGAAAGCAAATCTGCTGTTGGAAAAAAGAGCAACAAGATGGTAGAGAGGCAAACAAGAATTTCAACGTGAAAGTGGCTGATAAGGGACTGAGGCTGAGGTATTTGTCTGTGGGAAATTGAGCAAGAAGGAGGAGAGATTAAATGAACACAAAGGCAAAAAGGCAGGGACAGGACAAAATGAGGGAGAAAACAGTGAGCTTTGAAAGTAGAAGCGTCCAAAACCCCATGGATCACTACAGGCTTGGGGTGGGGTGGCTGGCAAGCTGCATGGAAGAAAAGGATCTGAGAGTGTTAGTTGACAGCCAGCTGAACATGAGCCAGCAGTGTGCCCAGGTGACCAAGAAGGCCAGTGGCATCCTGGTGTGTATCAGAAATAGTGCAGCCAGCAGGAGCAGGGAGGTGATTGTCCCTCTGTGCTTGGCACTGGTGAGGTCACACCTTGAGTACTGTGTTGAGTCTGCGCCCCTCAGTATAGAAGGACAGAGGCCCTAGAGCGTGTCCACAGAAGGGCAATGAAGATAAGAAGGGTCTGGGGCACAAAATCTTATGTGGAGTGACTGAGGGAACTGGGGTTGTTTAGTCTGGAGAGATTGGGGCTCAGAGGAAATTTCCTTGCTCTCTACAACAACCTGAAAGGAGGTTGTGATGAGGTGGGGGTCAGTATTTTCTTGAGGTTGTGATGAGGGGAGGTTCAGGTTGGATATCAGGAAAAATTTCTTTTCGGAAGGAGTGGTCAGGTGCTGGAACAGGTTGCCCAGGGAGGTGGTGGAGTCACTGTTCCTGGAGGTGCTCAAGAAAAGGGCAGATATGGCAGTGAGTGATAGGCATATTAGTGAGAACGGTGGAGATGGGTTGCTGGCTGGACTTGATTATCTTAGTGATCTTTTCCAAATGTAATGATTTCATGTTTCTATGAAACAAGAAAACAATTGCAGATGAATGCAGGGAGGTTGTAGGATGAAGTAGAGAATGGGCAAGATGGGGGGGGAAAAAAAGGCTGCAATGGATTGCTGGGACAATGAAAGAGAAAGGAAGCAAAAAAAGAGACAAAACTGCAGCTCAGTGTATCCTGAGATATCTGACAAGTATAAAGAATGTGCTCCTAAGAAGCCATAAGGAAGTACAATTTTGGAATTGAAAGAAGAATCTGAATGTCAGAAATAAATTTTTAAAAATCAAAGAGATCACATTTTTCCAGAGACTCAGAAAAACAAGCCAAAATATATTTCATTTAAATGTATGTCTCAAGGGTAATCTTGGTATGATTTTTCAATTTATGGAACCAGAATTGTCACCCTTCAAATGTATATAAAGCCTTCCCAATGTTTGAATAAACATATTCAATTTCAGTCCTAGAGCACATGCCAAGTATCTTGGACACTTTCAACAGGCTTTCGACTGCTACTTTCAGACACAAAATACTTACAGTGCAATGTAATACTTGTTGTATTCATATACCACTCAAATCTCATGGCAAAATAGATTTTCATTACATACTTTAGAACAGTTGACAGTAAGAAAGTTAGAGAACACCTCCCTCTACTGTTCCTTTCATGTAAAAAAAAAAAAAAAAAAAAAAAGCTGCTTAAGTAATTTTATATCAAAAGCTGAAACTAAAAAATTATCTTCAAGCTAGGAAAAAAACCTGTGAATTTTCCATGTGTGCCTTTTTTTTTTCCTCCTAAAAACAACTAACCTCCAGCTTCACAAAATAAGAGAGAAGGAATTATAACCTGTATTCAAAGAGAAGAAAACAATCTAAAAAAGGAAGAAAGAAAGAAAAACAGGCATATTGAAGGGAATACTGTCACATGTACTTGCATAGAACAGATCTAGCACAGTCTGTGCAAGAGAGTCAGGTGAGACAGTCAATATTTAGCTTGTATTAGTACTTCAGGGATAGACAGGTCCATTTTTCTTCAGTACTTAAAAAAGAGAAGAAAAAGAAAAGCATCTGTTTCTTTTCTGACAGTGTTTATGTTTAGCCTTTAGATCGTAGGAGTCAGCCATCCATTTGTATCCCAAGCTCAGGAAAACTGTATTCCAAGTTCCAAGAGTTAAGCTCCAGAAACCTAGTGTAATTAATCAAATAAGGACAGAAGAACTGCCGCACTGCATTAAGTATCCTGTCTTTATCAAGTCTGGTAGCAATCCTTAGGGAAAGAGTATAATAACAGGTTAGAAAGGGTGATCCTTCCTCAAATATCCTGCCCTAGCTTCTGACAGTCAGGAGTTTGGGACCAAGATTTCATCTATATTGTTGTGTTTAGTAGCAACTGATAATCTCTGGTTTCACTAATTTTCTCAATCTCTTTTGAACTTTTTTATCCTTTTAACCTTAATCATTCTGTGCTAAAAGTTGTACAGTTTGTGAAAAAGTACTTCCTTGTACTTCCTTTAAAACTACTTGTTTTAAAGCATCACCCTGATATTTAAGAACTTCTTTGGATGTTTAGTGAAACAGTGGATAATCATTCTGAATTGACTTTCAATTCCTTCTTCATTTCATAGAAAGTTACCATATTTCCCTTTTAAAATTTTCATTATTCTTCTAATTCAAATTTTTGTTTTTTAAAGTTCAATTCCATCAAATAAAGTATTCCAACTAGAATCTGAATCTGTAAATATCAGTTTGACAGCCACCAACAACATGTATCACTAGATCTGCTACACTGGAGGCAACAAAAGATAACTCCAACATGTTTGATCAAAGGCTAAAGAAGAATATCTCAAAAGCCTCACATTAAAGCTTAGCCAAAAAAACCCCCAACATGTTCTCTGTTACACATAGCGTGCTCTGCAGATGGCTCATGTTCCATCCCCTTAAACATTAACCAACTTCATGCAATGGATGTGAGGCACTGATTAACCATCACCTAATAACCTGCTTGAGGTGTTTTAGTCTTATTCTTGAGAAATGTAGACAGTACCAGAAAGGACAGCCCAGACCTATGCAGTACTTTCAGAGCCAGGGATCAGCTACTGGAGCCATGCAAGGGGCCTTGTGGCCAGCCCTGCTGCTTTGCTCTCTCTCGCAGTTACTGAGGTTTAGTCAACAACTGGAGTCTCTCCTTCTCCAGGAACGTGGTTTACTGCATGCTGTCAGTGCTGTCTTGGTAGGCCAACTGTCCAGAGAATGGCTGAGGAATTTTGATTTGCTTTTAGCACTACTCTGAACAATTTGAGGTTGACATAGTGTCCGAACAAAAAAGCAAGATCTATCTCCCTATACTTTTATCACCAGAACGGCCTTCAGGTTCAGGCACAAAGGTAGATAAGAAAAGCTCTTTCACATTGGAAAGCCCCGAAGATTGCTATCAGCTTCTCCTATCTGCCAGTAAATGCCTGATTATCTATTACCTCTCTTTGATACAGGGTACTTAACAAAGAGCTCTTCTTTCCTGACAAGCAAGTACAATCGCTCTTCCCTTATTTCTTTCATATCTGCTTAATTTTGGCAAACTGTTTTTATAGCTGCCTCCTGATCAAGGAAAACAACTCAAAAACACAAAGGGAAAATTCTGTGGTAGACAATCTCTCATTTTGTAACATTTTCCAAGTCACAATCTGTAATATATTTTTCTTATGCCTAACGCTAAATTGACAAAACATGGAAAAACACAGAGGATACTGTACCACACCATTAGAGACGTTAAAAGCAATGCCAAAACTTTTGTAAATTATGTGAATTATGGATAGTGAAAAATTGGATACATTGAATAAGTTCAGGAAGTTTTTCCATGATAGCTGCTTACTTCACAGAGGCTGATATGGTATTTTTAAATAAAAATATAGCTTCCTTCTTAAGCTCTTCTGTTTCTGAGAATCAAAACCTAAAGACTTTTATGTCAATAAACATTACTACAAAACAAACTCACTTGAAAAGAAGCTCTAGTTGAGGCATATAATCAAATGGGGGAAAAAACATGAAAAAAATTACGACTTTATTGATTCTAGTATTTTTTCTATAGAACTTTTTGGTGATGTTACCTAAACACAGTACTTAATACTTTTTCTTTAAATATGAAATTGGGGCAGTACTTTCCTTTGTAAGTAAACAATTATAACAAGGTATTATCTTCTAATGTTATATGTGGCATAGAAGAAATTAAAAAAAAACGGAGAAACTTTGGGACTTTATATCCACTCAAGGCAAGTTAAGTTTTCAACTGTCAGATAATTTATATAATGAGAGCTCGCATTGCCTACAGGTAGCATATACAGAAATGTTTGCTTTGTGAAATCTAATAAAAAGAGTCTGGACTTATTACTAAATGCAAATATTATGTAAAATTTGTATTTCTGCATATAAAATTCATTCTTTTTTAAGTTATATTGCAATAAAATCAAGACATGCATTGTGAACAAGACTTTCAGACCAATTAGGCATACAATTACATGTGCAGAAGACATGCACAATTGTGCAGCTAATTTGTGCATGAAATTACTTTGATTGCACATACTAATTGGATAAACGTGTGTGCAAATGCCAGTAGTCATTTGTGCTAGCAATTATCTAGTACGCATACATAGTCATGGCAACTGCATGCATAAATCAGATGCACTCTTGCATACCTAACTGGCCTCAGTTTATAATGAAAAATCCTTTCTTTTTTTTTACTCCTCTATCATTTGGATACAAGATTTGTGGGAATTCTATACTTCTTCTCCAGTTGAGCACCTCCTCTATGTCTTACCTTTTGGAGACAATGGTTACATGGAACACCATACTTGTGAAAAACTAAGCATAAGATGATCCTGTCTTTGATTAGCTCTTGTATGTAACTATCCTAAAGCAAGATTTTTATTAATCTTAGTGACCATATTGTAAAATGAGCAAATTGTGATGTGGAGATAGAATTAAGTCTGAGGGTTATGCCAAAATAGGCCCTAGCAAAAAGTTTTCCTCTAAACATCCAATTAGAAGTTTCTTACTCTAATCTAATCTAGTAATCTACAGAAATCTGATTATAGCTATGACTAAGAACAGGATACTATTTATGTATTTATTAATAGTGACTTTATCATTGCATATTCCCATCTCCCTACTTCTAGCTTCTCTTTATTTCTCCCAGTTTTTGCTGATAATGCTCTGCCTAATATAAGATTACTTATTTAACCTTTAAGTTAATAAGAAAACACTCTCTTTTGGAGTTACCTTTAAGGTCAAAGAAGTTAGAGTCAGCTAGGCTAGTTCATAACCTGATATAGCACATTTCCATCAAGACCTGTCAACAGCCCTTACTTTTGATACATGGCAGTTTCAAGACACAGATTGTGAGCTGACATCCTCCATCTTTTTACACACCACAGCTTTCAGCATTCCTTCATCCACTCACATTTACTTTAAAAAGGATGGAGATCTGAACCAAAACAAAGTTTTCATTTTCTGTAAAGATGTTGCTAAACACGGAAAAAGAAATCTCGCTACTCCTATAGCAACTAAAGAGCTTAATAATTCCAAGAACACACACTGAGATTTTGCTTGTAAGAGGCATAAAGCCTTCCACATGAGAGAAAAATGCAACTTCTCTGGCATCCAACAGCTGAACTTCAGAATGAATCCTTTCATTGCTTCATTAAATACAATAATAGAGGCAGTGTGTTTGAATGCAATGGAAAAATACTGATCATATGCAATTTGTCCACTAATCATATGGTTATAATCAGCATATCCACACACAATCTATTACATTACTGTATACTAGTAGAGATTAATAGTTAGCAGATATTTCCAGTAATTATATATTCTTGTGGTTTGATTTTATTCCTTCCCTGAAGGACTAGTTAAGAATACTATAGCTGTCAAAGATGATTTGATAAGAAAACATAATGATCAGTGAGCTATCATTCTTACATTAAATGTAGGCTACCTCCTAAGAACCTAGATCTAATATGAAAGGCTAAGCAAATGCCAACTGGAAATTAAGTGAAAACATCTAAAAGTAAAAACAAAACCAAAAAAACTCTTTTAAAAAATACAGAATCTGGGTGTACAATCAAGATTCAAAGTATTAATATTCTTAGCATCCACTGATGATGGGAAAAATGTACGTATACTGTTAAACAGCTTTAAAATTTTACTGTTACTCTCAAGACTGAATGAAGAACTAGAAAAAGTTTAGAACTGACTGTGTACTTATTTGCACACTCCTCAGCAGAGCCTTACAATCTCCGAACTAAGCTACCCTCTTAAGATACCTTGGTATTGTGCAGATCATCACCTTCTTGAGTCTTCCAGCCTGTTATATGGGGATTATACCAGCCCTATTTATGAGGTTTGCTAGTGTGAATCCAACTACAGATGCATACTAACAATACTATTATACAATTACTGTCAAACAAACAAATTATATTATGTATTAAGCTCCATAACATCGTAAGGAAGTGGTAAAGGAGGTATTTGAATTTTGATAGCTTTTGTATCATAATAAAGATGAAGGGATTGCAGTTTTGGAACTTGTTGATATGCATGAACTCAAGAAGCTCCCGTTCTTTCACTGCATTGCATCTTTCATGGCTATTCTCTTCTAAGACATAGAAAAATGATTCAGCAGAAATTGAAGTTCCTCATTTCTATGCTGCAAGGGTTTGTATTCATTTTCAGGGCAGTTCACAGTTTCAGAAAGATAGTTATTGTTAGCCTGGACCATTCCTGAAATCTGAGATGCCCTGCTGAGGACAGTCCATCAACAAAATCACAGTTGTCCTGCTCCTGTGAAAGTGATGCCTTGCTGTCTTCGCAGCCTGTTAGATTGCATCCGAGAAAATGTATCCCATGTCACTTAGTGCTCCTGAACTCTGAATTTTTAGTTGTTTGCTGCCATCAGGTGTGAGACAATTCTCTTCCTTTTTTCTCCAGATGGCAGTGTTCTCTACATACAGCAGAGGACAGACTCTTAAAATAGTCTGTGATTTCTACTTGCAAAAGGAGTCTTTTAAAATGTTTTAAATTCTTATACCTGTATTTGAAAATGTACATACTACAACTACTATCCAGTTTCAGCAGAAATATGATTAAGAAAACTAGAGGTTGGTTGGTGGTTTTTTTTTTCTGTTTTATATATATATATATGTTTATTAAACAGATTTAATTCTAACATTCCTCCCATGGAAATAGCATAAAACAATTCAAATAGCTAAAATAAATTATCACAAAACTTAGTTGCAGCTAATGATTTGCCTGAATTTTGAACTATGAAAAGGTTTCATGAAGATGACAGACTAAGAGTCTTACACTCTAGCAAGATATTTTGTTTTCAATCAAAAAGACCAAAAGAGAGCATAGAAAATTTGAAAACAAAATGGACTAACTGTGACACCAGGCAACTGCAGTCTCCATACTGTGTTGTTTCATATTCAGAGAACTTTGTATTTTTTTCTCTGTTTCAGCCTGGAGCTGTAAGTCCGACTAAATTTTAGTATTTGAATTTTTTCCCCCTCTGGAAATATTATATTAAGTGGTATAAAATGACAAAGTAGCCCTTGGAGCCAAAAGTCATCTTTAGCATTAGATACAAAACTTCTAAAAAATATCAAACAAAAAGTGATCCAAATGCATATTTTTCTTATATTCCAGTTTTAGCACATCTTCTTACTTCAGGCAGTCTCAGTGGAATGAATAAAAGGAGAGAACAGGGCTATGTTTCAGTTTAGTTTCACTTCAGTGACCACTGTTTCTCATTTAACATAAAATCTCTTTCAATTCTGCTGTTTCTTGTGCTCTTTTATGTCCATCAGCTATTTACTACTACGTAAAACCAGTTTTGTGGGTTGTTGTAAAGAAGTTAAATCGCCATAGCAAATAGTTTTGTCATTTGAGCCTCAACTCCTCAAATTTCTCCCGAGACACTGACTTCTCAATAAATTCACTGATAAACTAGAATACATTTCTGTGACCAGGACAATAATAATCAGAAGTTATTTTACTTTGCTTAGGTTCTAGTCCTTGCTATATGCGTGGTAAAGAGACGTCAGTAAACAAATCGTTATGCAGTGAATAGCTCAGCAAGGCAGCCTCAGTCTAATTTTGCAGGTGTTTCTCCAGCCTGATTCATGTTTGAAACTCTTTTAACATTGCTTACAACTTAAATACTAGAATCTATGGGAACATACTGCAGAAATAAAAACACATAGCAGCCTAAGCAATGCACAGTCATTTAACATACAGTTAGTTGAGATTTGGTATATGTTGTTTTACACTGCCTTTGCTGGAAATTTCTACTGTGCCATTTACCACTGTTATCTTTGAATCCTTCTCAAAGTCACTTCTTTCCTCACACAGTGTCCATTCTGTAGTTACAACCTCACTTCCCTGGTCTACAAGAATACATCTGACTACAGCAGCATTAACACATAGTTTACTATAATGGTCAATGCTTGCCATTACGAGCTTATTACTATGCATAATGGCTCTGTCCTTGTCAATGCTTATTAAGCCATAGCCATTTTGTCAGTGGTAGATGGCCTGAGTGGTAGTATAATATTGATGTAACTTTATTGATAAGAATTCTGAAGAACATAATACTCTTCTACTCTGCCTGAAATGCTCCCTTTCAAAGACAGTTTCCCATTGTTAGCTTCCTTTTGAGGTCTCTTAGCTGTATTTATATACATTTTGCACATGAACTATTCATAACTCTGATAATTTGTTGTGTTCTACAAAGACAATTTCTAGCTAAAATTTGTATTGCATCTGTACAAATTAATCCCAAAGAATTAAATAAATTCTAGTCTAGTTATCATACTTATGTATAAAACAATGTTTACTGTCAAAAGACATTAAATTCCATACAAACTTTTGACTTTCCATTTCTTTCTTGGGATTACTCAGGTTAATCAACTTCTAATTAACTTCAAAATCAGTCATGGATTCTACTTAAAATAAATAAATAGATAAATAAATAATAAAAAATAGAATTTGAGTCTCAGAGAAAAAGATCCAACAAACACTTGAAAAATATCTAGTTTATAACAGATGGGACTGATAAAAACTGGAAATAAAATGACTAACATTTATCTATAATGTGTATACATTGAATTTTAAACAAGATGCAATGATGAATGTGTCATACTGAAGATAAATTCTATACGCTGTTAGTACGTGAATGGCACTTAAGATCCCATGAATACAACAATTAAAAACCTTGTTAGAAATACTGCAGGCAAGACAGATTACACAAAATTAATGAAAGACAATTTTGCAAAAGATGAGTAGAATCAGAGTAAGATTTGTAAGCACTGTAACAGTAGAACAAGCTACATTCCCCAAAAAGTTCTACACAGTGCAAGAAAAGCTCAGTGGAAATAAACTTAAGAAAACTTGTTCTAAATGCAGAACTACATATAGACAAAATGGGTACTACAGATGAAATACAAACTGAACTACTGCAGCATTTACGTATGTTATTCAAATATGCATTAGTAATTTATTTATTTTTTTAATATTAAAAGTATTTTTCACTTGAATTAACACATACCTTTCTTCTTTTGGCCAGATTTCTTCTTTATATTTATCCTAGTGAACTCCTATCACATGGTTGTATGCAATGAAACAAACCTGGTGCACAGGCTAAGCAATAATAATTTCATACATAGAAAAATAGGTAATGTACTTAAGTTTGAGGATTTTGTGGTACTTTCCTGAATAATCCAAGCGTTCTTTTCCATTATTTAAGTACTTAAAAAATTGTCGTTGAAAACAGAGTTAGCCAAATCCTAACACTATGCATCCATGTATTTTCTCATTCCCTTTGATGAACACCAAGCAGACAATGCAGCCATCTGGTCAGGGAGAAAGAAATTGTGTAAAAATGAGATATGCGTGTGTAAATAAAAGATTGATGAATGAAGCCCTGAAAGCTGAGATGAAAGTGAAGCAGAACAGACAGGTAAATCATTCTGATACTTATGTTAGTGCTGAAATTATGTTCCTCTACTTTCTATTTTTTTTCCCCTGCTGACAGCAGTGCAGGTGACAAAAAATACTTTCAATTTTGCTGCTGACAAATGCTGGAGGTTAGCAAACTATTTTAGTTCTACTGCTGAGAAAGCATGCTTTCATAAAGAAATGAGAAAGTTTTCTTTCTACATTTTTAATTACTTGAGACATATCCACATCCTAGTGTTCTGAGAGTTATCTAGCTATGAAGCTCCAACTTTAGCACAATCAACACAGGAATCTAGGATGGCTTGCTAACACTAAAGAATATTTTAGAAAAGCACATGGGTTTTGAAGCTATTCACTTTGACTCAGACAAAAAGGGCTAAAGATTTCTCTCAGTTTCAGAAATACTTCTAAGCCAAATTCCTTCCTGGATAAATCTATGAATATTCTGGTTTTGAAGTACGTTTAAATGAAGTAATAATTTTAGCTGAAATACAACTGAAATAAAAATCAAGCAACTCTTTACAGGTTTTTCTTAGAACAATCTAGTAATACAATATCTAATGCACAGATAGCTTAGAACTTTGAAAAATCTGCTTGATGTGACTTCCAATTTAGCAGACCTTTTTGATTAGCATTCAAATATCAGTTCCTTTATCATTATAAATAAAACAAGTGGTTTTTTTTGTTTTTTTTTTTTAACGTAATAACCTCAGCCAAACTTGTACCACCTACAACAATGGCTAGAAAAATAAGCAATGTGCAGAATGAACAGGCTGAAGTCTGCCCTAGTGTGTGCTTGTAGGAACTTCAGGTGTTGTACTTCCACACCAAGAAGAGAAAGAAGACCTATTGTTACTAGATTATTTACAGCAGCCTGGTCTAATATTGAATGTGGAGGTTGGTGGCCCTGCATGTGGCAGGGGGGTTGGAGATTCATGATCTTGAGGTCCCTTCCAACCCTGGCCATTCTGTGATTCTGTGCTTCTGTGCATGCAGCTGCTTACTCATTACCTTACCACTAGGGAGAATTCAGTATCAATCATAATCACTATGTTTTTGTTTTTCGTTTTTTACTTTAAACAGTTAAGAGACAAAGACAAAAATGTGAAACTTTATTACTGTGTAAGCAGAGAGGATAGTGGGATTTATTAAGCCACTATATTACCTCTTTTATGGGGATCTTGGACAGGAGTGCCAAAAGGCTGAAAGTAGTAGCACGACTCTGTACTCATTCTTGCTCTGAATTGTGTGGTCAAACATACATTTAAATCATAAATTAATAGGAAATTAAAGTTTCCTCTGCCCTTGTTGGGATTTCTTTCCCCTCTGAATCAAAGAAAAGGAAAAAAAAAACCAAAACCAACCATCAATAACAGCAACCAATATACATGAAAACACAGCAGCTTATCAAACCTTACGCTGCTTTTTTCTCTCCTCCTTCACCAAAGGACTGCTATCCCTTTTTGCTCACAAGCATCTGAAAAATCTAACAGAACCACTATGCATAAGACATTTTTATTAAGCTAGTTTTTGCTGAGTACATTGTAAGGTGTGAAGTTGTCAAGAAGAAAATACTGTCTGGTCAGAAGACCCGAACAAGTAGAAAAACTAAACATTTTAATGCAGTAGTATGCATTAGTTTCAGATAAATGTGTTCTGATGATTTTGGGCTGTTTCTTTCAAAACAGAATGTGCTGTTGAAAAATATGCTGTAGAAACATGGCTTACATTGAAAGGCTTTGCAAAATTGTATAATCAGCAAAAACTGAGAAATTCAGCCTGTTTGCTTTCCTTTTGTTCCTCACAGTTATTACTGCCTCATTATACAGTCATTTGTATGATATTTTGGCAGACATTTACTATTGCATAAATTAAAGTCACTGAATCTAGTTCTGCCTACAGGTCTTTATGAAAATACCAGCAACATTTTTATTTGAATGTCAAAGTTTGTCAACCATTAAACTGATGGATTTTTCATTATGCAATTCAAGAGAAGAAGCAATCTCCAGTCTGTATGCAACATTACTCTGAGAAAAATACACATCTTTGAAAAATCCTTCCTGCTTATTTTTTTAAGAGTCTCTTCACAAAGGAACTAGCTTCATACATTTTATTAATATGCTAGCAACAGATACGATGCTGTGATTCAGTTCAGTGAAAAATAATGAGATCATCTGCAGCAATCCAAAAATTCCAGTAAGCCTTTAGAAACCTTTCAACACGGTTTTATAAGAAAAATATCTATTGATTTCATCAAATTTATGCTTTCCAGCATGAAGCTACTGTAGCTTTTGTAACAGCAACCAGAAAGCTCCTTCAGAGAACCATGCAGTATGAGTTTTCCTGGAGGAACAGCCCAGCTTTGGGCAAAATTAATAAAGTTTAAAGAAGAACTTTCATCTTATTTAGCTTTCAGTCATCTTTTGAAGAACACTAAGGATAACAGCCACAGAAAAACCTAGATGAAACTGAAAACTCATCTCAAATTCCTATAACTTCACAAAATGACTACACTTATGTCCAGCTTTGCATTCAGTTTTCCTTGTGCAGAAGAGCTCATCAATGCTGGTTCAACACTTCAGCTCCTGAGGAGCTAAAAAGAGCAAGCACAAGCTGATCGCTGTGGTGCGCTGACAGCACGTTCCACTCAGCAGCAACTACCTTTGGCCAGAGAAGTCACTATTTGTCAGCAGCAAAGTTTTTACAAGATTCACACAAAAAACAGGACTTCTCTTGTGCCACCCTGTGTTGCACTGCACCACAAGTTTTGTTTACTTGTTTATGCTATGTTCCTTCCCAAGAAGGAAGCAACATGGTGAAGTGTAATCACCTAGGAAGGAGGAGAATTGTTTCACCTCTGTCTGGTGAGCATCCATCATCAGCTGTACAGGGAACTCCACAGCCTCCACAAGACCTCCAAGCCCATGAAGCACAACATGGCGTGTGCAAAAAATCTGTGTACAAAATAGAGGTAGGGAACTGGCGGAACTTAAATATATTTTCTTTAACTTCTGTTGCTTCCCATTTGTTATTCAAGTATTATTGAATAGTACCATTAAACAACCTCCTTGATCATTGACTCTAATGCTAAAGACTACAGAGCACACAGTGAAAAGTTTAATTCAACTGGGACATTACAGCACATATTGATTTTTGTTAGTGTTACCCCACCGTTTTTATTTAAAAACTTGCCTAGAATAAGAGATCATTTACACAAATAAGATATTATAAATGCTCAGAAATAGGCTGTGCAAAAAGAAGGCCATAGAATTCACTGTCCTTACAGAAGAGATGACATGAAGTACAAAATTCAGCAATTATTTTGCACTTTGTAACCACATCCACATAAGCGATGAAAAATGCTGCATAATTATCTGATTTATAAGCAGCATCACAGATACAATTTGAATAAAACTGTGATTACTGTTAGAACTCCAAATAAAGCAGGAATAAAGTTTGTGTCAACTGGTGAAAGCTTATTTGTGAAACACAGGTAATGTTACACTGATGGGTAAATATCTATATCTATATCTATCTATATCTGCTACGCCATCGTTATGTTTTTCTCTAAGAAAATCATTTGCACCTCTACTCAGTATAACTGCTCCCTATTTTTACAGTTACCATTAACACAGTTCCTTTTCCTTCTCAAATTCAGATATTAATTTGATATTTTACTGACCTCTCAAAAGGCTTAAAAAAAATCTGTCACTATTTTACATCTTTTTACTGTGACATTTAAAAGGAAATTACTCAACCAAGTTTATTCAAGAAACAAGTGCCAGAGCCAAGAAATGAGCCCATTTTTCTCACATCCCAAGTTGATACATTAGCCACTTCTTTCAGCTGCACTTCATTTGAGTTCTCCTTTGTCCCTTCTTTGTTAAACTTGGGCACATGCATTTTCCTGACATAACCTCAGAGATGATGCCAGAATAGAAAATCTGAAGAGATCTGATGTAAATCAACTTTTAAAATGTATATTCTATGCAGTGTGCATTTCAAGCGGTTTCTAGGAAAAGCTGAGTATGTCCTGCAAATGTAACTGAGCTATCAGCTTTTACAATTCTTCTATTTTCATTTTGGACGAGAGTCGGGAAAATAGCGTAAGGTCTCCTGGCTTATAACTTGTATGGAAGGAAAATGCAAGCATAAAAGTACAATTATCACAAGAGTAACTTATTTTACAAACACTGCCTTATTACGATTGTGGACTGCATTTTTGGTTCTTCATAAAAATATGTGAGAAAAAATAAATAAGCCATTTTTAAAATTCAGTAAATATCAGAATCCAACGATGGAACATGAAAAATACCATGTGACTAATCTTTTTTTTAAGTTATAGTAAGAATTATGTAATTATCTCTGAATAATCTAAAAGTTTAAAATTCTTCACTGAAGGCACTTAGGTAGGGTTTACACACATTTCTGAACAGGAAAAAAGGCTGAATTCACAACAAAGGACTCAACCACAACTAGCAGTGGTTTTCAAGCTACTGGTAATTTCCCAGAAAAACGTCCTGTTAGATTGGTCTGACAGCTGGTCTCTCATCATGATTAAATGGATTTGCCTTGGGTGAGCTCCAGAAATATGCTTGGGTTTGAATTATAGTAGATTCAATAGTCCACACCGGCTATTATAAAGTTTCTTATCAACTCATGTTAAAACACAGCACGGGAGCATTTAAATTTATTTTAGATGAATCTTTCAAGCTACCCTTTTTCCAGATCTTGAGTTTTTAGGACGGTGTTGGCCAGTAATGAAACATTTGTTTCTCAGCCTGGCCATTCAATTCGGTTACAGAATCGCAGCTTCCTGACAAAATACCAGACTGGTTTTATGGCTAGTGAACTAGGTCTTGAAGCATCAAATCTCAAGGATGTTATTATCCAGACGTTTCATCATTGTGCTGCTGAAGACTTGCTAACCCAACAGTTTCAAAATCGAGAAAACAACTGCTTTCAATGGAGAAGCATTTCTTGGTGCTTCGTGCAAATGAAATGGAATAAAATAAAGCTATCAGTATCGAACTACAGAAATAGCTTTCTGAAGCTGGAGCAGCTGAAAAAGCTGAAGCCACATTTGTTAGCCACAAATGGTGATTGCTATCATGCAGTAACACCTCAGAGAAGACGCTCCTCTGTTTGAGAAGACAGATGGAGCATCCGCAGCCTTTGGCATGTCCCACTTACTGAAGTGTTAACTACAGGGAATGGAGCAACAGCACTAAAGCCTTCTCCAGAGACCCAAATATATATTAACAGCTAAAGAATAGCACTTCAGAACAAAGTATGAGATCCTGAAAAGATGTCTCTAAAAATGTGGATGTTCTGAGTTTTCCTAAAAATTAGCATTATCCATATTAAAAAGTACAATATCCTTGCACCATGCCTCTTGTGGTAATAAAAGATTAGATTGTCACTAAGAAAGTATTTTAAATCTATTTGATGCTTAAACCTTTAGAGTGAAAAAATCTGACAGTTAATAGGAAAATATTAAAACCAGATAATGTACTACTGAATTCAGTACACTGCCCAGATTAATGAAACAAACGAAGCCCCCAAAAACCACCACTTGCAAAGAAGCTCTTTACCAAGATTACACCTAACCTCATAAAACTGCCATTTGAACAGCATTTTATACACTGGGAGTCAGCCATTGTCTACTCAGCCACTGTTTACTCAAATACATCTGGCCTTGATATACATTCAGGTTGATACCTTCCATATTTGTGTCAATGTATGCAAGTAGTCTAAAATATACGGTTTGTTGAAATTGTGACAAGAGGAGGATTTTCTATTAAAGTGTCCTCTGATCAGAACTCCATACAGTGAACAACTGCATTTTCCTGATACTTCACTGTCAACTTGCTAAATCTCAAATGTCACTGAGATTTACAACATTTCTGCCAGGCTTCCCATCCAGATTTTGAAGAACCAGTCACTGCTAAGAACAGAAACTGGCAGCCTGTAAATAAACATAATATTCGCATTGCTAATAAGCTCAATTTACAACCAAAGTAATTTTGGGGCTTGAGATGAGGCTGACATCAGTAATTCCATGTGGCTGACCATTTCCTACCAGTTACCTCCACAGCTGAAAGTGTCCACCTACATTAATTTTTGTCCCATTAAAAAAATTATACTTTAAATCATACACAACTAAGGTAAGCTTCTATCTGATTACTGAAGTCATCTTACTACCAAAGTGTGTTGCAGAAAAAGAACACTTAAGATTCAGTGTCTCAAGCTTCTATTCTTACAACTACTTTCAAATCTTACTAAGATACTTGGCTTTACTACTTACCAAAGGAACGCAAGCAACTCCATCAACATTACCAACCTTCCACGTACTTTTGACAGCTTCGGTAATTGCAAGTAATTCTAATTTTTGGACATTGTATAGTGGTTGATTTCTGCAAAGGTTTAAATGATAAACTTTTATGAGTTATTTATTTTGTCACAGTAGCTATTTATATATGTTTATATACACACACAGAGCTACATGTACGATTTCTGAAAAATCTGTTGAGAATCAGCATACACACAAAAACATTAATTAGGTTTTACAGTGTGACTTCGATATTGAACTTGAAATAAGAAATTTAGCCAGCACACTGATCATAAAGGAATTGCATTCATAAACACAATATGCTTATATTTTAGGAACTTGGGCTGTCAGAACAGCAGAAGTGAAATTAAGCAAGAAGGCACAGAATCCTAAGGAAAAAAAAAAGGAACATCAGCAGCAGACAGACCACCAGAACCTACAAATCTTATCGACAATTAATGAGTGAATAGAATATTGATTATGGCAGAAAAGTCAGGAGAAACACCTGAATTTATATTCATAGCAATGGAATAGAATTTATATTCACAGCAATGGAATAGTTGCTTCAATATCAGATTTCTTCCTGTTTAAGGAGATGTTTCTTTTTCTTAAGGGAGAGAGTGAGTTGTTTGGGTTTTCTGTTGTTTTTCAAAGGACTTAGCTTTATGGTTACTGCTACTTCCATAACATGCATATTGACAGAAACCACTGTCACAGAAGAACAAGGTATGAACAATCATAATACGGTAAAGTGTTAACAAGTCTTTCACAAAGAAAAGTTGTGCTTCAAAAATTTAAAGAAAATTTTGAGAAGTCTAATTTGATGGTTACAGAACAGCCAGGTCATAGCAATGTTAGCCTTCTCTGAAACTTCAAGCACAACCCCTCAGAAACTCCTGAGAAAACACCAAACCTAATCATAACAGCGAGAAAAAACAAATAGGAATTGTCTCAAATGAGAGTAGTTGAATATGCTCAGAAATGATTTTAAGAAAAGAAGTGTGGAAGTTTGCTGCTGATAGTAAACTGTTAATGTGAAAACCTAAAATGTACTGCAGAGGATTATACAAAAGACCTACAACAGTAACTGACTGAGCAGTAAAATGCATGATGAAGGATGGACAAATATAACCACAGATAACCAAATAATACTCTCAGTTGTATTGTAAACTCTTCAGTGAATGTGTTAGCTACTGCTCCATTTATAAAGTTTTTTCTAATTGTTGTTGCCTCAGTTCCCTAAAGCACATAATGTTTTTACCACCCCCCTCCAAGTCCATCAGCAATTAGAAACTGTGTAATGTCACAGAGCAGAACAGTAAAATAAAAGTGCAAGACAGCTGATCTCAAAGTATGGAGGTTACACTGCTCTCATATTATCATCCCCCTCCCACCACAATAACCCTTTTTTAGCTATTTCCATCTGTTTGATACTCCTTCTTTCCACCACATGTGGAAAGTGGGTAGTTGATGTTTTCCCAATGCCAGGTGGAAAAGTGTTGAGATAGTGATCTTCATCCTTTCAACAGCTGAGAACACAGACTGTAAGCAACCCAGTCTCTTATTGCATGAAAACATTAATGACAAGTAGGAACTATTAAAATAATCAGTAGATCAAGCAAATAGTACTTGAAATTAAGTTACTGCAATTCACACTGCTGTTGTACAAAGATTTGGCTAGCTAGCATGTACCCACCCTTTGCATTTCCAATACAGGAGCTAAGAGTGCTTGGACTTTCTGAATCAGCAAGTCTAACATGAAGATTTTCTTTTTCCAGGGGTCAATTTTCCCATTGATGCAAGGAGGATTTACACATGCAAGTCCCATTAACATTAATAGGAGTTACCTACATAAATCCCCCAGCAATGATAGGATAAAAGACCCCATAGCCTGCAAGGATCCAAGTTCTAATGATTACCTGTCAAATGGCCCTAAGCATCATCATCACCAGAAAAAAGCAGACGTAGCAGCTTCATAACTGAAAATACTTCCAAAGGAAGGGTAACTGATTGCCATCACAGAGATAAGGCAATACAACAGCAGAAAGGAAAACGGCATAAAATTGACTGTTTGAATATTAAGGGTTAACCCAATTAACCAAGTGAAAAAGAAAGTACTCATTAAAAAAGGAATTCAAACATATCAAAGCACTCCTCAAAAAAAAAAAGTGTGAATATTGTATGAGCTCCAAGGTGCTTGAAGGATAATACAGCTACTTGTTTAAAAATTCAATTAACCTTATCTTTCTTTAACTTGATTTATTAATAATCCTACAGATAAATTGCCAGTTTTTAAAAAGTCATGTTATCTTTTGAATACATCCTGTATGACAAGCCTTAAAAACTACTTCAAATAAGCTTAACCCTCACTTTGTATGCTTAAATCATTTAAAGCAAGAACAAAATGCAGTTCTGTAAAATAAAAAGTGTTATCTACTGGTAGTGCAAGTAAGTTTGCAATTGGGTACTCAAGTAGCATAGGAAAAGCACTTTATGTTTCCATTTACCACAAGAATAAAGCATGAAAACATTTTTAAGCAATCAATGTAGTGTGAAGTCATAACCTATAACTTGCAGATTATTCCGTCTCATCTAAAATCACATTTGCAGGATTATCAAACTTTGCTTCACACAAATATTAAGTACTAAGATGTTACTTTTTAAAAATTTGTTATTTTATGTAAAACATTTTATGTAAACATACTGTCAACACACATTAAACTTCAATCATATTACAGTTGGAAACATGCTGAAAGTAAAGAACAAAATTATCAGAAAGTTTCTGCTAGCAAACGAACTCCTTTTCTTGTTTGGTTGAAAGAAAACACACAAAAATACACTTGCAAGCAAACCTTTAATTTTCATCAGACAATTTCCTTGTAAATATAGAAAATGAAAAATTCAACTATGATCCCCACTACCAAAAGACAAGAGGTACTAGGTCCTCCACTTTCACAAATTTTTAGATGTTAAATACAATCACTAGATACTCATGCTTTCCAATACACACAAAGTAATTACAGTTAACAAAGAGTAAGTCTGCTTAATAATATAATATATATAACTGCTCAACAACAAGCATCCAAAGATAACTATTGTTTAACACTGGTAACATTATAATGACATTTTTCTGGGGTCTTTGGGATTATATGCACAACAATGTCTATCCAAGATGCGAAGAAGGTAAGCACTAAAAAACTAGTTTTTGAAATGCAAATTGGACAACGTATTATGATGCAAGACAAAGTTAACTGTATCAGTCATGCTGTAAAAAAATAATTAAATTAACCTTTATGGCACGAAGCCACTTTAAAGGCAGGCACATGCACTTTGAAACTCTACAAAAATTTGGTCAAGTTCAGACAATGCTGAATACTCATCACTCAGTGGCATTCTTGTTTACACACTCTTTTAGCACTGCTAGAACTATACCTAAACTCAAGTGCAAGTTTAAACTCTGGCTCATTAGAATTCACTGATCTCTATATTTGGACACACTGTTAATCTCGTGTATGTTTTAAGGTAAATCTTAAAATAAATGCTAGTTTTTCATAATCCGAATGTCTAATTTCAAGCAGTGTTCAGAAGAAGTGCAAGTCTATCCTGGTCATTTACAACAGCTTTCTCATTCCGTAACTCTTTATATAAACTACTGTTATAAATAGTTTAATAAATTTTATTGTATAAATGTTTTATGATCATCATTACAAAACATAGCATGTACAGCTATCACACTAGTTTTAATCCCATTAACTGGGATCAATACAAACCTTTAGAATTAGCAGTTGAATCTCTTCCTCAGCAGGTTTACCTTCTCTGCAGGAAAACCTCAATTCATTGCTAAAATGCTCAGACATCATACTTGCAAAAAAAAGATTACTGGCTTATCGCAGGTCCAAACACTACCATAAATCTGGGGAAGATAACAATAGTTATGCTCAGTAGATGAGTTTGAATTTTGTTGGGAAGTCTAGCATTAAGTTTGAATTGTGCTACAGAAAATAAAGTGTCTGGTAAAAATGTGTGATTATGCAATCTTCTAAAGGGAAAACATTCTGAATGTAAAAACTGTTCCCTATGTGGAACATCCACTGAACTATACTTATTTCTAATTCATGGCTTCAGTTTCAAAACCACTAATTTTTTTTCCACTATGCAAATTAAACATGACATCTCATGTATTCTAAAGCCATTCCAGAACCGTCAATATTATCACCTTTAAGATTCTTTCCTAAAAAGCAATCTGAATTACAGATAATGAAGCTGACATTGAACTAGCACAGGCATAATGACTTTTAGCAGAACTCTGACACTTTATAACAGAAGGTGATCCTCTTACTAGTAAGCAACCTTTCACGATCTTTCAGTTAGTTTTGACTTCACTGTCTAAAAGATACAGGATTCTTTCCAAGATGTAAACCAAAACCAGATTATCACAACAGATAATGAATTATATTTTAACATCTTAAATTCAAATACTTTGTTTCATGATTTTTATCTTATTTCAACTGTTAACATCCCTGGGCCAGTTAGGCTTATGACTTTATTGAGGAATAGCTATTAATGAAGCTATTTGAATAAGAAAGATTATTCAAGCTAAGGAAAGTAAGGCAATCACAAATAGTATCACCATTTGTTTTTTTCAATCTCTTTTTTTTTTTTTTTTTTTTTTGCCCTTCCTCCCTTTAACTTCTGCCAAGTGCCTCTTCTGCTAAGAGAACAGAGCTAATTCATTCCTCAATATGCTCTTTAACACCAGTACTACCTCTACTACTGCTTTCCTGAAGTGAGGATTCAGGTTTTGTCTCTGGTGAATTATTGAATCCTGTCTCTTCTGCTGTAATCTCATCTTCATCATAAATAATATCTTCTGGATTTGGTGGTGCTGGACAAAATTCCTCTGTAGGAAACATTTCCTGGAAAATAGTCTCAGCCTATTAAAGAAGACAGACACAATAAAACAATTATACCTTGGAATGTAATATGTTATGTAAATATGGTGCAGAAATCTAAATTATCTATTCTTTCAGATCAATACTGACTTAATATTTTGGCAGTTTTGTAAACATATCCTGCAGTTGTCTAAAAAACTCTTTTCCACTACAAAAATATCTCTAACTCCAGTTTAACTCAAAGAGATGGGAAAGATCTTGCCTCTTTCCAGAGAGAAGAATCCAGCAAAGCCAGGAAATTGTTAGTACCAGAGCAGAAGTTCCCCCACGCCCCTGGAGAGGCCCATGTCAGAGCAGGCTGTCCTCTTGCAGCCCATATGGAAAAGATCTCATGGAGAAGCCCATGGTGCAGCAGTGAATGCAGCCTGAAGGAAACCGCAGCTCACAGAATGCCCCCCTAAAGGAACAGACCCCAGGCTGTTGCCTATGGAGAGAAGCCTGTGGTGGGGCAGGAGGTGCCACTTGTGAGGACCTGTGCTAGGGCAATTTCTGAAGGATGAACACCATGGTATGGAGCCACACTGGAACATGTCTGAAGAGCTGCAGCTGCATGGGGAGCCCACGCGGTGTCCATTCAAGAAGGACAGCAGGAGGGAGGGAACCCCTGGAGTACAGGCAGGGAGTGACCATGAAGGAACGCAGAGGCAAAGTGTTATGGGCTGACTGCAGACCCCATTCCTCTGCACTGCTCAGGGGGATGAGGTAGAAGAGGGTGGATGGGGGAAGGCAATTTTCCTTCTCACTGCTCTAATTTGTTGCTAACAGGCAATAAATTACATGAGTTGCCTTTACACAAAGTCTGTTTTGCCTATGACAGTAACTGGTGAGCGATCTTCCTGTCCTTATCTCAATCCATGAGCTTTCTTTTCATAGTTTTTTCTTTCCCTGTCCTTCTGAGGAAGCAGAGCGACAGTGGCATAGTGCTGCTGAGCTCCCTACTGAAGTTAAACCATCACAACAACCATCAAGGTTTTCTTTTCCAACCCCCTTGGATTCCACAGCAAATGGAGACAATTGATACAGACACCAGTTCTGTTTTGCCTTTCTTCACTGTCTCTCAATTTTGCCTGTTTAGTAAACTATGCCCTAAAAATAACCCATAATGAGAGCACCCACAGGGGCAACAATACGGGTAATTTTTATATTCATACTATTAGCAGATGCTGCACCAAAAAATCTGTCAGTAGGGTCATTTACTGCCAACTGCTAAGGTTGATTACATAATGTGGATTCCTGGACAAGGGAGAATCGTTTTCAGATTAATACAGCACTGAGCACGTACCAAACAGCTTTCTGTGATAAACCTGACTGCTTACCAGTAGTGGATTTGTATCACCAGCAACTGAATGTAGGGGTTCTTCATTAAATGCCTAAATGATCCTGCCTACTCCCAGTTCAATTTCATTTTTCACTCCGCTTCCTAAATTTCACTTTTCCATACCCATTCATAACTTTAAAAAAACAATTTATATTAGCATGTGAATAAATATACAAAAAATATTCAAAATATCGTTTAGCAATTTAAAAACTCTGCCTAATAAGTCTGAAAGACAAAGGAGAGCAATCCAATAAAAGTCTTAAAAAGGTACATTTTTGAATGTAAGAGAAATATTTCAAGGCTGTGAATGTCCTTGAAACATCAAAAACATATTTGAATTACTATACATAATAGAATATCGATGAAAAATGCCGTATTTTGCACTAAACATATAAAAAACTAGAGCATATAAACATTTCCAGTTGCATTTCTGGACAATTTTTAGCCTCCAATTAGTCGGAGAACAAAAATGGTCAAATAATTATGAGGAAAGAAATCCTCAGTATGCCATGTAGGACATGATGACATTGATTATAATTGAACAATTTAATGGTACAGAGTGCTTTCAGGTCTGACAATTTTTTAAGTTAACCTTACCCAGCTGAAGTCACGCTGAATAACTAATAACTTGACATATTCTTTATAATAGCATATTGATATTTACTGTAAGTAATTAAGTTAGTAAATAGCTCCTTCATAGTTAAGTATACCAGAGGTTTAAGTGCACATTTGATTATGCAGTAAGATGTAAGCATGTGAAGCACTTGCACTCCAACTTACAACTGTCAAATTGCTTAAAGTTGAATAAAAGTATGTTTTATTACTGCTTTACTTCATCCTAACTACTCCCCTTGATGGCACACAGACTAATCAATATTATTAAACTAACATTACACAAAAAATTTATCACTAAGTTAAAAATAAAACAAGAATTAAGTAATCTGTGTACTGAGCTGCAAATGGATAATCATTATTTGTAAGGTGAGGTAGCACAATAAATGTACCATCAATACATTCAAAGAACCTAACAGAAATTAGTAATAACTAATGACAATAATGAAAAAAAATAGTGAAGAGAATTGGTTAGATAGCTTGGAAAATTGCATATGATTCATCACCAAAACTAATACAAACTGTTTTAAAAATATAATCTAATCTATGAATTTATATGTAATTCATGTTTAAAGATTTTTACTAGCTGCTAGGAAAATGAAAGTGATTTGGGAGCAGAGGGCACAGCTGATTTCATGTCTATCATCCTCCTCCACTTGTCTCAAAGGTACCTGCACAGTAGATGGGAAGAGTATGTTCTAACTGCCTTACATTCATTTGGTCTTAATGTACACTTCTTGCTTTTCTTTCTCCCCATCATAACTTTTAATTACAAACATGTTTACGCTAAGATCATTTTCACTCAAATCAGTGACTGCCTGTTTCAAAATCTAAAATAGGTTCAAAAACCCTTAACTTCTACTCTTTCTGAAAGCCAGAGATTCGAGCTTATTTCGACTTTTTCTCCTGATATGTACTCAGTTAACTTCTACATGAAATCTGTTGACCATCACTGAGATAAAGGCAAACTACAACAATTATGCTGCTTACAAACTTCTTGATCTACTCATTAGTCAGAAATTGAGCACTTAAGATAGAACAAAGCTGAATGCTAGAAAAGGTGGCTACCTGAATTATAAATAGGCCGTTTAACACATATAAAAGAGATTTTAAACCACTTTTAACTGGTAGAGATTCAAGTTATCTTGAAAAAAATCTCATTTAAGAAAGGATTCATTTACAATTTAAAACTGCTACCATAATAATTGTCTTGCATTATTTTTTGTCTTTACAATCCTTTATCCTATGAGGAGGCAAATGATTGCCTTGTAAAGCAAAATTAAGGGTACTATTAGCCTTAATTACACTGTTCTGACCCTACAGTTCAGACTATGTCAACCTTAACATTTTAAACTCTTATTTTAAGAGGTTTATGACTTAGTCATAAAAAATCCTGCAACTAGTTAGAAGATAGCATGTACATTCTCTGAACAGAGCCATTAAAAAAACAGCTTTAAAAACGAGTAGTACCAGTTAATACTACAAAGATGTAAAAATGTTCTCACAGATCAGGTCTGAAAGCACCCTGACATCATAGTAACTGCTGTGGCAGATTTGCCTAAGAATTTATACTTTCCTTGTCAAAACTGCTCTTTGAATGGAAGAGCAAAGGAAAAGCAATCCTGCAGTCTCCCGCTGAATGAGTCATAGTCTTAAGATTTTGTCTTCTCCTGTTCAGCAGTACATGAATAGTAGCAAATTTCTAAGAATGCACCCCTGATGATCTCATGTTCCTGCATACTCCACCTACAGCCAACATAGAGGGCAGCTACTTCACAATTTCTTCACCGACTTTTTTTCTATGGAGCTTTCACTTCTAACCTTTCGCATTCAAAAAAACTAGTATTTTGTCTCTATATGAGTACTGTTCAGTTATGTCTACTATCAGGCAAGTTGCAAGTGGTTCTCAATTCAGGATTCCAGCTAGGTGAAAAAAGATACACAGACATCCAAATACTGGGAAATAAAAGTTAGAACTGAATGTGATTTTGTGCCAAATAGTATCTCAAGGTTAAGTAGAGTGAGATTCCCCTCAATGCTTTCAGAGACACAACTGCACTACAAATTTTTTTATACAGTGGTACTAAAGTAAAGGCAAGGTCAGCTGAGACAGATAGCTTAACGTAACAGACTAGTAATTATGCTGTATTCTTGCCCCAGTAGGTTTTGGGTTTGTGGCTAAATCCTACAGGTATTAAACTACTTTAACATCTTTTCCAAGTTAACCTGTAAACAGGATTTTCTGACTTTTCATTTATACTGCTTCTCTACAATTTCCTCCTTTAACCTGACATGCAAAAGACTACACACATTAGAGGGCTCTACCACTGAAATAACAGTTTTAAAGCAAGTAACAATCCTACCAAGAACATCATCTTCAGGTACTACTACTTTCTAAATACTCTATTCTTTTTTGGATTAACCATCTGCTACTCCTAATGTCAATACACTAACTGCCCTTTTCTGAAGTTTCTTCCATTCTCAATTCCACTGACATTCACTTTGTTTTTCTGTCCAGTTGTGAAGCTTTATAGATATATTATTATTGCTTATTTAGCAAAAGGCAGAATAACCCAGACGAAAAACAGACAGTACTATACTTCAAATAGAAATTCTGCATTCAAAAAAACAGTAGTCCTACTAACCTGTTTGACAGCACAGTCATTTCCTAAAGCTGAGTCTGGGCCAGAACAGACATACACATTTGAGGGCAAACCACTGTATGAATTTCTGTCAATTCCTGAAGAATCTCTCATGTTAAAATATACTGCCCAGAGGACTCTAGGTTTTTCCAGTTCTTCACCTTCAGTTTCTGTAAAAAAGAAAAGAAAAATAGTGGTTCTTATAGTCAGTATTTACGTGTAATAAAAGAAATACATAATCTAGCACATAAAAAGTCAGTTAATTAACACAACATTACCATAATATATGACAAGGATAAACATGTATTTTTAAATTATTTAATCTTACTTTCCATTGTTTTCAGATATACTCTTTCATTATACTTATGTTTCTCACAGGCACGTAAATCCTACTTATTCTGTACTCAATATGCCACAGAAGAACGCATTATCACCTGAATGATTAGTACCAAGAAGCTTAGTCTAAATGTAACCATTTTACACTTCATGATATCTAGTTTATTTTGGACAAATTCCATGAGCAAATGATGGGTTGAATGAGTGCTCCAACTCAAAGCTGCACTGAATATTCAAAGTCATTTTTCATGCATACTTCCCCCCCCTCATTTAATAGTTTATCTTTGTATGGGAACTCTTTCCATTATGGACTTTTGTGTGCTTAAAGGTTGGAATTCTTTAGGCCAATCTGAGGAGACTCACCAATGCTCACAGTTTAAACAAATGACATTTAAATAAAAATCAGCAAAGAATACTCCTCATATTAACTGCAGATAAAGAATTACCTAAAACCAGAAGCATTCTATTTGAGATATGCAACATGTAATGACTCTATACTTTGGAAATATTGCTAATTTCCAAAAACTCATTAATTTATATTTATCTATACTTGTTGTGGACTTGAATTGTGTTACAATACTTGTACACAGTGAATACAAAATGACCATAAATTGTGACTTGATTAGTCATGACTTATACCTTCTTGCAGTTACTTTGCACGTTCATATAAATTCCTCTGTGTACTGGCAAAAAAACAAACAAACAAACAAACCCTCTTGAAAGATGAAGGTCACTTTATAACAGTGCAGAATGCAACAAACACAACACAGTTTCTAGGCTTAATAGATACTATTTGTTTGGCATATTTGCTGTCCCATTTTTGCTGTTTTAGATCCTCTAAAATAAATGAAACCTGTAAAAGACCCAGTGAGATTTACTTCTTTCCAAGGAAAAAACTACTATATAACAACATTAAAAACAGTGTTTTAAAACAGTTGAATTAGAAAAAAAAAGATAAAGCTACACTACTCCTTTAGTATCCTTTTATAACTGTCAAATACTTTAAGAAAAAAGAAGTGCTAAACATCCTGCATAATCTGAAATACAAATTAAATTCATCAGCCTGTGAAAGTCTGAGTCTTAATACAGGGCAAGATGCTCTTTAATGTATTTAAAAGTTCACATCGCTCATAAAAGCAACTTCTTTCTCTTTTAGGCAGGAAAATGAATGGAGTCCTCTTCTCCAGGTGACTTTGCCTCTTTGACCTGCCATGGCCCAGTGCTCACTTTATCTGGTGATTCATTTTCAATAACTCCAACAGTATTTGTTCTGACATTTTAATTAAAATACGACCACTACCTCATCCTGATGATAAAAAGGCCTGTGTGTCAGTGAAAACTAGCTTTTCAGTGCCTCAGTGCACCTGAGGACCCCATGATCACACAGTTTCGACAGAAGAATTTCAGTCAGGTTCTAAACAATCTATCATTTCAAAACTGGATCACTTTAAACATTAAGATTAATGTTATCTCCCCTCCCCCAATGACTAAAAGATGCTAAACTGCAAGCTAATCTTTTCTTCACCAATTGATTCTTCAAAATACATGGCACTGTGTTGAAAATTTAACATATATTTTAAAGGTTTATGGTTTGAAATCAGCAGGCTTTAAATTAACAAATGCAATCATGAAAAGCACTTGCCGCATGTTTTTTACTTGCAAACTCTAGCTGTAAATAACTTATTACTCTTACATAGGCTCTTGTACTACAAATCTACTGAAAAATTTACATTTTTGGGATATCAAAATAAAGCTTGCCTTTTCCTGTAAACAAAAAAAGTAGGAAAATGGGTTTTATTTAACATTGTTTCCAACTGTTGTGCAATAAGCTACTTGCTTTTTCACTAAAAAAAGAACAAAATAGGTAAAAAACACAGAAAAGCAGGATTATGAGAAAAAGAAATCAACTTTTCACAAAACATTTTTGTGGTTACAGAAATCTGAGAGGAAAAACAAGGAGTACGTACATAAAAGAATGTGCTGCTTGTTTTTTTTCAATATGAAAAAATTCTAACTGAACTCATGAAGTGACCAGGAGTGAGTGAAGCTTTAGAGCAACTATTATAAGCAAACAGACTGTGTTTTAAAATATATCCAAACCTTATTAACTTACATATATACAATCAAACACTTCTATGGACAGGGGAGAATTGGTTTCTAATAGCAGAACTACAACTTGCTACATTTAAGAATGAGCAGACTATTTAAAAAGACTGTCAGGGTTAGAACATGGCATCAGCTTCTACACACACACCACCTGTTACATGAGCACTTATCAAAAGTACAACTAAATTAAAGATCATGAGACTAAATTTCAAGTATTTCTGTGAAACTAGCTCAAAGTATCTCAGAGATGTCTGCTTTGTTAATAGCTACTCTGGCGCTGAGAAACTGTCCATCTCACGATCAAAGTTCATCAAAGAAGCTGGCAAAATTTCTCAAATATAGGAAAAAACTACTGCAAATGATTGGAAATCTGTCTTCTCAGTAACAATGCAGAGGGTGAAAACTTCACACTTCCACTGCTTACAGCAGAATCCAGAGAATTTCATAAATAGTGAACAAGGAAGCACTTGAAGATGGAAAGAATAAGTAACAGCATTAGGATAGTTAAAGGCAGACGAGAAGTAAAGACTGGAGCACTGAGCACATCTGGCAGCCACAGGAAAAAGCAGATAACTTCTGGGGTTCTGTGATATTTTATTATTCATTTATTTATTTATTCATTTATTTATCACAGAGAAGTGATAGAAATCACTAAAAGCAGGAGTTTGGAAAAAAAATAAAAGGTGCACAAATAATTAATTTCTTTACTGCGCCTTTGAAAGACGTGCTGAGGAGCAAATATATTTCCATGGGGGAAAAAAGTGCTAAACATTAGAAGAGTCCTAGACACTTAAATCTATGATCCTTGTACACTGAAGGTACACTGCAGCTGAAGAACACTTGGAACATTATATCATTAAATACAAGAAACATGATATCTGCCTAATCATAATCTCACTCTCAACAGATTCCTTTGCTTTGAAATGCTGTCATCTAAGTAGCAGCTCACCACATATGCTCACTGATGGTGGATTCAGATGTACAATAATAGCTATGTCCTATTTTTCATATCATACATAGTTATTTTTACCTTTTTCTGTTTCAGCATTTAGACTGAATAACTTCTGTACAACAGGCTCTAAATCTTCCCTAGCAGTTTTTGTTGATGGACAGGTTAAATGGACTAAATCTGTGAAAGATAACACAAATTAATTACAATTGCCAGTATGCAGATATATAGATACCAATTACAATTTTTACAGAGGCACAGTAGGCTGTTAGAAGTCACTGCTCTTCATATAAATCATTTCCCTGTAGCCCAGATTAGGACTGTATTATGTAAAATACACTGTATATATATCACATACGTTTTCTTAAGAGGTTTATCACAGAAGCTCATCACAAAACTAAGGAGGAACCAAAGTTGCAGGATGAAACATTTTGAAACAAGTAATAGATATGAGCTCATGTACACATACTTAAATATTAATTTCCATTCCAAAGTAATGTTACCAAATTACTTAAAAACAAACACCTCACAAAACATGAATTCCTCATGCCATTCTTCAACATACAACATGTGAGTCATATTCATTCAAACTCATTCTTCTGAGTTCTTGAGTACACCAGGTACCAGTGTGCCATAACTGCCTTTCACCCATGAATCTTACAATTATACTCTCTCATCCACATAAATTAGAGATCAAAGTACAATTTAACATCAGTACTACAGACTAGGAGAATATTGTTCTATGAATAGGTGACTAGTAATATCAAGAAAAGCAAGACCATAGAAGAACAAATTTGTATTTTCAATTAAGAATAACTAGAAACTAGAAGAACATCTTTGAGCACATTCCACAGTCTTTGACAATCAAGCAGTTCAGCAACATACTTAACCCACAAATACCAGTATTTAATCAACACCCTTCAGTAATGGCTAAATTGGGACTGAGTAGGAATTTGGAATTTTACTCTGCCTGCTTAGGCTACTCACAGTAACTTAAATTACTGTGAAGCACAGGCAGTGACAATGAAAAGTCTTCTTGTATCATTAACTAAATGTTTACAACTACAAACACTGTAACACAACCTATTCTTTCTGTTCTTCCAACAAAACAAAACACCCAGCTCTAAATCACTAAAGTTCATGATTTACTTCCTGCAAAATCTCTTTTTATTACCTTTAAGGTTATGGCTATGAGTTACAGTCATCAGTACATATTTTGATTATATTTGATTTACTCAGGTATAACTGCATTAGTTACAGTGGTTGCCAACATTTGTCTTCAAGTAATTCTTCCAGCAAGAAGAACGATGAGTTCAGTTCATGATTTCATCATTACAGTCTCAATTTTTAGGGCAAGTGAAGGAGTTTGGTTCCACTCAACTGGCAATACAGATTATGTGCCTGTCATTTATGCAGTGTGATGAAAGAGCAGATGTATTTGTAAACTTATCTTAAATAATTGCTCAAAAAAAGGAATCAGTCAGGTTAAAAGCTCTTTACAGATAATTATGTGCAAGTTTGTTTTTTTTTAAAAAACATATAAATATTTCCCATAACTAGAACTGAGCTATTTCTAAAATACAACTCATTTCAATACAAACTTCACTAAATAATGTATCATATTTTGTGAAGGAGTTCAAGGAAAAAATTAACATCTATATAACTCAACCCACAGGTTTGTGCTTACATGCCTTTTTTCAGAAACAAAAAATACTTTGAGTGGTTTTTGGCATTTTAATTACAGTGCTAAGAGAAATTCTTGACAGAAAAATTATAGAAAACCAACCATGTCTAAGTTAAAAAAAAAATCCTCACATTTTGACTTAAGAGACTGTAGAATCTCTGTTACAGTGGAGGAGTAACAATATCCTAGAGCTCTCCACTAACATATCTGCCATTCTGTATCTTTAATAGCCTTTATAATCTTGCAGAATAAACAAAACATACAGTGTGAAATTTTACACTGCAAACAACAACAAAAAAATGGTACTAATTTATAATTACTGTAAAGCAAACAGAATTGTATCCCATTATTAACAAAACTACAACTTTCAAGTTTGCCACATGATTGTAAAGGCAGTGCTTAATTTTTATCTTAATTAGAAATAAAGATAACATGTCACTGTCATGAGAACCACAATAACATTTTAAAGATATCACTACTGTGCATAAATTCAAATGAAGACAAAATGAGTGCAACAAGAGTCCGATATGATGTTCCTAAGCACTGAGTTAGTGTAAAAAACAGACAGCGGACCAGTTCTTTTATCTGCTGACAACAGTAACTTAGTACTGACTTTTCTCATATAACAAATTACCACTAGGTAATAAAGGAATTAAAATTTTGTTAAAATTTTAAAATTAAAATTTAAAATTAGTCAAAATTTCTTAAAATTTTGTTCCAGAGTTGACAAAAGAGAGACAAAAGAAACACAGTTAAGATTACATATACCATATGCATATATACTTACATGTGTCCTTCATGCATGTCATAGTTGAGGAACACAGCTCAATGACACAAACTGCTGGTTGTCCTAAATCCACTGGAGGCACTGTCAAAATAGAAACCTACCAAGCAGAAAGAGAAAATTTTGAATATAAAGTTGAATTCAATAGCTATTTCTCTAGGCTGTATTAACTTACACTAAAATATTACAGACTGCAACTCTACTAACTTTCATCAACTATTTAATTAGAAGTTGTTTGGTATCCACTGTACTGCAAGTAAATCACAGTATTAAGAAATGGCTGGTAATTATTAGATCTGCCCAGTAGCAGAATTTAGAATACAAAAAAACCACACTTATGCTATCCAGGCATAGGTACACACAATGAATTATGGAAAGTTACTGAAAGATAAATCTGTTAAAAAATACAGAGTTTTAATATCTTTAGACTTCTACAAAAAAAGTCAGATTATCTGGGCTTCACAAATATTTATCAAGAAATTCAGAATAAATACTTGCATAGTCACAGAAAAACTGTATCTGCTTCATCATCTGCTAAAGTTTACCAATCCCATAAATATCCATTTATGCAATATATGTAAAAAGCTCTAGAGGAGCAATTACAATTTCTGTACGTATAACCTGTGATAAAGTGTTTCTATTATGAAAAAAACTTCTGTTAAAGCAAAGTAATACAGAATATGAAGTAACCAAGAGAAATAAGTAAAGGTGAAAAATAACTGCAAGTTATTATAGAATTTTATTTTCTGACTTACTAACAATAATCTGTGGGATCAACCCTGCAGAGAACATGCATACACAAATTTTTACAGAAGTCAATAAGGCCATCTTTGTTTGGAACATCTTCAAAAGCAAAATAGAAAGAAAACCTCGCAGCACAGTCCTTTCCAAAATGATGACAGTTTAGGAATTCTGTTAGCAAGACAGCTATTATATGGGAACAAGAGGAGTACTTTAATGCAAGACTGCTAGTAACAATGGTTAGGAAGAATACGCTTCTCTGTCATCTATATTCTTAGCCTGTAGACAGTATTTAATATGTGAGAATACAGGAAGCATGCTGAAAAAACACTTAACACAGATTGCTGACCTTAAAAGACTGACAAAGCAGAAAACTGAAGAGATCTGAACAAATATGAAAAGAATCTCAATCTATAGACATGAGTGTTATAAAAAAACATTAAATCTTACACGAGAAACTGTTAATTAATATTGCATGAACCAACAATCAGGGAAACATAAGGCACAGAACTAAAATATAGACCTATTACTAGCAGTTTTATCAGTACAAATATCAGTAGAGAGAGCTGACCAAAAACCTCAATTCAAGCAGAAACAAGAGCATAAGCTAATTCATAACAGTTAAGCAGTTTAAACATTAATACATACAGTTCATAAAGAGCTAAGTGAAACAAAATTGTATGTACCTGCTGCTCTGAATCTGTCTTTAGCACAGATTGATCTGTAATGAGCACTGCTCTGGAGAGCTGCCTGTAATTAAATAAAAAGAAAAATATGTCATTTCAGAAAGACGAAAAAAATTGCAAGTATATACAAGGAAGAGAAGACCTATGCACAGAACTAGGCTGTGCTACAAAGATTAATTAGGAAACAATATTCTTTTAAGTTTAATTTGCAGAGTACTTTATACGCTGTTGTTTGAAGAGATACACTATATTTACTGTTTTACTACATACCTGTAACATACATTTACGCATACGCTCTCTGAAAGGTAACTGTCTTCCACTATAAAATAGCTGGCACTTATTCTTTGTCCAAAATGATCAACAACTGCTTTGCATCTGTTGAAAAAATTCAAACCAAATTAATGAATTCAGACAAAGTACCAGAAGTATGTATGTTTTATATGTTACACAGAACATCATTTATATCCGTCAAATGAATTTTCTGTACATTTTTATCATGTGAACTCCTAAACAATTGATAAAGAAATCCTATAATTCTATGTTCTACATGGTATATACAATTTTTAAGTACATGTTAGAATATTAATAAATCTGTAACTTTACAAGGAAAACAGACTTAAATTAACAACACTGTCATTTGTGCATGAAAATAGCATATATTTCACACTTTATATTACATGCAAAAGTCATACTCTGAATGATTTTGTGGGTGTTACCATCATGGTGTTATTTTCTCCCCATTGCACATTATTCCCCTATCGGTAAATGCCATGACATGCATGTTGTGCCTTAGGAATAAACATTATTGTAACTTCTGTGATCAAGACCATCTATACAAGTAGAGAAGATGAGAATCAAACCTAGATAAGTAACAGCAGTCAGCTGTCACTAGCTTTAGCAGGGTTAGGATTTTACATTGCTTCCTCTAGTCAGAAATGAAAAATGAAGAAGGGTGAAGGCAATACTTACATAAAAAAGTACGAAGTTAATAAAAAGTAAGCACACTTTTATAATGCTAACTTCTGATGTCTGTTTCATAGGAATCTGAATGTTACATATATACCTATATTCAAATGTAGCAGAAAATTTGCAAAGTGGTAATTAAAAATCAAATGGTGTAAGTATTGTTTAACTTTAAATATGCAGTACTTTTCACAGTTACAGTCACATTCTGTTCAACACGTGTTTGCATTTCACTTGCAACTTTAAGAAGTTTTTTCTTAATGTTAACCTGATTTCTTTCACAAGCACTCATTTGAATATTACAAATAAACAAGGAAATCAAGCTGTTACAGTTCTTACCTAATTATAACCTTTCTTATTGTTTATGAAACAATTTCCCCTGCCACCCCCCTACGTGTAATCGAAGGAGAAAGGTTGATTAAATGTCATGTTATATCACTCAAAGCCAGCAAAAGCAGCTACATGCTTTTTATTTTCCTGGTAAGTGTTGTTTCCTCTCCTTTGTTAGGAATAGCTATCAGGCCGCGTGTTTGATAAGATTCTGAACAGAAAAGAGACAGTGCTTTTCATATCAGTCTCCACTTTACTTCAAAGGATGATGCTGAGAAAATTTCTTTCAAGTACTGCTTCCAAATATGGAAGACACTTATGCACTGACATTATCAGGTCTCCGTCATCTGATATGTGTTGGGACAATGAATCATACAGAACCCTCCATTGACCTTCTTTCAATGTGTCTAGATAAAAGGATGAAAATTAGAATCCATCTCCTTGCAGTGCCACGAGTTATAAATGTACTTTATAGGGCTCATTATCCAAACTAATGGACTAAGGGCGACATCCTTGAAATGGACTTACCAGCACTGACAAAGCCGGTATGCAGTATTTCAAGACACATATGTAAATTACTATGTGTTTGCTATATCTTTTTATTACAGATGTATAAATTTCCATTTCTCATATATCTTCCATTTTCGAGACGTGATTAAATAACTGGAAACATATTTTAAAAGTAATACTAATAATAGACATTTATTTGATCAATACAACACCTGCAACCTAAAATACTCTGAAGTTCATCAGACAAAGCCAAATAAGTGACCTACAGTAAAAATGGAGAAAATAACAAAAAAGAAAATAATCATCATGAATACATTCAATTTGCTCTAACCTCAAACTAAGCAACATGGTGGGTATTTTTTTTTTTTTATTTTCTAACAACGCATTAGCTTTCCATCAAGAGCGCAGAAAGTTTTGCATACGTATTACAACCCTGGACATAATTTGACAATAAAAAATAGAAATTCACAAGTGAATTAATAAAACTTTAAAACAAGTATGTCTGAAAGTTTACATACTTTCATGCTGTCTCCTGTGAATCTTACTTTCAAAAAGGGACAGAAAAACATGCTAAAAATAACTGGGGAGGTTGGGACTATCATTGACTACTCTCTGTACATACAATTAGAGATAGTAAAAAACAGTGAAAAAGCAGTTAATCTAGATACTGAACTGTTTGTTCGTTTTCTGATCCAGACAGAATGTTAGCCGTGTCTGGAGGAGAGTTGGAATGAAGTCTGTTGATACTTAGGGTTAGATTAAAATACTAAAGGGACAATAAGAAATTTGAGATGAAAAATCAAGGCTCTGTCTATAAGCATAAATTGTGCTACATGTACACTGAAAAAAACCCTAAAAAACTAAAACCTTAATAAAATTTGGAAGTCTATGAAAAACGCTTATAAACTAGTCATGAACACTGCACAATTTGTCTATGTGTATTTTGTTTAACTTATTTGTAATCAAGACAAACTACTGATATTCCTACATAGTTTCTAGCTTGTTTTTTCTACAGAATGTTTTCAAGTTTTCAATTACATCTGAAAAATGAACAAAAAGAATCTTAAGAGTCAAAGTTTACAGGTAGTCTAATGACTGATAGAACGTACATAACACACACCATGATAATCTACAGAGGTGTTAAAAAAATGCCACTATGGAAAAAACTACGGGTTGATTTTTCTTAGCTCAACTTTAAGCTTGCCTACAGGCCTGATATTGTAAAAGAATTTATCCTAGAATAAGAGGGCAGCATAGTTTATGACAACAATCTACCTAAAAACTCATTAAAGTCTTTTCTCTTGGAGTGACATGCATTATCAGCAGAGATTAATCTGATGAGTCTTTAGGTGAGCTCCATTTTTAAAAACGCAATAACAGAGGGCTTTGTTGTCATCTGATGAAAATCAATTAGAGTAGGTAAGGCCACAAGGAAAACTAACATCACTCATCACCAGCCCCCGGCAGCTGAAATGATTTGTCTTCCAAGCTTGGGTGATCAGGAGCTGTAGTAATATCACAGGGAAATTAATTTAGTTTCTATATTCTAGACCCACTTTCCTTGTTCTGGAGGACCTATACACAAATTACTTTTAATCAAGGTTGATGTGTTATTAATATCAAGGAGGATCTTTGAAGAATCTTTTTTTTTTTTTTTTAAATTGACCTAACACATTTTTCATCTGTATTTTGTATATAAACAGGAGGTTACTTATATTATCCTTACCGTCCTGATTCTTTGTCCACTACAAGGCACTGCACGGAATGGCGAAGACAATAGATACCACCAAACACAGCACACATCCTAGAAACATACAAAATGAAGGTTACTCCTATCACAACTAACCATAAGCAATGTGAGCAAGGCAAAGTATTGTGCACATTGTCACAGTACAACATTCTTAATGACAAGTCAATTTCTGAATCAGACAATCAAACCTTAATCAAAATAAGGTGTATCTGCCGTGTTGTTTTGCAAAACGTTTGTTCACTTTTTTTTAATTGCATTTATCATAGTCTCCTAAATTGTTACAGTAGCTTAAGAACTCATTCTCTGTTATCATCCTCAATCATTAGGGCAGAAGAGTACCTATTTACTGCAGACAAACAGATTAACTACTGACCATGTTACACTGCAGATGGTATAGAATGAGAAGAACACACGGTAACCAAACCAAACTCCTACCTGAATTTTAAGTGTGATTCAAAAATTATTCCTTTATTCTTATGAATCTCTGGGCATTACTTTTCAGTTGATATGTGACACTAGGCAGTGTACGCACTTTGCTGGCTATGAGTAGCTTAAATTTTGAGGATAACAGAAAAGGGTACTTAAAATCTTAGTGCCTCCTCTTACAAAGAGTCATTCCTCCAAGTCCTGTGTATGTTAATATCTAGCTGCTATGTACAGAATAACAAGAAAAAAAAAGTTCTAAACAGAAAAAGAAACCAGATTAATAAGTCAGTTTTTAAAATGCTACAGTAACTAAGCTGTTGAACAGTTTCCCATTTAGGAACAGATCCCAATCACACATGAGAAAGTAAATTACACTATCTAAACATTAAGCCAGAACTACAACTCATCTGTTTTTACACTGTAAGGAGACTGACAGTTAAATATCATAATTTATTTGATTTAAAGTTTTAGGAAGTTACTTTTGAATGTGTTTATACCAACTTTAACACAATAGCTTTTCGTAAGAGATTCTGTAATTAATTATCTGGTCAGGGTTCTGTACTTGGCTTTGATGCAGTGGGATGTATACAGTTGAGAATGACACTGCTGCAGTAGGGGTCAACAACTCAAACTCCTCAACAGGCACATTTTACCACAATGTTTCTAACATGGCTCTCTAAGAGGTAACCTGCAACTACACCTTGCATGCATTCCTGCTTAGAAACATGCTGCTCTAAGACCCGTGCCTTCTAATCTCCACTGTGTTTCACTGCAGACTACTTGTAACTAGGCCCAGAGACTAATCTGCTAAATCAAATCATACTTAGGTTTCCCACTTATTTTAAAAAGGTCAATGAGCCATCTTCTTTGTTCCACATCCAAAGAATTATTATGGCAGCACCTGAATGAAATCTGGGCCTTCATGTGAAGCAAGCCCACTGCAAGATTTCATCACTAGCCAGGATGTCTCACCACCTGTCACCAAAGCTCTTCAGCACATGAATCCGTCCTATGGACAAGATTCAAAACTGGTTCCCCATAAAGCAGCACAGTAGAAGTTCAGTTGGTCTGGTGATAAACCTGATCTCAGGTTTAATCTCCCCATCCTAACTTCCTAGATCTTCCAGGCTAAACCTCTGGGGATTAGTTTTCAGATGATATGATGAGACACAAGATAACTAACAACTACCAAAAAGAAAAAAATAAAAGCTTAACTTCTGTTAAGAGATGCCCAAAGTTTTAACTGGTCCACATTAACATTCAAATGGCCGCAGTGTCACTACTTCTAAAAAGCTTTAACCCTAGGTCCTTAAAAAATCTTAATGTAAGATAACGTTCTTGAAAATGCTACCAAGCAAGCATGGACAACAATTCAGTCCTTATTTTTTTTGTTAACAGTGCACTATTTTTAGGATATTTTTACTGTAAGAATAATACAGAACAGGATGAAGTTCTCAGTGTAGCAAAAGGTAAAACAGTACAATCACTGATGAAATATTTTTCCTATTATGTTGAAAGAATAACAATCTCTCTTTTTAAAATTTCCAGCCAGTGTAGAAATAAGTGAAGAAGGAAGATGAGGGAGATGTCCCTGATCCCTTAAAACTTCAACAACTTCATCTGTTCAGTCTAATGTATCTTGGGAATCTTTGTTATTCTATTTTCTCCTGTGGATCATTCACTTCAATCAGCTATCACTGATCTCATGAATGCAGAAAAGAAATAATACAATCTTCATATTGGCATAAACTGTGTATCCTCTTCTAAGAGAGAACTGCTGAGATAACAGTCAAGTGTTATCAAGTGACATTTGTCAAGCCTTCCTTCTTCCTACAAGTTAAATAAACCCATGCTTTTTTTTGTGATACCAGTTATTCAGAATAAAATCTTGCAAGAAAACATAAAAGTCTGTTAAAGTACATGCTACAAACTTGTCACATTTTACCATATCTGAGATGGATAGTCTAAGTTTTCCTGTTAACATCTCTTTTATTCCACTAAATTCCAGTGTGACCCAGCTATTGTTTTCAGCTCACAAATGAACAGGCAGAGCTGAAAGGAGGGCATAAAAACTAGAAATGACATCCATTGTCTCATTAACAGAGTCAGTACAGGTGTTGCATTTAAAATAAAGAAACGTGCAATCCTATTTTTAATTTGATAGAGTTTACACTGTAATTAAAAAGATTAGTGTTAACACATTTCTAATACTTGTACGGCATTAGCTAAGCGCCAGCTGAGCTGCAGCGCACAATTAATCTAAGAAAGGCAAGGTAGCTTGCTGGAATGCAGCTCTCCTCAACTTCCAGGGTGAGCGTGGGAATTTTATGGCTTACAACTTATGGCTTTTTTGAAATTACAAGTCTTCAGTGAATTCCAATACATCATATATTATTTAAAAGCAGGAAGAGTATTATTATTTTTTTTAATTAATGTGGAGTAAAAAATAATTAAAAAGAAATCTAATTCATCCAATCTTAAGAAAAGGATTTTCTTAATTCTCAGATTGGTAACCAATTTTCAGACCTACTGCTGACTTCCAACTACTGCTGAGTTCTAACTTACAAGTATTACTGAAACTTTACAGTAAGTATGCAGAAATAACATTAATAGTTCAACCAATGCTTGTCATGTTCTAATTTGCTGATGAAGTTCAATTATTGCACAGGTGTGAAACTAAAAACAAGTTTTAATGTGAATATATTCCCAAGTGAAATTGACATTTATTCTCCTCTGTTAAAAATGTGCCTTACCTTATTTAATGAAAGATACCAATTGACAAGTACAAGAAAGTCTATTTCTGCAAAACTGTTTTCTGTCTTCCCTATCATATCACTGTATGCATTGTTTGTTTGTAAGAGCAGCTCACAGAAAACAGTCTGTCGGGAGATAGTAGTCTCCACAGTAATTAAAGATAAAAGCTGTAACTCATCCACATTTCGTCAATTCAATGACCATGCAATGAGGCACTGCAAAAAAATAGGGATGCAGAGGAGACTGTGAACCTCACACTGATATAATGATGCCTTGAAATAAATATTTTATTACATACTAAAGATATTCTGCAGTACTGAAGAACATTCATTGCCTTTTCACCCTGACACCACGCATAAAAACAAATCCAAGCTAGTAATGTCACATATGTGTAACTTTCATGCCTGATAAACCTGGAAGAAAAACTTGACGCTGTAAACTTGACTTCCAAAAACAGAAAACGTATTGGCACAGGACAGCCACGTTAGATAGTTCAAGGACAGTTAATGCCAGGATATTTTTTAAACATTATGAATAATGCAGCATAGCAAATGGCTGAAGTGTGTCAACAGCCCACATCTCTTACAAATTGTACTTCAACAAATGGTTTATGGAAATGCAAACAATATTTCTTACATGCTTCTTGCCAAATCAGAAGATCCAATACCCTAGAAACAAAACTTCTGTCCAAGCAAGATTCATCACGTTGAATCCTGCTCGTGGTTGTCTGGACTTTGTTGAATATAACACAAAATAACATCCGCTGAAGAATTATTACAGGGCCTTGAGACACTGGCTCATTGTCCATAATGCCAAAGAGTGACTTCTAACCTGATAAAATATGTATCAGGATTTTTCAAAAGAAAACTCTGATAAATTTATTTCATACATTATAACAAAAAGTTTGTAGTGTTTCCTAGCAAGAACTAAGATTATCTAGTTAAAAACTATAGAAATTATACTTTTCCTTTCACTTCAACTACAGTAAAGATTGGTGGCTGTTTTTTTGTTTGTTTGTTTTTAATATAAATAAATACACTTTATTTTACTGGCATGCTTAGAAAGAACTTTGCTGCTTGGCTGCAGAAAAACGCAAATTATTTATTTTCAAGAATAGTCTGCTATCCAGCTGAGGAGGGCATGATCTGTTTCTACAGCAGGCCAGCAGAAAGTGTTTCTTTTCAAATAAAAATAGGAATGAATTATGATTGTATTGTATTAAACAACCATGAAGAGCCAAAATACCTATTAAAACAGCCCCGCCTGAAGAACTACATATTTAGGAAGAACTTGCTGAAATTATTTAAATATAGAGCTGAAATATTAACTGAGTGGCAACCCAATAATCTATGGCAAAAGTGAAATCACTGCACTAATGTTACTTTCATACAATAGGCTATTCAAGAAGATGTGACTCCACTTCAAGCACAAGGGAACTCTTTGATACCATTAACCCTGAATGACAGGCATTTAAACTGATATTACTCTCATTAACTACTGCCTACAACAATATTTTAAGTTTTGCTGAAGGATAACAAGAACACTGTACTCTACTTCAACTTTGCCCCAGGGACATCAAATCTTATCATAACTAAATTAACAGTTTTGAAAAATTTTGGCCTGGTAGCCCTCCTTCATACGCAGCCTTTAAATGCCATTTCAGTTCCCATCAAGGTAAGAATCTGTAGGTGTAATTGTTAATACAGCTGTGAAGCAATTGTACATATTAAAAGCTGATTTTTGGCAACACATTCGTGATGATTTATGAGTTTGTATATAATTGGATTATTCTATTAATTTTTCTGATTACTGCTTCAGCTAATACAGTGAAGGTCACTTACAAAATAAATCTTCATTACATTTCACAGAAAGTAACTGCCTCCAACTAGTTGTTTTCTTTAATTAAACACTAATGTAACATGAGAGAAAAACAGGCTTCAGGGTTGCTGCATCTGTTGCAACATGAGGAGTTTACCACTTTGATGTAATGCTCTGAGATATTAATTGAACAAAAATAGAACATCTCTCCATCAGACATCTTTATTTCCAACACTGAGATATCATAAACACCCTGAACTTGCAGACCACACTTAACTTGAAACTATATAAAAGAGGTGGAAAACTGTATTACGAAATATAGTTTCACTCATATGAAAAAGTTTTTACTTCTGGCATGTATTTTGTCTTCCATTTTCTAAACCGTGTGGAGGGATTAATGAGGAAATATTTTTCTTGACAACTGTACAGCTCTCTGGAACAACTATTTTCTTAAAGATGAATACTGTATGACCAGTACAGAAAGTTTTGGAGGAAGATCAAAGAAAAACATGCCAAGGCCTGAATTAAGGCAGTTCTCTTTTGATTTATTTTTTCCCCCCACATAGATCAACCAGTATCCTCACTCTTATGTTAAATTCTGTTTTAAAAGGTCTCTAGGACATAAGCATTTCCTTCAATATTGCTTTATGTTCTAAAAACACTAAAAAGTCGAATACAGACAAATGAATTAACTATAGCAGCTACTATTAAAAGTAGTAATTTTTTCAAAACAGACATCCCACGTGAAAGACAAATTTCATTACATGCAGCAATCACTTTGGAGAAGGAAAAAAAAAAAGTAAAAACCAGCACCAAAGAAATACTTAATACTACCACCTAGAACTGTTCTGGCATTTTTAGTTACTGATAATAATTTACAACAAATTCTAGAGTAAGCAAATGAAAACAGTGTCAACTACTCTTTTTTCCTGGGGACTCTGTTCAGCATTCCTGTAAAGTTTTAAAAATATTCTAATGAATTTATAGTTATCCTAGTTAACAAATCCAATTAACAAAACCATCAGAAAGTTTCTTGCAGAAACCAGAATTCTTACACCTGTACTTATACAGCATGGTAGCTTCTTTTACCAGATCTTGGCTTCTGTCCTAGAATTGCAAGAAAGTAATTCTGGATCTCTGATCTGGCAGTGCTATAGTAAGAGCTGCTACAATGGCAAAGCTCCCAGCTGGAGCACTGAAATAACAGCGAGGGACCTCTGTAAAGTGAGCACCTCTGTGTCCTCCATTTTCACCAAACTTTTCTCATGCAGAACTAAGAACAAGTTCTTCTTGACTGTATGGGTTTAAGAATGTTACATAGAGAAATACATATTCCTATTTATGCCTTTAAATAATTCAGATTTCAGCCTTTCTTAAATACCATATTTATAAGGAATGGTATGTTTACAGAAAAGTCTACCAAACTAACCTAATACAATAATGTATAAATACACTAATTACAAGAAATTCTCAGGAAGAGTGAAAATTATAAAGATTTTAGCAAAGACTTGTAAATTACAAAGAATTATGACAATTTACTGGGCTAAAACTATATCCAGCAAGAAGTCTCATAAAACTATAATGGTAAAACATGGTCACTTGTTGAAGTGAAACCAGATATTACTAATAAAGCATTACTAACACAGTATACAATAGTATACAGTACTAAATTTCACGTGCTTCCAGAAACTGTAATGGAAAACTATACGCTGCAAAGATGATGATCAATATGATCAAGAATGAGGCTGCTGTCTTCTGAGCATAGATTCAAAACTGCAGGTAAAAGAATGGGACTAGGTAGTTACTAGTAGTTACAGAGCCATAAAGTGGCTCAAGATTTTGAAAGGTCAAAAACCACAACGTTCCAATATTCTTCCTTAAAATAATGACATTTTTACTCAAAATAGTATGTTCAATGAATTAAATTGATACTTGTGCATCTTGTTTTGCAAAAGTATTTCAGAACAGGCTTCAGAGGTAAAGTTACTACAAAATTAACTCACACTTAAGTTGCATGTTCTTGACTGAGTTTTATGCAAAGCTCCAAAATAAAAGTATAACACATTTTAGCCATATCACAATGTACTTGTATCACCATATAGCTGTTAATTACCAGAATTTAAGAAAAAAAATTAAGGCTTTGTAAATGGGAGAATTATATAAAGATTTTTTCAAGATACTGCAATTAACACTAATTAAAAGTAAGTACAAATTAATAAACATTCTCTTGGATGTTATACTCAAACAGATGATTTTTAAGTTCAGTAAGGTAAAGATCCACCAGACAATATATTCAACCATGTAATTAGGAAGTATCCTACTAATTAAGTCCAAAGGCATGTGTAAATTGTAAGACATTACCACAAAGCAGGACAAGAAAAAACCCACAAAATTATTCAGTGGTTCCTCTACTTTTGTGACAGTAGTTAAGTATAAACTTCTATGGAAGGTGAAAGTATGAGACCTGTCTGGCTGTAAGCTCTATATGTCTTGTAAGAGAAGAAGCCATTCCTCAAAAAAGGTCATTTATCTGCAATTAAACAACAGTTCTGCCCTCAAAGAGGAAGTTGAGAAATTCAGACTGTAGGGCACAGACTCAAAAAAGAGCAACTGCAGAAAACAGTCATTGAGCATTAGGTCATCTACAGAATGCATCTATGTTCTCTTGGCTTCCAAAAAAACCCTTCCAAATTCAAGTTATCTTAACCAAAGAAATTCACACACTATTTTACTAATTTAGTAATGTTTTGGAGGCTATTTTTCTCTGCCTTCTACTTCAATCAAAATGGACTCTGCTAAACTACATTAGCATTTACATCTCACATTGGTTGTTCCCATAGATCTGCTCATAATGCTGTAACATATCAATATGTCTGAATCCTTTAACATAAGACATTTTGTGCTTACCCACATAATCAGAGAGTAATTTGCTTGTTAGGAGATGGCTGATAAAAAATACCAAAATAACGCATTACAGTATGTTCCAATTCCTATAATACAATTTCATCACTGAAATTTTTTCCATATCTAGTTGGGGCTCTAAAACATATGTATTTTGACAACATTCTTATGATTCAGAGCATTCCATGTGATATATCCTAATATTAGCTGAAGGCCTTTAGGAAGTACAAACTTTTGAAGACGACTATACTTGTTGTAAGTGAAACAATAAGTATAAGAAAAACTCTCATATTTGTAAATAATTTTTAACCAAATGTCTCATTGAGAAAAAAAGAAATTCTAGAACTGCAATGTATTTTAAAAGTTTAATAGAATGCATTCAAATGCATTTCCCAACAAAGGTTATTTCAAAATTAAAAGTCTTTTCCTGTCAAATCCTGAGAAATAATGTGGGCAAGGACACAAAAGCATTCCATAGCTTTATTAACGACAATGCTCACTGATCTGTGAATAACCTGAAAAAAAATGAAGATTATTGAGTTACTTTACCAATCTATCCATCCATCACTAGAGAACAGGTTTCAGCTTGATGGATTATCACACTTCCATGATGTTTATCCCAAGAAAGAGTTTCTCCTTAGGGGGAAAAACAAACAACTGATCCTACAAAGTCATGCTAAACACTTGCCCATTTGGCATTAATCTATGAACAAACTGAAAAGAAATATATCAAGTTTGTCTTTAAAAGCCAAACTGCATCAGGAGTTTTATTATTTCACTGAACTGCAAGTAGAAATGCAGTAATTACAAAGAAAGCAGCACAGCAGCTTCTCTTACTAGTTGGCATTTTGATTAAGACCAAGCAATATTGGCCATTGGTCAGTAATTCTAAAGTAAATTTTCTGGTCTGAAGGGAATTATCTTAAGTGATAATGGATATATAAATATGAACATGATTTATTTTGAAATTTAGAACTTATCTCTCAGATACCGCCTATGTTTGTAAAATCAGCTGAGATGCTTTCCTACTAGCACAGAATTGCAGACTTCCTAAGAGTCAAATTTGTCATGCAGCTGTCAAAAGGAAGTAACAACACTGTTTAAATTTAGTAATAAGGCAAATCTTTTAATACAGAAAAGTTATGCATATTGCTTACATGTAAAGTCTTGATACTTATTTATAGCTTCAAATGAAAGAGATGTTATTATGAATTTTTAAATATATCAATTTTAAATGCATATTATGTTCAGGTTTCCTAAGACCCGGCTTTAATTTTACATTACCAAAAGCTTCCTGAAGATCTTAACATGTACATAATTTAAAATACTAAATACCTAAGGCAACCCTAGAAGCTTCAATATTTGTAGCAGATAATGGCTCAAATGTAAGGGTTAAAAACTGATTATTCATTTTCAAAATACATACAAGAACTTTCCAAATCAATTGCATGATCCATCGTATCTCAGCCTGGACTCAGTCAACTTGTAAATTCAGGGATTAAAAGGGAGAATTTTCATCAAATCTTTCCTCTATCACAAAATTATCAGTCACTGGCTCTGACACAAAACAGTCACTAATTTAGGCTAGAATCTCTAACAACTATTTTTAAAAAAGTGATATTGCCCACAAAATGAATTCACAATGTAGAAGTTCAGAGCCTTTCTATAGGAAATGCAAGACATTAATTGATTACCCATACAAGTCAGTGGATCATTAGTTCCCATGGCAAAGCAGCAGAAGATCCCTATTACCAGGACCACATTTGTCATTTCTTGGATGACTACTAACAAAAAAGAAAGTAAGAGCAGGGTGTATCACCCCTCCAAATCTTTCACATGCGAACAGATGGTGTACAAACAGTCTCTAATTCTTAATAAAATTTTAACTGGGGAAAAAAAATGCATCACTATTTAGAAAGGCCAGTTTCCATTTGGATGCTCACGTTTGCATGTGTCCAGAAAAAGAAGAATCTGAAAACAAGCTGAAGAAAAACTCAAAGACTTGATAAGAATTCAGGTTGTTCACAAAGCAAGCACGTGGAAAAATCACAGAAGCGAGGTCACAACTCAAAATAAATAGCCTCATATCTGGCAGTTACTTTAGAGTGATTTACTTTTAACCTAAATATCTTACTTGTCCCTCAGTTACAAAGGAAAAATCGGAAGTTGACCATTTTTTAAGATTTACTCTTTCATTAGGAAATGTTCAGGGCATTTCTGGAAGTCATTTCTAGAAGTATATAAAAACAACACAGTCACCCCATGCAATACAAATGCTGCATTACTGAGGACTGTGAGCTTACAGCAATGCTCAGTTGTCTCCTTTCTTCAGAGATATGTTTTCAGGAAAATTAAAGTTGTTACAGAATTGCAACAAACATGTTAATACAGCAAACCACAAAACATGCCAATTCCTGCACCTGCCTTGCATATATTTCAGTGAAGTTTTGGTGTCTTATGCTAACTGTAACATATCTAAAGGTTCGGTATGATCTTCCTCAAATTGTAGGTTATTTTTTCATTAATTTATTTTCACCAAGCATAATGCATACTACTTCGTTAGAAAAGAAGGAAGATAATGGTTTCATACCTACAAGTTTGAACCAAAGGCTGTTGGTATTCAAGCTAGCAAAGTTTTGCTTCTTGTCAGCCTGAAATAGCAGGAGGCTTCCAATGACCTTACTTATACCACAGATTCAATTTATAGAGACAGAAATCTCACATCTGCACCTCGACATATTGGGATGTACATTACAGTGATATAAAAGTTTAATTTTCTCTCCTAAACCATACCTGTTTAAACCAATAAAGATCTAACACCACTTTTACTCACTCAAATGTCATCAGTCGTTATGAAATGTTGTACTGTTTATGCAGAATTCATTTGGAATGCAGGGATGTGACTTACAAATGTCTTTGACTCATTCACATAAATATGCATGCATGCCATTTATAACAGTAGCCTTGATGAGAACACACAGTGTAACTGGCTGCAAGAAACGCTTAAGAGGTTTACATTAAAACAGAATATAGAACAGCGGTTAGAAATCACAGAACAGGTGACACCTTACTCTGATAACCTGGTGATAAAAACTGCAGGATATGATGTATAGGTTGTGGCATTACTACTTTACAGTTTGAATAGTATTCCTCCGATACCTCTCAGTTTTAAAAAGATAAAATACCCCAGGCAGACAAGATGTATTAATTGGCATTAATTAAAAATATATATATATTGTGCCTGCCTTCTAAGCTGTTCACTTAAAGACAAAGCCATTCCAAACTTCCTCATTTTTTACCTAAATGGCTTGTAAAAATCTTTATACAAATCTTTTAAAAACACAATTATCTCTTGGTTTATGAGAGTAGCTTACTTCAACAATTTATGTACTCTCTTTATCATATTGATAAGACTTGCAATTCAACAAAACCAAACCAAACCTAAAATGCAGCAAGCAATGCTATAAAGTTCAATCTAGCCCCGATTTCCTGTGATTGTCAGAGAGCTTTCCAATAAGAAAACTCATACAACCTCCAGACACCACTGTTTCTAATTCTTGAATTATATTGCTCTGTAGATCAGAAAATTGCCTGTGCTAACTATTAAACCAAATGAAGCCGAAGGGCTTTTAAGTCTGCAAGAAAAAAATGTAATGAGAATTCTAAGTTGAACTTCAGTAATTTTTTTTTCAGCTATTTGAAGTCCAAGAAGGTCTGAGGAGACTGATGACAAGACTTGTGCTTCTGTAATGGCTACTTTTTACTTTTCATCTATTGGTCATGTACTTGCATCTGGTAACACAACATCCTGGTAAGACAGAAAGACATTCCTAATATCCATAAACACCAATTCTATAACATGATTATGTGCAGAATTCTTATCAGAAATTTGAATAAATATGTAAAAAAACTTGCTCACTAATTTTGAGTGCTTAATTACATAATTTCCCCTACTTTTTTTTTTTTTTTTTAATGTCTTTAGTTTAAGGTACAGATGAAAAGTTATTGGAAAAATTTACCAAATAAAATTTCCATTTAATACAGTACAGAAGAATTCCTAACAGCCTGGTGTACTAATTGAACCATTAGGCAATTTAAACAGATGAATACTGAAACATAAGAGGACAACTTCACACGGCCAAGTAAGACCAAATAACACCCGCTGCTGTTGCAATCAGCTACTTTTTAGACACCGTTTATGAAATACAATAAGTATTGTATAATATTTCTATCAACATGTAGTTACACCCATCCTATATACTAATACGGAAGCTCTGACTGACAAGGCCATTCTTCTAATTGTAGCTTACGTACTGCTACTGAGAAGTGCTACTATCGTGCAGACAAGAAAGGAATGCTAACAATCAACAGCAAGCTATAAAACAAAATTCTTAATTGTAGCACACACAGAAAAAGTAGAATTTGTCCAACAAACAACTAAGTAGGTAAGACTTTGCACTGGTATTTAAACAAATGATATCTGAATACATAGCACAAAATCACTTTAGGTTATCTACACTAAAAACCCACGTAGAACAGATGCAAAAGCTGTTTGTCAGCAATAATAAAAACACCTGAGAACTATTGGAAAGCAGTGAAAATTAAAACCAACTATTCACTGTACTTCTATCCTTGATGGTCACCCAAAGCACCAGTCAACAACTCCTCTGCAAGATTTACAATCCCGAGCACACTAAAGAACACATATCATGCCCACAGTTCAACTGAAAGGGCCGAAGTGGATACAGTTTTATTCTGACATCAATACTACTTTTGTTTAATTACTTTCTGAGGCTCAAGTAGCGGAGAACATATGTCTATTGTTCAAGATGTAAAACTGCAGTCAGTGTGTCTCAGTAACAGGGTTTTATGATGCCTTTATATGCTGCTGAAGTTGTAGGAGGACGTTTGTCATGCAGGCAGACAAAATCATGCCAAGAGAATAAGGATATGATACCACACTGGTTGTCCCATGTGTGCAACTGTGATACAACAAGGGTGAAAGAACTGCATACTATTTTGTTTAGTAATAAACTGAATATACAGTGGTACTTGCTCCCTTTCAAAACAAAAAACAACAACAAACAAACCCATTCACTATTAAATACCTACAAAGGGACAAAAGAAATTCTAGATGCACTTTTAGCGCTAGTTGGTAACACAAATTTATGACATACATCACCTTGTAACTTCAGTTAGACTGAGAGAGAAATTTTCTCAACCTGCCAAAATGTATGGTCATCTCGGACAGAACATCACTATTAAGTCTCAACTGCCAGTTTTAAAAAGGTACAGTCAAGTGTAACTTAAATAAACTCTTGCCCACTTCCTAGCCCTTATTATTAAATGCAGTCATTGACTGCAAACATCACCCATTACAACTTAGGAACCGTTTTCATTTTATTACACGTATTAAAATGGCATAATTTACAGCATTCCTACTTCTCTCAATGAAATACTCTTCAAAATTTAGTTTCCTGATCTCATCTGCTGAGTACCTGACTACCCTATAATTATTATTATTGTAACTAAATTCCCCCTTTTTTTTTTTGAGACTTGTCGCTTTGTGACTTTTTTTTTTTGAGACTTTCCATAGCCAATGAAAATTCAAAGTGAACAAAATCAACGTGAAATTGTTAGTGAGATGTCTTCTATTGAGTGACTTCTATCAATACCAAATATTTCCTGTTTTGAAGACATGCATTAAAAAAAAAAGGTTACGACCTACCTGCAAAAACACTGTGGAATCTCTCCTTGACCATACAGAGGAAACAAAAATGGTGTGTTGCCATAGCGGCCAAGGCACTGAAGAAACTTTCTTGTTGCCTGAAGACCTTCAAGAGTGTTGCAATCATTCTCCGAAACCATTGCGATAGAATGAAGAATGAAGTGCTGCAAGCTAGGTGTTAACTTTCGTGTTTTTAAGAACTGGGCAAATGTACTGTTCTTGTAGTCTGAGAAAAAAAGGTAAATTCAAGTAAAGGGCATAGCACAACACCTGTGTTTTCTCACAGAAACATTCTTCTTTAGGCTGAACTATATTAAAATACACAAAGATAATTATAAAGTGAAATGAGTTCAATAAACATTGCTCAAAATGGATAATGTAACTTCCATAAAGAAAACTCTCGGAAGAGAGAAATACCACTCTATTAAAATATTTCAGAATAACACAAACCCACTGCATAAGACAAACACCTTAAAGAGCAACATCTAAATATGGCTCCCTCTATTTATTATGCTATGTTTATCTAAATATATTTCTAAGTTGTGAGAAATGTGAGAAACTGGGCACATAAATCCACTGGTTTTGAAGTGCCTGAGGATGGTAAATTACTCAGATCACCTAAAAGACATTCGTACAGTTGAATCCAGACTGATTTAGTTATTAAATTGTAAATATATGCAGAGAAGAGCCATTCAAATAATTTTCTTAGTTCACTTGCAAAAAAAAAAAAGCAGGGATGAGATAAGCAGAAGGCAGCGATGAGGAATTTCCCCTTTAAATTAACACTATTGCTGACATTTTTAATTCAAAGAAATACAAGTCTTTTAGGAGATAGTTAATGGAAACATTTTATCTTAATTATACATCTCTAAAAATATCAGTTATCTTAATAAAATCCAGTACTTTTTCAGGAAAATATTTCAATACCATTCACAGATTTGTTCTTAAGCTCATTTCAATTACGTGAAAATTCACAGGAATCAGAACTTCCACCAATGCTGTGCCTAGTATTATCAAGCCACTTATTCTGCTTAAGACTCAACCTATGTCTTATTACAAACACATCTTACTACCTGACATATAACCACACAAGTCACTGAATGACAAGTGTTTCTTTGGTTTGTTTTTGTTTTTTAAATTTAACCACAATGAACTCTTCCTATAGAAAGTGTGCCTTGTAATTGAAGTAATCATCTCACAAGGAGCAACTTTAAAGTTGTAAAGTCCCTGCTTTATACTAACCTAACTCAAAATATTTCCATTTTCTTATCAGGCTACTTTAAAGTATAGGAGCAAAATGTGTTTAACTATCTTTGGAAGTAAAATAAATCTCATGTAGTTTAGACACATAAATCAACGAATTAATTTAAAACTGATGGGGGATTTTCTTTTCTTTCTTTTCTTTTTTTTTACCTAACATTTTCTCAATACCACCTATATTATTACTCTATGCACCTCTACTTCTTCCATCAGCAAAAAAAATGAAGTTACCTGTAATCTACAAACCACCTGAATTTAATGAGCTACTTCCCCTACAGGATTTTGCAAAGTTCATTACAGATTGCTTCTCTAATCTTGCCAGACAATTCTCTATTTTGACCAATTTTCTCCTGTGTACAGTTCAACTAACTTTCTCTGATGTTTGTACCCAATCCAAGAGTCACATACAGCTCAAAATAAACAAACTAACACAAGTGATTTTTAGAACTGTTCCTAACACTACCTTCTTTCAAAACATTGCTTAATGGATCTATGATCAAGCTACACAAGCACTAACTTGGTTCAGCCTGAAACATACATTAACAGTTTAACTATTCCTGTCCTCTTTTTTTTTTTTTTTGCTTGAGTTTATTTTCTGACTCCAAGGACAGAGTACAACACCACCTAATTCTTGGTATTCTTAAGTGTATAAAGTAGAGAGTAGGTGCCCATCATCTCTTCCTGTTAGTCACTTTCCTCTTTGACCTCATATTCAATGTATTTGTGACACCACGGCTCAAATATATTCTCACCCCAGACAAGCCAAAAATTAAGCACTCTGAACTTGCCCTGTCAGGTATTAAATTACATTTATATCCTAAATTAAAAACTCCATTTTCTCCATTTCTGATATTGTGGCAACATACTACCAAATAAGACTTGTATCTTATCCAAAGAAGCTGAGAAGAAATATCAGATACCTCACACCATATTAAAAAACCACTAAGAGGAAAAAACAACAACATAAAAAAAAATCTAAAACATCTTGAAAACTTACTGCAATACACAATTTGTTAAAGAAAAATATAAATAATAAATGATGTTGAGGGAAACAGAAGAACAAGTATTTAAGCAGAAGAATTTAACACGACAGTGAAAAGGTCAAAGTATACTTTGAAAATGAATCTATAAAAATAAGTAGAGTGAAAACACAGGAGAGCTATCAAAATTTTGCCTGAATGAATGAACTCACAAGACAAGGGTGTACACTGTTGATCGAAACACTACCTTGGTATTCATCAGGGTGCTGTTCATACTCCAAACAAAATGTCAAAAATTTCATTAGCATCCGTTTTTCCACCATCGCAAGCTGCCTGCTGTTGAAGACATCTGCTCTAGAACAAGGTACCTGAAAAATATGTATTTTTTAACAATTTCAGATACTTTCAATACTCCAGGTAGGGAAAATATGGAACGCCATAGGAAATGAAAGTATTTGTTACATAATCAGTTATCTTCTATTACACATATTTACTTATATATTTATTTCAATTATTTCTAAACACTACAACAAGAAAAGTTACTTATTTTCCACAAAAATACACTAAAACCTTTTCTTCCTCTCTTTCCCCTTTACTTCTCGTCAATTTAACTTGCATCTCTGACTGCAGAGTTAATGAAAAGAGCTTAGATTAATTAACTATGTCAAACATCTTCTCTTACCATTATCAGACCAATGACTCCTCCTGAAGCCTATGCCAAGGAGCTGAAAAGCTAAGACTTGTGAGTCTTTGAGAAGTAACTGCTGAGTCAATCATGGTCTAAATATTTGACTAGGCAAAGATCTACAACAGCAACTTACTGGTATGCACCTGCTTACCCAATCTTAGTTTAATTAGTTTTAGGTTTTTTGTTTTGTGTTTTAATATTTGGATATATCATTTACAAATCTTTTTTATTCTGAAAAAGAAATAAAAACCCTTTCCTTTCTTTGAGGGAAAAAAATAGCTTATTGTTACAAAACTCTCATGTAACCACAGACAAGTGTTTTGTTTTTTTTTTTTTACTTTAAAAATAATGAGATTAAACACATACAGTACATAATTCTAAGATACCTGTTCTACTTTTCCTTCTCGAAAGGCAAGAATTCGTGTTGCATTTTTGAACTCTGCATATCTGCTAACGTTTGACTTAATCAGAAGTTCAATTAACAGACCTCGGGAGTAAAGCAGCTGCACAGTGAAGAAAAGTAATATAATGAGTGAAGAGAAAATGCTTACACCATTACACCAAAGATATTTTCTGTAACTATTTACAAGCACACACAATAAAGTAAAATCTGAATAAAAGAATATCAAGATTTAGTAGCTGCAAAATAATACTAAACAAATTAAAGAGAAAACCTGCCCACCAAATAGCACATAAATAACAAAGAAGTTACAAAAAAAAAAAAAGCCATTTGCCTTGAATTTGCAGGGACTTATACTGCACAGTAGCCAAAAGGCAGATTTTAGAGATTAAAGAATATGACAAATATGTCAGAATAATATGTCTTCTTTTAGTAAAAGGTACAGTAGCAGGAATAACTAATGTTAAGGATTAGCTAATTATTTTCTTTTTCCAATAAAATTAGTTGCAATTCAGTGGTTCAGGTGCCAGAAAACTAAAACAGACAATGAGAGAGGGACTGAGAATATGAGAGTTCCACAGAAAAGTCTCACTAAAAACTAGGAGATATCCCCCAGACAGAAAAACTATTTTCATTTTGAAAACAGGGGTCTTTATTTAGATGAGACTTTTCTGTTTCTTCCTTTTTTTTTCTTTTCTTTCTTTCTTTCTTTTTTTTTTTTTTGAACTTTGTATTTAAATAGTACAATTTTACTTGAATGAAAAATTTCAGATTTATTTTTACAGACAGATTTCTGAGCTATGTTTTATGGCTTTTTTTATTATAAGCAAACAGTAAAAACATATTAAATAGCTCCTCTTTGTTTTATTAGTACTAATACTTTCTTTGTATTTTTTGCCTCAAAGTACTGTAACAGCCTTCTTAAAAGTGAAATGTATATATTTTTTAAATTTCTGCATATTAAGCAAAGTAAATGCAGCTGTATGAAGAGATACTAAGTTCCTACCTTAGAAACTAAATCAATATTAAATCTTCTGCCTTCTCTAACAATTTGAGAATATGTGATTTTCTTTGGTTCCTGAGCAGAAACTTCTGAGAGTGTAGCTTCAGGTTTTCCCAATTCCAGAGCGGATTCGCCTGAAGCTGTATTGTGAGAACTTTCATTCTCAGAGTTTATTTCTGTAATGTTCCCTTCTTCTGCACTTGCTGGATCCGTGCTCAAAGCTTTCTCTGATTCCCAGTTCTCAGCCCCAGGTATGGAGCTCTCCAGTGGTGAGCATTCTTTTTCTGCTTCTTCAGCAACCTCCTCAGCAACAGAGGTTCCAGCGGCAGGGACTCGTGCTAATGCACCAGCTTCTTCAACATCTTCAGCTGCATCCTGACTGATTAAAAACACAAGGGGAAGAAGAGAAAAAAACCACAAAACCTTAAGAGTCTTTAAATCTTGTTTAAAGTTTTGAGCCTGTGCCAGGAATGAAAACCTCAACCTCCTTCTTAAAAAGCATTAGAATTTCTTTAACCTGGCCAAATCAGGTGTATTACGCACTAATGAAATCTGTTTCTTAGGCTTATTCAATAGAAGTACATTTACTGGAGAAAGACAAAATAGAACACTTTTGTGTCCTTATTTAACAAAATCAAAGCACAGAATGAGCTTAACATGAAAATTGAAACTCTCATAGCTGTACACAGTACATACCTACGTAAACAGAATAAATGGAGTAATGAAACATTGACTGGGTTTTCTGTAATTAAAAAATACAATGTAAAACAACACCACCACCTCCAACAAGCTTGCAGAAGAAAACAGAAGTCCTTCATATAAACAGAGACTACTTCCTGTGCATTACTGTAAAGAAACATGGAATTTTGAACTGAAGTTGAAGTTAGAAATTTCCAGCAACTTCATCAGCAATCTTGCATTCTATTTAGCTGTAGAAGTTAACAGCCATACAGAACAAAGTTCCTTCCTTCATGAAGCAATGTTGTTATTCTGCGTGTTCAAGTGTGCACATAGTTCTGATTAATTTCTAACATAGTAGGATGCAGTCAGTCAGTCAAAAGGAGGGACATGACCACACAAGTACTCAAACTAGTCCATTTCTTTTACACAACACAGTTCTTTAGAATTTCTCGTATAAAGCAGACCTGTGCTTTTAATCACATCTACTCTCTTTATCTTGAACTTCAATGACATCTACCTTAGAAAGTGGTACTTTTGAACTTAGAATTTCATTTCATACTACTACATACTGAGAAGAATCAAATCAGCATCATTGTAAGTGAAAAGAGTTCAGCAATAATTTCACACTATCTTTTTATCTTTACAACACAAGCCATTAATGCACTGAATAAACAATTTAATCTTGGATGAAAACTAACAAACTATGATTTTAAAGGTGACCTGCACATGTATGGTACGAAATTTCACTACCAGGATGCTTAATATTCACCAAACAGCAAGGAATTATTCATCACATATAAAAATGCTCCCTCAAGCATCAGTAGACCTAAGGAAGTAAGAGGCAAAGTTTCTGTTCAAGTAAAAAAGGAAGACAAATTCTCTCCTTTATATGGTTATTCGCTCATCTCACATGAATTCAGGCAGCTTTTACAGGCTGATAAAAGTAAGAGTTGGTGCTGCAGCTTGTGTACAGCCACCAGGAAGCACTCATTCCTGAAAGGGGTAAAACACTGCCCTGGGAAATAAGGGAATGGGTGTAAAGAAGAACTAATTAAACAAGTCTGTCTCTGCACATTCATTTTTATCTGGTTTTGCTTTATACAGCAAACATTAAATAACTATAAAATGTAAAGGACAAATACGCTGCGAAGTGCTCTTTAAAGAGTGCTCTCTATTAAAACTACAAATGGAGATCAGTTCAATTGTGGAGTCTTTTTGGGTTTATTTATATTATTTTCAGGAACTGTGAACGTTAGGTTTGCAAAGATACACTAATGCAGTAATAGTGAATTTTTTATTTAATCCATCATAAATTTTTATAAAACACAGAAAGTAAAGAAAACTCTTGATTCTGCTTTCTCTACAAGCTTAATGTACAGTCCTGCCAATTCTCATTTTAAAGATACTCTTATTGCTTTTAAAAGCTCAAAATTTGGATTTGTAGTACATTCTCTTTTCAAATACCACTGAAAAGCAGTATAGAAGAAATGTATATTTACATTTTTTAAACTCTATTCAATTCCCACTAAACAAATATATAAATCTACATGATTTGCATCTCTATGTATTTTATAACGAAAACCTGCATATAATCTAAATTCATGACATTCTTCCTATAGGAACAAATATCCCTGAATAATGTAAGAGCTGTCTATAAAAATCACTCAGGTTGAACTTTTGTACTGACAATTCTTCTCCTAATTCAGAAAAAAAATAATACATCTGCAGACAAATTGTTGTGTAAATTTAGAATATTATCTTCCACCATTCATCAATTAATGGTACTAACAAAGGGATATCTTAAAATGAATGTGTCTTATTAATGCCTTGTAACAGCAACCCCTTCAGATGGGTCAAATGAAAAATTGCCAACCAGCTGGTTAATTTATTCAGCACAGGTGTTCACTATTTATTTTTCAGCCATTTGCCTTTTTTCAATACCGCTTGCTGTAGACACAGTATTCTTTTCCTTTGATGGATGCACTTTGTTCTAAGGCCATTCATTTCAGATTTGCACTGTGTATATTATACTGCTACCCAGCTGTTTATTCTTTCAAAATAAATGTTTAATGGTTACTTCATAGGAGTTATAAAAGTTAAGCAAAAACAACAGAATCTAGGCAGAATGTTTAAGTTGTCTGAAACACAGTAATTGATTCTCTCACAAAGTTTGAAGTTATTCTGGAAAACTTTTTCTTTGCTATCTTTGCTAGGTTCATTAAACTTATGGCTCTTTCTTGAAGGGGGCTGGTTTTTGTGTGTGTGTTTGGTTGGTTTTTGTCTGATGATACAGATAGCATAGTGCCTTCAGACTAACGTAAATGCTTAAAAGCAGATGCAGGACAAAATGGAAGATTCAAGTATTCAATACTTAATTCTATAAACTGTGAAATCTTACTGTTAAGGAACTTACTTTCGAGCCAGCCACCAGTCAAAAGAATACCTTCCTAGAAAATTCACTTGCAAAATTAAGAAACTATGAAACTTTAAAGATGATTTAATATTGATTCTGAACAATATCTGTTATGGCAGTAGGATTACAATTACAATACTCAATTGATACTTGCTTTAAAATAAGCATAACATTTTACCTGCAGAAAAGGTCTAGCAACCATTAATGTGCAATAACAAATTTGGAATATTCTGAGCCTGTGACTTTCAGACTACAGAAATTGCATTTATTTATCGCTGGTTTTTTTTGTTTGTTGTTGAACTGTTTGTGACATTTAAATAAATCAATAAATGTTTTTATATGAGTACCTATTTGGCAGTGCTTCCTTCAGCAACCTGCGATGTTTACTAGAAGACTCAAAGTTAAACTTGCACAGTTCATCCAAAAAACCTTTCCGGAGTTCAGAATAGCATTCAGTTCACAGCAAAATCCAAGAGATAAAAATAATGAATTTAAAGAAATTCAAAAATTGAGACCCCACACAATTACCATTTGTTATTGCTATGGTTATGCACTGGCCAACATTTTTGCTTCACAAAGTTACTTCCTCGTTTTCCTAGGTTTTCAAATGACATAATATGACATTGTGATAAGCTACATGGCTTAGAGGTATCAAAATATCATACATCCATTTAAAAAGCTGAACTGAAAATGAACTTCATATACTTCTGTTAATGCAGACATATCTCCACAAAACCTAGCTAAAAGATATTTACCACATCCTCAGTTTTAAGATGGCATACCATTCACAGTGTACTGCTGCAACAAGTAGTCATGAAAGTAAACGTGTATTCCCAACTGAGCAAGTATTTTTTGCATGTCATAGGTAAAGTAAGGGATGAGTTACCTTACTTCAAATACAAAACATTTTGGGCATTTTTGCTTTTTAACTTTTGTTGAATTTCCAGGAGCCTCTGATCATGCAATTGTTGACAAAATATCATGGGTAAGTACCACTAAGTGAATTAGACATAATGAATCTAAAAAATGACAAAAGACAAATATCACTATAGCATTTTAGCATAGTCAACTATCTCACAGTTACAGTACTAAGGTCCATTTGCATTTCCTGTTCTTACATGATCTTTCTTTTTCACAAACGTATTTAACATTTAGTAGAAGAATAAAACCTAATAACCAAATTAAGAATGAAAAAAAATCAATAGATGGTAGATCATAACAAATGAGGAATTAAACACGCAACATTTTATTTTACTGAGATGTAAATTACTAGATGAAAGTTGGCCAACAAATTATACTGGATTCAGATCAGGCAGTTTAAGAAGGACCAGTCGGTTTGAAGGAAATGCACATATTTCAACAAAACTACAAGCAGATCATGAACATCACAGAGTTCACAGTTACTTTTTTAGACCAACTGAAATTATGGTGGGATGGTGAAGTACATGAAGCCAGAAGCACAAAATAACAGTTTACCAGTGAGCATATGAAATTATCCATATATTTCTATATTCATACTTACTCGCCAAAACAGAAAGCTTCTACATGTTGAATAGTTTTATCCTTCTTGTTAAGAGAAATAACTTCTTCATTCTCAAGGATCAGTTTTCTCCAGTCTTCAGATTCATCCTTGATATCCGTATTTTGCTTACAAAGAACAATTATGAAATTACATTTTGTACTGTGCTGGTTGTTCTTGATCTATATAAATCTACTCCCAAATAATCTGTTGTACCTCTGTATATTTA